>NC_045803.1:43843141-44146171 GCF_009873245.2 Balaenoptera musculus
ATCAAATAAAAGCTTTTTGAATGAATGGATGGATATGTGAGAGTTAATTTTATGTGTCAACTTCGCTAGGCTGTGGTACACAGATATTTGGTCAAACATTATTCTAGATGTTTCTGTGAAGGTATTTTTTAGATGAGATTAACATTTAAATCAGTAGACTTTGAGTAAAGCAGATTACCCTACATAATATGGGTGGGCCTCATCCAATCAGTTGAAAGCTTTAATAGAAAAAGACTGAGTTCCCTTGAGAAGAAATTCTGCCTCTAGACTTGACATGAAATAGGAACTTCTTGGGTCTCTTATCTGTTACCCTGCCTTGCAGATTTGGGATTTGTCAGCCTGTATAATCAAATGAGCCAATTCCGTAAAATCTATCTATCTATCTATCTACAAACACACACACACACACACACACACACACACACAAACATACACATGTCCTGTTGGTTCCTTCTCTCTGGAGAACCCTGAGTAATACTGGATGAAAGCCATTAGATAAATACATTAACATATGTGCAATCATATTAGAGTTGTGAAGGTAAAAAATGTATGCTCCCAAAATCTTGTGTTGAGATGAACATCAACTTGGTTATTACCACTGACGTTTTTGAAATGAATTTGCCTTGTGGTGATTTTTTTTTCCATTTCTTTATCAAAGTCTTCTCATACTCTTTCCTCCTTCTTCCTTTTCCTCTCCAGAGACCCTTTGGGTTTACACTGACTTGTCTTTTTAAAGCTGTTGGTGTTCACCCTCCTATGAGAATTTGATTTGAGTCTAAGGACATAGGAATTTCTCTCAGCATTGGGTACATTCTTTCCCTGGGTTTTTCACTGAGTAGGATTGGATACTTTGGGGAAATCATTTAGCCTCAGTCCTGTTAAAAAATGATCTCTAAAATGTGTTAAAGCTTTAAAAGTTGACAATGCCACTAATTTATTCAAGTATCTTTAAAGAGGAATTACTAGGTCTTTGTGGAATGCAGCTTAACACTTAATTTTATTTGTGAAAACTATCATGGCAACAGTAATTCTTTTGGCATTTGTTACTTTGTGTTCTAGCTGTCTATGTGGGATTATTAATTAGACAAATAGAGAAAGTGAAATGAATCTTGTGTCCATTTTACAGGCATCCATGATTGTAGAATAAGGGAATGTAGATGGCACAATAACAGAACTGTGCCAACTAGAGGACAGAAACACAGAAAGCAGCCTTGTGGGAATTGTAGAACAACATTCAGGAGAGATACTTCACGGGTATTTCTGCCCATGTGCCACTCGCCCAAACCCACTGTAAGGCAAGGATGTAGATACAAGTAAGGGTGAAGATTTAGGGCCAGTCATTGTGTATACTCTACATGGAATGTTATGTAACTTTATTTTTAAAATTTAAAAAACTTTACAATATATTGGGCAAATCCAGAGGAATCTTTGTTCAGGGGATTTCCTTTTAGTCCAGCAAAGCTTGATCTGTATAGATTAGTGTTCCATTGGATGGATAATTAATAAGGATATTAATTAAAGGGTTGATGAAAAGGTCCTTTTCCATATAAGCTACTGTGGTTTCCCGTGCCTAATTTGATTAAATGTTTCATGGAGGTGAAACCTGCCCATTGGGAGTTATACATGTTAACTTAATTCTTTGAGCTAGTTGTTTCTCCTGATGTGACATCTTTACAGTGTTCTCTCAGTTGAGGGATTATTGATCAGTTTGCCAGCATTATAGATTTTCATTCAGCAACAGTGCGTCCGAAACAAATGCAGAGTGGTCTTTTACAGAAACGCCTGTTCCATAAAAATTTTAAGAACTGGAGCAATGACTATCTGTTTTGATTATTTTAAGTGCTGTCATTTTTGGCAGTCTGGTACAGGAGATGACCTCTTTGAGCCCTTTTCAGTAGTGTGATTTTAAGATTTGTTGCTGGAAAAACTTACCAAATCTCTTGCAGAAATAGATCAACAAGGGACTCATAAGTGTTCATTGTTTTACGTTTGAGAGTCTTTTGCTGCTCTGAGGATTAAGACTGTCTCATTGCTGGGGATTAAAGGGTTTCAAGGCAGGCCAAATGATAACCAGCTGGCTTAAAGTAAAGTTTATATTCTAAGGCTTTGTTTTATGCCCCCCAAAGATTTTATGTTTACAAAAGCATTCAGAATGAATTTGCCATTAGGGCATGTTGGTATCCTCTTAAGTCTTATCACATAGGAAACCCAGGAGAGGAAGTTTAGGAAGACAAAAGGAAGGAGGTATAACATAGGAAATGTGAATGAGAATCGAAGAAATTTTACAGGACTGAAAACAATTGTGGACCTAATAATGTGTTTGGAAACACTGGAGGCTGGTGAAAATTCCACTTTTTCAGTAACCTAAACAAAAATCAGAGATAGTTTGACTCTCCTATACTCTTTTTTTTTTTTTGCATTAGTAACTTTTTAATAAAGAAAAATGTTGTGCTTCAGAGGGGGAAACAGAACCTGAACAAGATGGTTTGTGCACAGTTCTTCAGACATGATGATCTGGGATATTTAGCTGAGGATCAACATTGTAACAGTTGAGAGAGCAGCTATAACTCTTGATTTCTAGGCAAAGACAAGGATTGCTGTTGTTTCTTTTTGGGAGGGATGTATCCACTGAGATATAAGGTCAGTCCCATTTTCATGAGGAAGTTTCACTTCGATATTTACTTTTTGCCCCATCAGGATTCTGAACAGAGTGCCAGGGCAAACCTTGCTTCTTTGTGAATGTTCTGCTGCAACCTCTTGAGCATACGTGAAATAGATACTGCGGCTTTGAGGAGGGGGCAGAATCAGGATTTGTGAGACTTATATGATTTTAGAGCCCTCTTTTAAGAAAACATAACATGGTGGATACAAAACTAAGTATGAAAATAAATATTTAGATTGAAAAAAGAAGACAAAATTACAAAGCTTAAAAAGTGGACAAATAGAACAAAACTCACATGATCCAGGAAAATAATATATCATTTTTATTAATTAACTGCCCAACACAGCTCTGTGATACTTTTTTCCTTATAGTTTTTGACTGCATAGTCTTGACAGTGATTATTTTTATTTTTATTTTTCCCCCAACTTTACTAAGATATAATTGATACATAATATTGTAAAGTTTAGGGTGTTCAACATGATTTAATACATGTATTTGATAGTGATTTTTAAATTTTGCTTTCTATTGAGAGGACAGAAAGATAACTCAGTCTTTTTTTTTTAGCATGGTTGATTGACAATTTTTTTAAAAAATTGTTGATCTTAGAAAAGTTTATTTTAGTGTTCTTACTCTTTATTGGTAATGCCATGTAATATTTTAAGAATGTTTATAATTCAAATTTAGGAAAATTGTCCCCAGTTTTCTTTTCTGTATGGGTTATGAGATTTGAAGGCATTTCTTGGACAGCAAACAGTCTTGGTCTTTGAATTGACAACACTCGTTGTGGATGTCCTTGTGCATTGTAAGGTTTGTTATTTCATCAATATCAGAGCTTCCTATGGAATCAGGAAGACATTTAATCTTTCCCCAAAGTGTTCATTTGAGTTCATCCTCTTCATTAATTTAGTGATCAAACATTCCAAGAATGTATTCATTATGACTAGGCAACATTTATTTCTTCCTGTAATGAATTACTGCTTTTGGTATGATTTAAACATTTTTGATACAGTTCTTTTCTTGATGTCAGAGTAATTTCTATTGATTTCAACTCTCATCTTTACCTCTTTTGTTAAATATTCCATTATATTTATCTGTATTTTCAGCTCTTTAATAAATAAATTTAAAGAAGCCCAAAGAAGATATCCTTAACATACATCTAAATCAGGGGTCTGTAATTTCTTCCTATTTATTAAAATCTTATAAGACATCTTTCTAAATTATGGTTAAAATGGTATTTTCAAGCTTTGCTATTAAAGAGAAGAAAGATACGTATGATGTGTTTCAAATTGTACACACTGTATCATTTCTGACAGGAGAGAGCTTCTATTTTGACTGTGCATTGATGAGAATTGAATCCTCTGTTTGCAATTTTTTACATCTAATGATTGGAAGAATTTTTTACAGACTAGCTTCTGGCTTCATACCTTTCAAACCTTGTCATGTCATGATACAACTCCTGACCCTGCTCCTTCATGTAGCTGGGTGAGTGGGCACAGTGGGAAGTAAGGAGTATTCCTGGAAGCCATTCCTCCAGGAAGATGAGCAAGTATACATGGAAGGGACAGCAAAACACATCACTATAGCCCATAAACCCCAAATCAGTGTGTTCCTAACTCCTTTACTAAACATCAAAAATGCCTACAGTCACTCTAATGCCATCTGACGCAAGGGGAGTGTGACAGGGAAGTCGGAGTGGAAAGAGACAGTGTCTTAACTAATTATGGTTAAAAAATATCTTGGCTTTGAAAATTTTATAAAAACATATTGCTAAGGCCTGTCCGGAGCTTTGAAAGGGGCCTGTACAAGTGAGAGGCCCTAAAGCTGAAACTTTATTAGCTTCACAGTAAAGATGCCTTAGCTGTAAAGATAAAACACAATTTTATACATTCTACTGAGGTATTCTCTTGGTCATTGATATGTCTTTCTGGATCATACATTTTTCATATGTTAATTTTTGCATTTAAATATTTTCTAGAATACGTATCTCTTTCTGTTTTTTGGGTTTTTTTTTCCTTTTTCGGTTCCCTCTATCCATATGTTTATCTTGAAAGAGACATCTCTCTGAGCCTCATGTACTTAACGTGATTTTAACTTGAGTGTGAAGCCAAGTATTTTCCATGTCCTTCATAGTTAAACTTGAAAATGGTTCATTTAGTTGAGTTTCAGAGGCTCCCTTGAAGCTACCTTAAGCATCATAGACATTGTTTTTTGCTGATTTTCATGTGAAGTTTAAAGATACTTCTTCAAGTTTAATTCTGTGTTGAATTTTTGATTACATCTGTTAACAAGTTAGATGTACAAATGGCTAGCCCCCATTGTGTATGAGGATATGACAACTGGGTTGACGGTCCTTCATCAAAGATTCGCCACATAATTATAAACAAATGGTCTGCCTCTGTGAACTATGTGATTGTGACTATAAAGGCGTGTTGTAAAGAATCTTCTAGGGGTGATATGAGGGTATCAGGAGAGGTTATAAAAGTACCAGTGATGGAGATTTATGACACTACTAGCGAGTGAAAGCCACAAAGTTCAGAGAGCCCTTGGCTGCCTATTCCTTGGCCTTTTGGTCTATACTTTTGTGATATGACTCCACAAGTTTTCACACTAAGCTAGATGGTGGCTGGGTGTTACTTTCTTCACTAAAGAAAATGATATTTTTCTCAATGTAGTGAAGTTTCTCTTTATAGAGAAGTTTTTCATGTCTACTTGTCCAGGGAAATAATAGCCAAAGAGTTTTAAACAGATAATCCATGGGACTTCCCTGGTGGTCCAGTGGCTAGGGCTCCACGCTCCCAATGCAGGGGGCCTGGGTTCGATCCTTGTTCAGGGAGCTAGATCCCACATGCTGCAACTAAAACATTCCGCATGCTGCAACTAAAGATCTCGCATGCTCAACTAAGACCTGGTGCAGCCAAATAAATAAATAAATATTTTAAAAAACCCAGATAATCCATAACTAAGGAAAGCAATATCTGATTATTACAAATTTCTTTTTGTGGTTACCTTCTTAATTAAAAAACAAATTCTCTTATTTTCTAGGAAATTCATTGTAGTTCAGACATGAGAAGCCAAGTGAACAGTGTCTGTTTTCTCACTGTATTACTCTAATCTCTTTCTTTAGGTCAAGGTTAAGCAGGTCTAGAAAAACAGACATCTGTGTTTGTAATGCAATGAAGTGTAATGAGTGTGGCGACTTTTTCTAATTTACCTCAGCTGGATATGCAAATGAAACGATTAAACTTATACCCGTAACTCTGTGGGGGAACTGATGGGTAACGAAAGTGCAGAGTATTTACTGTAGCTAATGGGAGAGTTGTTCGATGATAGGAATGTAATATGTTCTATTTGCAAATGTACTAAAGAGTTAGTTAGCAGTATAAATGAGGATTTGGTTATTTAGGAATAAATATTATCGTGCTAAATCGTGGTTATTTAGCACGATTTAAATTTAAAAAATCAATCATTTTATTTTATGGTGTTTCAATTTACTAACTACAGCTTGTTATGTGTATTTAGAGATCTACTTTTTTAAATTTTTAAAATTTATTTATTTATTTTTGGCTGTGTTGGGTCTTCGTTTCTGTGCGCGGGTTTTCTCTAATTGCGGCGAGCGGGGTCCACTCTTCATCGCGGTGCACGGGCCTCTCACTGTCGCGGCCTCTCTTGTTGCAGAGCACAAGCTCTAGATGCGCAGGCTCAGTATTTGTGGCTCATGGGCCTAGTTGCTTCACGGCATGTGGGATTCTCCCCGACCAGGGCTCGAACCCGTGTCCGCTGCATTGGCAGGCAGATTCTCAACCACTGCGCCACCAGGGAAGCCCGAGATCTACTTTTATAAATGGGAAATTAGTAGTCTCAACATGACATAACACATCTATGCAGTGTATCATTCTTTATTTTTATGTAATAGTTTTCTGCAAGAAACTCAAATTCTTCACAATGATCAACTGGTTCGCACCATAACATATTTGTTAGGAAGGCAAGGTTTGGGGTTATAATAATAACTTTATAGATATAAAAATTACAGATGCAGTCATTTGTTCAAATTTTATCATTAAAGACACTGAGTGAAACTTAGGTATTTGGTCTGAGTCAATATGTAGACAAAACAGTGATTTTCTTCCTACAACCAGTTATAAAGTTTTCTATTTTATAACCTTATATAATTTTTATAACAAATCTCCAGCCTTCAGGGGTTACTGTCCCCCTTTATACCCAAATAACCTGCCCTCAAATATTCTATAGTTAGAGGTATAAATGAGTAAACAGTTGCAAAACAGTGTGAAAAAGGTAACTCTATCATGTTAAGGAAGCAGAGAGAAGTCCCTCTTTGGACTCAGCCTGAAAGAGGATTGCATGAACCATTCACAAAAACGTGGTTAGAAGAGGCATTAGGGTTGATTTTTGTCCACCTTCCTCATAATGATGCATAGATTGCTTTACTCTGTAACATCCTCTTTGGCCAGGAATCATCTGACTTAAGCACTTGGAATGTCAGGAAGCTAGCAGGTGTATGAAACTGCTGATATGCAAGCATTTTTGACAAATACAATGGCAGCATCATATGGTTTATTGTTACATAGGAATATTATAAAAACGGTTCAGGAGAAGAGTTTTAAACTCTGGTACACTATTCTGTTTCACATTTCCTCTGTTTTTTTGTTTTTGTTTTTTTTTTTACTCTTGGTGAGTATTAGATAAAAAAAGCAATTGAACACATTACTTCAAAATTATACCTTTTAAAAATCATCTCTATTTCCAAAATAGGATTGTTTTTTGCCCCAATTTGCTTCAGTTTTGTTTACACTCTATTGATCTATATACTCTAGTGAAGATAAAATGAGGTAGTGGGATAGGATTCCACCACCAAAATCTTCTCTGAATTTCACTGAATAAGAACCATGTTCTCTCAATAAAGCTGGGCGGGGAGCGGGGGGTGGGGTGGGGGGGAAGAATTGTGTTCCTCCCTATGTCTCTTTATTTCTCAAAGCAACTTTTCAAACACTGTAAGACAGCACCATAGTATAAAGAAAGCTTCATGGATATGATATGGAAAATAAGTCATCTTTAACATAAAGTAGGATTTGCTTAAATCTTTTTTGAAAATGTTTTACGCTCATCTGAGTAATAATTCAGTCAGGAATTGTCAATGTATGCTAAAACTATTGGGACAAAGTTTGATGAGGAACAGGATATTTACATGGTCTCAAACTCTCTTCCTACAAATTATAAAGGGAGAAAGAATAACTTTAGAGTGAAGAAACCTGACAGACACCACCTTAACCAAGTCATCAAAGTTAATATTACCAACAGTGGGACAAAGTGATAGTGTGTGCTTCCTGATATGTGATACACTTAGGACACCATATCAGTTCAGTGGTATTCCTGCCAAAAATGTATCCCATATAAACTAAATCTAATCTTGAGGAGGAAGCATCATCAAACTCAAGCTGAGGGACATGTTGCAAACTAATTTCTCTGTTGTCTTAAAAAATGTCTGTATCAAGAAAGACGAATCTCCAGATTAAAGGAGACTAGAGAGGCATGGCAACCAAATATAATGTGTGAGGCCAGATTGCATCTCATATTGAATGCTACACAGGATAGTAGTGAGACAATCTGAGAAATATGAATATGGACTACTTAGTAGATAATGATATTAATATTAAATTTCTGACTTTGTATTTCCTAAGAACAAAGATGTTATCACTCTAAAGTATTTAAGTGCTGAAGGGGCATGATGTCTACAACTTATTCTTTTTTTTTTTTTTTTTTTTACAACTTATTCTTAAATGGTTAAGAAAAAAATTTTATGATTTTATGGACGTTCTTTATACTATTCTTGCAAACAAAATTTTTTTAAATTAAAATTAATTAAATTTAATCAATTAATTAATTAAATTAAAATTAATTAAATTTTAATTAAAATTTTAATTAAAAATTTAAAAATTTTAAATTTTAAACTAAAAAAATTTTCAGAATAAAACGTTTTAAGGTGTTCTCCATAAGAAAAATCTACAGATTTGCTGGAGTTTCCCACTTTGATTTCATATAGGCTCATATATAAGCATATTAATTGTTTTAAACAATTAGTATATTAGCTGCTCTAAGAAAGCATGGTAACACATAAAGAAATGGTCCCATATATTACCAAGGCCAGGGCACTTTTTTATACTGTTTTATTGATTCTAAGATCATATTTTAACCTTTCAGAAATCAAGATCAATCTTAAAATTGATGGTGTGTACCATAGTTTGTAGCTTTCTTTTTTTCTTTCCTGGTGTTACATAAAATAATGATTTGAGGAACGTCAAATCTAATAAAATACGGTAGTTGGTGGTCCAGTAGATCCTGGGTTAATTTAAAAGAAGGACAGTAAGTTGGCAGGTTTTATTTTGTTTGTGAAATCCTTGAGAGATCCTATCCCCTGTGTAGTACCTCAGGCTTCTCAAAGAATGATATATGTATTATACATATCATTCTAGGACCGAGAGTGATACATATATAACAAAGTCCTTAACTAAGCACAACATCTCAGTTTTCTGATTTCCGTTCCTCCAACACAGCATCCTATTTATCCTCCATAACATGAGGGGGACATGGAAGTGAGGGTGGAGAAAGAACATTATCAGAAGAGACAAGAACAATCACTTTGCCATGCAACCTTCATTTTGAAATTGCGAAGGTTTGTACATTTTCCCAGTGAACTCCTGGCTTCTTGTGACTTACTAAACATAACCCCTAAAGAGTCTAGCTTTACTAAAAATTTTGGTGCTTGGGTCCTTCCTGCAAGTCCAGGTTCAATAGATCAGAGACTGTACACATTATCTAGGGCAATGGTTCTCAACATGTGGTCCCCAGACTGGCAACATCACCATCACTTGGGAACTTGTTAGATAAGCAAGTTCATAGGACCTCACTGTCCCCTCCCCGCAGACCTACCGAATCAGGAACTCTGGGGCTGGAACCCAGTCGTCTGTGTTTTCACAGATCCTCCTGGGGATTCTGATGCATGCTAGACAAAGTTTGAGAACCAGTGATCTGGGAAAATGAGAAACACAAAGGGAAACAGGTTGTCATGGGTGATTGTTTTTAATAGAGAAGGAAATATGAATATGAGAAAGATCATAAGACTGCTTATTTCTAGGCAGCGATGACCCTAGGCCCCCTCTATGCTTAATTGGTGGCCCAGGACATACACTTACTCTAGGAGGAGGAATAATCTGCGCTTGTTTGCTTGAGCTCATAGCACATCACAGGTGCTTCACTGAGGTGAGAACAGTGGCAGGTGTCTCAGGAAACACTCGCCATTGTGTGTGATCCCAGCGTGTGCTGGTCATCAGTATTTTGAAGTAGCTCTTTTAAGTTTTTTTTTACCATTTTCATTGTAACTATCACATTTTTTTTGGTGGTTTGTTTGTTCTTTTATTTATTTTCTTTTATAAAAAACTTTTATTAGCGTATAGCTGATTTACAATGCTGTGTTTCTGCAGTACAGCAAAGTGTATCAATTATATATATACATATATCCACTCTTTTTTAGATTCTTTTCCCATGTAGGTCATTACAGAGTATTGAGAAGAGTTCCCTGTGCTATACAGCAGGTCCTTATTAGTTATCTATTTTATATATAGTAGTGTGTATTTGTCGATCCCAGTCTCCCAATTTATCCCCTGCCCACGATTTATTTATTTTCTATGGTGTAGAGATGTTGTGCATTATATAAGCTTAGTAGGTTTGATCTATTAGTGATTTGGGGTTTTTTTTTTTCAAAAAGAAAATTTTATGCTATGCAAATGAGTTGGTTACAAGAACTCTCATGAGAGTTTAGTCCCTCAGTTGTTTCTGTTGCTACGGATTTTAGTTCTGGGTTTCAATGGATTGGTTTTCTCTTCATTATGGATCCTGTTTCCCTGCTTCTTTGCATGCCTGATAATTTTTTACGTGCAGACATTGGGAATTTTACTTTGTTGAGTACTGGATATTTTTCTATTTATATATTATTGAGGTTTTGGGCAGTTTGTTAATTGTGTTTTGGGACACAGTTTCTTGGAAATTGTTCAGTCCTTTTGGCTCTTTTAAGATTTGTTAGGAAGGACCAGTGTTGTATATAATCTAGGCCTAACCATCCTCCACTACCAAGGCAAGACCCTCTGAGTTCTCTGTCCAAAGCCCTTTGAATTATGAGGTCTCCCAGTTTGGCTGATGGGAACAGGCATTATTCTTGACCCTGTGTGAGCTCCAAGTTTTGTTCCCTCTAATCCTTCAGGTGGTTTTCTCCCCAGCCATGGTTTTTTGGGTAGCTTCTGTTCACTGTGTGCCAGTCAGTTCTCTCCTGAAAACCTTGATGAGGAGCCTGGAGATCTCTGGAATTCTCTCACTAGGCAGCTTTCTCCTCTCTAGCACCCTGTTCTGAGAACTCGAGCTGCCAGGCCTCTCCAGATTCTCAGTTGCATCTCTTTAACTTAACGGATCACTGGGCTGTTCCTGGGTTCTGTGCTTCATGCTGTGTGACCTGGAATCTCTCTCCAGGCCCCGTAGGGCTCACCGTGTTTGTTTCCCATTTCTCATTGACTTTTGTCCTCTCATGTCCAGTGTGTTGATCACCGTTGTTTCACACGTTGCATCTCATTTATAATTATTTCAGGTGGGAGGGTAAATCCTGTCCCTGTTACTCTATCTTGGTTAAACTCTTAATGATTTTATATATGGTCATAACAGTTAAAACAGTTCATAATTTTAAAAAGATGTTGTCTCCATTTAAAAAATATCCAAAAATGCTTGTTCAAGCTTAGGGGATATAAGACAGTTAAAACACTATAAATTATTGAGCAGTCAAACAAACGTGTGTGTGTGTGTGTGTGTACACATATGTAAAATGCACTGCTTTGGTTAAGTGTTACAAGTGCTAGTACTCTGGATTGTATATTCATTGTAGCAGCATCTTCTGTGGAGACACATCTCCCCTCATGTTTCCCTCTTTAGCTTCTCATTTACTGATGCTTTCTTTAGGTTATATTTGGACATACAGTTGTGTCATGTTCCTAAAACCGAAGTCAAAGCAGAATGAAAACCACAAACCTTTCATAATTCTCTTTACTTTTGGTTGTCGTGTCATTTTTTTGATCAATCTCAAATAGCAAAATTTTCCAAGTTTGTATAAAGAGACCACACGTCAAACTATTAGTAAGACAATCTGTGAATCTAAGTGGAGGTCATGAAATGGGCTGGAAAAGTCAGATGAGGGCTTTGGGAAACACCTGAGACAAGTAAAAAGTGAGAAAAAGAGGAGGGTACAAACACATTTTAAGTTTAGATGGGCTGAACTCTTAAATAGGAAGAATATACAGGTAATTCTACTTACAAGTGGGTTTTCCTCTTCATCTTTGTTTTAATCAGGAATTACGTTACTTATAAGTAAAAACAGACATGTTTCAAAACATACTATTAAGTTAGTAAAATGGTTTGTTTTTTAGTGAAAACTGCCTGGTGAATTGACGGGGTGTTTCATGTGTTTCTGCTATTTACTTATTCACATCTGAAGTACAACCAACCACTGAACTTAATATTGTGGTAAATAGTCACTAAAATTTGCCTGGAGGCAGTTTCTTAAATACAGACATAGTGGTTGGAGAGAGTTAATTTACTTCTTTAAAGACTTGATTTGAATACTAATTCAGGATGTAAATGTCACAGTTTGCCAGCTTCAAGAGTTACAGCGATTATTCCGCAAGAACAATATTTGAATAATCATAACATTTTTTTTTCATTTTGGAACAGATGATCATTGAGCCAGCCATAAGTACCACCAGCTATACTCCTAGTCTCAAATATAATCTGAATTCATTGTTTTGATTATAATAAATAGGCATTTTATAATTATGTTAATTACTAAATAATATGGTTTTCCAGTTTTGATCTCTGTTTGACTACATGAATTTGTAGAGTTATATGCTAACTAAATCATGACTCAGTTTCTTAAAATAATTCACAAAAATGGCACTTGAAAATAGGAATTTTAAACTATATCCAACTTAAGACAAATATTGACTATTTTGTAGGTGTTCTCTATGCTAATGAAAGTTTGATTATCTGAATTGTCTTATAAAAGATATTAAAGTAAATCACTCCTATGACTGACTTTGAAAGCTCATTTTACTAGATTAAAATTGTTTACCCAAGATAGGTGTATATCTAAAATGTTTCAGTGTTGTTCTTCGGATCAGCTATATCAGTGTCACCTGGGATACCTGTTAGAAATGCAAATTCTCCAGCCCCACCTTAGACCTACCAAATCAGAAACTCTGGGGATGGGGCCTAATCACATGGATCTTAACAAGCCCAAGGTGATTCTGATACTTGCTAAAGTTGGAGCACCTGTGATCTGAAAGAACACTTCTCTACTGCAAACACTGGCGCCAGAAAAGCTGCTTTTCACAAGAATTTCCCCCAACGTTCTTTCGCATCTCTGAAACTCCTGTCATAAATCTGGTTTTGAACTGTTAGTTGAGGCTAATTAGGAGTTTAGAGTGAATAAGTGCAGCCTCCTCAAAACATTTTTTCAATTTAATGCCCAAATGATCATTTCATTGCCTAAGATGAAAGTAACTAATTTGTCTTATGATTTCCAAACTGTAACTAACTCAAGCTAACCAGGAGAGTTTCATCTAATTGGATCAATTCTTGATGGATAAACTCACCAGAACTAATCTGAATGTGGAGATGTTCTTTTTCATTTGTCTTTCTCCACCCACAAAGAGGGGAAAAGGACTAACTGCTGATAGTTACTGCTTTCATCTGTACCATTTCCAGCGTGCATTTACTTTCATGAAACGCATTTAGATTTGCTTCACCATCTTTGAATAATTGTTTCAACCTAGAAGACTGGGGGTGAGCTCTTACCTCTAGGAGAACCCAAGTTGATGGGCTATTTTTAAGCCAGGAGGGGGAAAAAAACTGTTACCCTCTGCCAGGAAAAAAGAAAGAGCTTGGAAAGGTGAGTTTGAGACAGAACATTGTCTGCCAGCGGAAAAGAAAGAGCTTTGAAAGGTGAGTTTGAGAATTTTTCCACCTTTTAGGACAGAAGTTTCTTAAATTAAATGCCATATAATCTTTTTTTTTTTTTTGCCATATAATCTTAAAGGGCTGATAATATTATGAAAATACATGGATGTGTGCATTAAAACATTGCTTGTGATGAGAAATTTCTCCTGTAAGTTGCAATGAAGGATATTTACTCTCTTTGAAACTTGCAGTGAGTTTTGGGTTATTAATACTATGAAATTTAACCTGAGATTTAGGCAGTTGTCAATTTCTGTAATTTATTCTTATTCGGATGGCCTCATGAGATTCGTGCTCTGATAAGCACTGAAAGTTAGTGGTGGCTAAATCTTAGCTTGAATTTCAGACATATCTACGATTCTTTCTTGTACTCAGAGGTAGCTGGTATGTGCAGGTAGCTTCTGAAAAATGGCTTAATTTTGGTAGTCCTCTGCCTTCTAGATGAAACATTTCAAAGTAGCCACTAAAAAGCAACGAGGTGGAAAAAGCAAATCTCTGGGAGATACAAAGGGAAAATGTGTAGGTAATTTTTTTCCTGATACTTCATGTGTGATTATCACTGGATATATTGCTATTAGGTTTTTATTTTTGCGATAAACTGCTAATATAGTCATCAGTTAAGGCTTCCAGTAGGTTTCCCAACATATAGTGAATGCAATTTTTAAGGGTCTGGATAGATTTAGGATTATAAATTTGTAAGTATGTTGCTGTCCATTCCCCAGTTCCACCTCTGAAAAGCAGCTGCTTCCAACTCCCTTAGCTATTTTGTTGGGGAATTTTCTTCTAAACTATATACATTGCTACTATTTTCCCTTCTCCCCTTTAGACATTATCCTTGACTTCCCGTAGGAAGATAAGGAATTTTTAGCCTTTTTACACTGCTCACCTCCCCATCCCATACCCATACACTACCAAATATAGTTATGCCATCATTTTTGGTTAAATTTTAATGTTTATATTATTTTGACTTTATTCTCCGAATATAGTTATGCCATCATTTTTGGTTAAATTTTAATGTTTCTATTATTTTGACTGTGTAAATAATATTCCTAGCTGAGACATGTAGTATTATACAATTTGATTTCCTTTCTGGGGTCACATTTTGATCACCCTGTTTTCTTTCTTTGTTTTAAAAAATAGCTTTGTTGAGATATAGTTCACACACCATATACCTCACCCATTTAAAGTGTATAATTCAATGATTTTTAATATTGATGTATTTACAGATATGTGACCATAGTCAATTTGAGAACATTTTTATCACCTCAAAAAGAAACACTGTACTCTTTAGCTATCAACCCCCGTCTTCCCACTCCCTGTTTCCTGCCACCCCTAGTCATAAGTGTCTGCAATGTTCTGTCTCTTTAATTTGCCTATTCTGGACATTGCATATGGAGTCATACAATATGTGGGCTTTTATGACTGTCTTCTTTCACTTACCATGTTTTCAAGGCTTATCCATGTTGTAGCTTGTATCTATATTTCATTCTTTTTTATGGCAGAGTAATATTCCATTGTAGAAATATCTCATATTTCATTTATCCATTAATCAGTTGATGGACATTTGGATTGTTTCTACATTTTGGCTATTATGAATAATGTTGCTGTGAATATTTTTGTACATGTTTTTGTGTGGACATATGTTTTCAATTCTCTTGGGTGTATTTCAGTTCTCTTTTTTTAAACTTTTGAGGAATTGCCAGACTCTTTTCTACAGTGGATGCATCATTTTATATTCCCACCAGCAGTGTAAGAAAATTCTGATTTCTCCACATCTTCATCAACACTTGTTACTATCTGCTTTTTGATCTTAGCATCCTATTGAATATGAAGTGGTACCTCATTGGGTCACCCTGTTTTTCAGATCCTGAATCTCCCTTCATCTTGGTTTACTTTCTTGTTTTGTTGGAGCATAACCTCCAGTAGCTTTCTGAGCAACAGTGAACAGGAGGTGAATTATTTTAGGTCTTGCATATCTTAAAATGTTTTATTCAAGTGGTATGGAGTGGCCTGGGGCCTTTTTAATTCATAATTTTGTATTCTTTTTCTAAAAGAGAGCCTTATAAATTCTGTAAGGTTCAAGTTACAGAAAACCTGGACCTACACTTGGGAAAGATACCATATAAATCCTTCATCTGTCCTATGATCACATGTGTACCTCTGAGTCTAAGGAGAATGGAAGACTTCCCAAGCTAGGTTCCAAGTCCCCTCCACTGCTGATCGTAGGTACCCAAATATAATTGGGGTGAAGGTAATTGGAAACCCACACAATCCATCATCTAAGCAAAACTGAATTCAGATGAACATTATGCAGCCTTGTAATCAAATAAATAATCATGTAAAAATAAGTTAAAATATTTACAGCTATCTTTTGAAACCAACGTTCCTAGAAAGACTTTCTCTTTGCACAACTTTCCTTATCAGGTTCCACATTTGCAGTAGCTTTATTTATGGTAAGTAGGTTTCCTGGGAAGGTAAGAACAGAGGACTTTGCGTTAGAAGTCCCCTGAGCAAAACTTTCTAAAACTTATCTTTTGCTATCTATCTCCTTTCCCACAGTCCCATACTCTGAGCAGATGTTAAAAGATGTCTTCTTTCTATGAGTCTCTTTGTCATCTTGCCTCCAATGCCTGCATCCCTCTAGGATGTCGGGGAGTGAATCCTCTCAATTCTCTCCCTACCTGCTTCTGCAGGCACGTGTTTCAGCTTCTCCATCTACCTTTCATCTTCCAAACTCTTAGGACATCTTTCACTTGTGTTTTCTTCACCCATTTTCCTTGCCCTGATCACTATATACATATCTTAAAATACTCTGTTAGTGTCACTTTAATGGACTTTTAGGAACAGAGATGATAAGGCATCTTAATCAGAGACCCTCCATACAGACTCCCATCTGGCCTGTCTCTGCACATTTGGTTCTCCACCTTGAGCACATCAGAATCACCTAGAGGGCTTTTTAAACAGCAGTATTGGTTTCACCCTCAGAGTTTCCCAGCTCAGCAAGTCTGGGGGGAAGGCTCAGAACTGCATTTCTAACAAGTTCCCAGGTGATGCTGAGGCTGTCATTTGGGGATCCTACCTGGAGAACCGCTGCTCTAGACTGTGTCCCAACCTAGTACTTGCTGCAAATATTAGTTTTCTAAAACAAATCTGCTTGTTTCATGCCCTGCATAAGTATTTCAGTGATCCCTGGTCACACATGGGATGATGTCCAAATTCCTTGGCATGTCCTGGGTGGTAATATAATTTGAGAAATCAGTTTGGCTTTGGTTGGCTCAGAACTTGCCCCTGCACCCTGTGGGGATGGTAGCCGGACCTCTGTTTTCCTTTGCCTCAGGGGAAGTTGGAGCTGTGGCCAGAAAGTAGAAGATACGCACAAACACACAATTTTCTTTCTGACTCTTGTTTTCCTGAAATGGATATACTAGAAGAGTATGTGAGGGGAAGAGAAGGGAGGAGGAGAGGGGAGAGAGGTTCTTATAGCCTGGGAAGGTATTGGATGGAGGCTTACCCTTTGGTCTGATGACCATCAAGTTTCTTTTGATACTGAGTGAAAGATGGATTTAATTAGAAGAACATTCAATGTGAAAAAATATGCAATTTAGAGTCAAATACAGTGGTTATTAGAATTTGTTGGCTACCTTACTATTTCCAGGGACTATGGTAAGTGCTTTTAATGATTATCTCCTATTACTGATGATCTCCACTTAGATGAGAAAACACACGGAGAGGCATCACTGGCCAAAGTCACACATTGATGTGATTCATGTCACCTGTGTTATGAGACCTTCCCGAGAGTTTTATCCTTCTTCTCCCAGCACACCAAGCTGCTTTTCTGCCTTGCTCTTAAAGCAACCTGGGCTTACATCCCTCTCTATTTCCCTATGGAAAATTCTACTATATGAGTTAATATTTCTGTATCACTGTTAGCAACTGTGATAATTTCACTTCGAGTGTATGTGAACTGTGAATCATTCCTGTTACTGGTATTTTAAAGAGTGGAAACTGGGAGTTGGGAATAGAAGTTGGTGCAATAAAATTTAGAAGACATGAGAAAAGCTGATGAGAGGGTAATCTGGGTCTTGGGACTGCATCCTTGATGCCGTGGGAGGAGGGACAGGGGGTTAGCATGGGCACACAGTTCCTGAGGACTAGGGGAGGGAGGTTCAGAAATACTGAGCCGTGCTGAGTAGGTTACATAGGCTTTTCACAAAGTGGTGGTTGCTGCTGCTGCTGCTGTACTTCTTCCTCTCTTCCTCTTCTTTTCCCTCCTCTTCCTCCTCTCTTCATTCCTATTGCTACTCCTCATCATATTCTTAGCCCAGTTACTCAGTTATTCTGTGGGGCCTGGGAAGAAAGAATTTATTTTGAGTTATAAAATAAGGAAGGGATTGAACATTTGGATAACAGACTTACACAGAATATAGTTTCTCTTAGTTTATGCATCTGCAGCAAAGCAGAATGGATTTACATGTATAGAACTTCCATAGGAATTGTGGCATTTATTCTTGCCTCACTGGGTCTACTGCTTTATGGGCCTTAGTTTTGGCCATGGGACTTGACAGTGGGATAATAGCAAATATGATGTAGAGGCTGGAAAAGTACTTGTGATTAGGACTTACAAGTAAGTCTAGTTGCTGAGAGCCCTTCTGCCATTGTGTGAATAAGCCCCACTAGCCTCTTGGAGGATGAAAGACGATGTGTACTGACACCCAACCATCCAAGCCATCCAGTGGAGGCCACAGACATGAATGAAGCCATCCTACATCACTTAGCCCTGGCTGAGCCACCCCACATCAGAGTCATGAGAAATAATTAATGTTTATTTTATGTCATTAAGTTTTGAGGTGTTTGTTCTACACCAGAAATTAATAGTATAGTAACCCCTATTGCATATCTTTGCTATATGAAATATTGCTCATATTCTCTTAATTTCATGTGCTACCTTTGTCGTGTTTTAATCAAGTTGTATAGATTGGTCATTAAGAATGTGGGCTCTGTAGCTGAACTACCTGAATTTAAATTTTGATCCATCTGTTAGCTGCATGACTTTTGCACAAGTCATCAGAACTCTTTGGGCTCAGTTTCCTTATCAGTATTGTTGGGAGGATTAACTGAGAATGCATGAAAGGCACTTCGTATTGTTCCTGACATATAGTAAGTGCTCATTAAACATGGATAATTAGAAGTAGTATGCAGTATTGCTAAAGGTGCTCGTGGGTAACTCAGTACTCTGACCCTAATTCCTCATAAACTTCTAAAAGGTTTCTTAAATGTCAATTCTGTTGTGAAATGGATTTTCATGAATAAACATCGGGGTTGGTGAAGGACTCCAACTTTGTTAGCATTCATCACATTTTTTCTTTGTACATCGCTTTCTGTAAGTTCTGGTTTCCTCATGGCAGGGACCAGCAATAGCTGTATTATTAGCATCTAGCATGCTTTCTGTCATGCCGTGGAGTAGATAATAAGTGGCAGTTGAATGACTCCACGTGCGTTTGGCAATACCCCTCCCCTCTCAACACTCACCACCTTGGCAGCTGGGGCCTCTACCTTGGGACCCTCAGGATCACGCTCATCAAGCCTTTATCCCTGTTTATGATGGTCATAAACCCAAAGCTGTAGAAGGCATTTGAGTTTGTGACCCCTGACCCAAACCCCATCAAACATGAACACTCAGTCATATCTGTAAACTTCCTTGTACCTTATGGTAAAAGCCATCATCATATCCCATTTAGAGAAAGGTATCTAAGGTAGAGGGCTATAAGGTGACGTGAGTCTGCTATCAATCAGGAGGACCTGACAGGACCGTGAAGAGAAACTAGGTTTCTGGAGCTATTGGCCTGACTATGGTGGTGAAGATAGATGAACCAATGCAAGTAGCAGATGTAGCAGACACCCTGTCCTGTGTCCCCATGGCTTACAATTGAACCCATTTTCAGTTACTGTGGGTGGTTCCTGTGTATTGTGACAGCTTCCATCTCCAGTCCTGTGTCTCTGCTTCTCTGCCCAGGAGCTTTCTCTTGCACTGTGCCAGGCTGTCCCAAAGCTGGGGATTTTCCTAGGAGCAACTCTCAGCTCCTGAGGGATGGGAGGCCGTGAATACATACTCCTGCTTTCCCATCATTGGGAGGGACATTTCTGATCTACGTGACAGCTCAGAGAGTCCCTAGTGGGACTGAGTTTCAGTTGCCTATTGCAATAGCCCCTCATAAACACACCTATTTTTGGCTTTTCCTTCTCTGTCTCATTTCCCCCTTTTCCTCAGTTGTGCTCCCTGAGATTACCTCCAAAATAAACTACATATGCTCAACTGCTTGCCTGCTCAGGACCTGTTTCCCACACCAGGACTGTCTGCCTTGCTTTTTCCCAAGGAGCATTTAAGTCAGAAGTAAGAGTACTTATTTTTCCATATTAAAGCGTGCAAAAGATAGGTTTTGTTCACAACAGAAAAATAAGGAGAACAGCTGGCAGTATCATGGGCCAGTGATTTCTACAAATCTGGAGATTTCAAAAATCTCCAGAGCAATCCCAGGGTGGCAGACATGTTCATTTATTTTCTGGATCTCCTCCAAGCCTGTGCATATATTACACCAGATACCCCTGCCCAAATGAAAAAATAAGCGAAAAAATACTGCAGTGGAGCAAAGTTAAGAAATCTTTCATATTCAAAGTGACTGCTATTAAGTGTCAAGTAATGTGCCCACCACCTAGGGAGAAATCTCTGTCCTTACATTATTCCTTGAAGCCAGTGGGTACTTAATATATTTTTGTTGAATTATGCTTGAGGATCTTACATTCTAATTAAGGAGGCAAGACATGCCCTCAGTGGTTAAGCACTTCTTAAAGGTGTTATTTAATTAAGGACAATAATTAACAGAATAGGTTATAAATGCTTAGAGTAATTCCTCTAAGGTCTGGAGGCTGGAGTGAGTAGAAGAAAATTATAAAACTGGCTTAAAATGATCTAGTCCCTTCTCTTGGTTTTATAGATGCTGAAACTAGGAACATTCTTTGCAGAGTCCCTTCTCTCAGTTAAACATACTTCTGTGATTAAATCTGGTTAGCAATATTTAGTGCTGTACTTAGAGCATAAACCTCATTCAAAGGGTGGGATGTTTCTAGGATTAGTAGCCTAACCTTCTCTCTATAAGTCTATACTGCTTATTATTGTAGCTGATGTAGGATCTTCTAATGAGTCAGGGAAGTGTCAGAACTGGCTATTAGTGTCTTGACTTTTCTTTTCCTACTATTGACTCATCACCAAAAAAAAAAAAAAAAGTATCCTTTCTCTCCTGTGTTCTCATTCCAACAGGATGGTAAGCCTGAGTGTTCTGAAAAGCCCCAGCATTTCAGGGGCAAAGAAGGAGAGGAATTAGGGAAAAAACACTGGAATTTGGGAGTGTTTGACTTGTTTACCAGGCAGTATAATACGATGACTTGTTCCATGTCCATATTGAAATCTCTCTGCTGTCCAAGGTTGGTGAGAGGTTCAGTATCATTTTTCCCTTGGACTGAGTCCAGGGCTTCTGCCATTCAGAACAAAGAGGGTAGAGATCTCTGGCCAGGTCCACCTTATGCACTGCTGAGACCATGCCCTGGGGCCATTCATAGATGAGCCGTCCTGGTGGTGTCCACACCAAGCTTATTGGTTTCCTATTGGCTCCCAAGACTGTGGCACAGAATGTGGGTCATAGATTTCCACACAGCCACTGCCATTTGAAGTTTACCTCTAAGGTGCTACCACCCATGGAACTGCTAGTTGTTTGGGAACCTGTTCTCACTTGGGGGGAAATAAGCCTGGACATCAAAGACATTTGGGCTGGTTATCCTCCTGGAATAAGGGCATGAGAAGTGAAAAATGCCTTTTAATTTTTTGCTGATGATCTGAGAGTAGGAGAAGAAAAGTTAAGACATCTGTTAATTTCTCCATATCTCCAGAATGGGAGACTCTTTTTACAGAGTAAATGAGGGAAGTTGTGAGGGGGCCAGATTAGAGAAAAACCTTGATGACCAGAATACAGAAAACTTTGATTTCCTTAATAAGGATATCTGGACTCTTTCCTAAAAAGAATGATGCATTTTGAATGGGGGATTGATATAACGAAATCAGTGTTTCAGATGCTTTATCCTGGTGTTGTTTAGGATGAATTAGAGAAGAGAGAGTGTGGAGTTGTTCATTGGATAAGAGGGATTATAGTAAGTCCTGGAGTGAGATGCCTGGCTGGTGGCAATATGATTAGAAAGAAATTCAGAGAGGGATAGATAGAATACTATTGACTTATTACCTACTCTGTCAAAAGCACAGGGTGAATAAGGCCTACAAGGTCCCTGCTGTCATGGAACTTACCTTCTAGAAAGGAAGACAAATAAATGATAAATGAACCAACAAGCAAAATAAAATAAATGAATAAGAATTTCAGATGGTAATACATGTTCCAAATAAAATAAAACAAGATGATGTAATAGAAGGTGACAGGGGAGTGGGTGAGGATTTCTACTTTATATTGATTGGTCACCAAAGGTCTTTCCGAGGAGACAGCCTTTGAGCTGTAAGCTACCTTTCTCCCCTCCCATATGTGTGAACTCCTGTGCACAAATGCATGCCCATTAGTATCCTCCATCAGAGCACTTAGCACACTAAGTCGTGAAGATGCATTGGCTTGTATATATACCCCACCATGCTATTATGAGGGCAAGGATTTGTCTTACTTATCGTTATAACCCTAACACCTACCACAGTACTTGGCATGTCATAGACATTTAGTAAAAGTTTGTTGAATGAATAAATGAGTGAATCAACTCACCAAGAGAAAGAGTCTAAAGAGAGGATGGTGGGTAAAGGATGGAGCTTTGGGAAACTCCCATAGTTGGGGATGGGGGCAGAAAGAAGGGGGGCCAAGAAGGGGAGTTTGACTCTTCTGTCTTTCCTGCCCAGTTAGCACATTATCCTGTGCCTACCTCAGTTGCTTCTCCTTGCAGTTTCTTTATCTGTCTGGAGCTGAGCTCTTCAGTATGGTAGCCACTCGTCAGGTGTTGGCTACTGAACATTTGAAATATGATTAGTCCCAGTTGAGATATGCTGTAAGCATGAAACACTCACCAGACCTCAAAGACTTGCCTTACTTTTTATTTTCCCCACTATTTAGTGAATACTTTTATGTTGATTGTGTTAAAAAGATATTTTCGATAAATTGGAGTAAATAAATATATTAAAGTTAGTGTTACTGTTTATTTTTACTTTTTTAATGTGGTTACTAGAAAATTTAAAAATAAGAACTTGGCTCACATATTCCTATTGCATATCATTGGTCTATATCCTATACGAGATAGATTAGTTTGATATTAGCTGGTCATTTCTGAAATGGGTGGTGCAAAGAAGAGTGATGGCTGGCACTTTACTTCATTCTCAGCGATATAGAATTCCCAACAGTTTAAAAAATGGGGGCCAGACATAGGAGGAGTCGTATACATTTTGTAGCCGAGGAGACATGACCCAGTGCAAAACGTTTGGGAAACACAGGTTAAACTTGTAAATTCAGAAGTAAATTATGCCTCCTTTATTGGAAAACAGCTTTTAAGTTTTGGGGGAAAAACCCTTATAATATTTACACTGAAAAGTTCCTTTTCTAATTTTATTTCTGATTTATTCCTACTCTTTGATATTTCAGCCAGATGATAACTATATGACTTAAATGTGGTGGTTTTTTTTTTTATGATGGACTACAATCCCCAAAGATGAAGTCATTGATGCCCCAGTAGCCCATCTTGTCCTGGCCTCACATAAGTGATAGCAATATGAAGACACTTAAAAAAGAAAAGCAGAAAAAAAAAAAAAAAAAAGGCAGATGTTAGTTAGACGCTCTACTTTTATCCTACTGATAACATTTTTAAGATTGAGCTCATAGTGCCTGGATGTTAAAATTCTTTCACAGATCCCAAATTAGGAATGCTCCATGTTGCTTTAATCCATTCCATTGCAATGGCTTTATTAGATGAAACACCCTGCTGAGCATCTGAAGAACAGTGGGATTATCACATTTCCCTTTGAAAATCCAGTAAAGACAAAATAAATGGTTAACAAAACAGAGCAAATTCAGTTTGCAGGTGTTCATAGGCGATGCAGCCCCTGACTGAATGAGCATATCTATTCCTCCTTGCTTGCAAAATACCTTTTAAGCAGGCCAGAGAAATTCTGGAGGAAAAAGAAATCATGGGGCAAAACTTGCTTTCCTCTCCTTTTGATGTATTGCTAATTGCATTGTGTCGACTGCAGAGATGGTGCCTCGGAAATCTGAAAACTTTATTTTGTTAAGCTTTACTTTTGACTACACCCTGGGTGTGCCAATAACAGTTCTTTATCATGTGTATCTCCTAGAGTGTTGACTCTTAATGATTGATTTTTTTTTTCTTGGCAAATCTAATTAACTATTTGAAGAATTTCATCAAGTGGCACCCAGTTACTACACACACTTGGTGGGTGGCTCTTTGAGATTCTCTTAAAAACTCGGTTATGTCCCAGCACTCTAAAAATTCTCATCTGCTAGAGCAATTTGAATTTTGTTATTAGTGTCTGCTGGAAATCATAATTCAATAAAGACTAAATCATTTAGAAATGTTTCATACTGGGCATGCATTAGGTAACTTGGGTAACTTAGGAGACGCAGAAAAACATACAAACGTTCAGGTCTACACAGGAAATTGGAGTGGTAGTGAACAATTTGAAGAAGGCTTTTTGTATTTTTTAAGAAGCTGTAGCTAGATTAGGAGTGTGTGTGTATGTGTGTGTGTCTGTGTATGTGTGTGCACACATTTAAATCAGCGGACACAGCAGTCTTTTCTTTTGCTCCCCTAATAGGCTAGCATTTTCCACCAATCCCCAAATGCAAGCTGGTGGGTATAAAAAGAGCCTCTATCAACATTTAAAATAACGATAAACAAGGACCCCTGCATATTTCTTTGTGTAATGCTTGTGTGACCCTGGCTTCTCCCCTTGAATGAGATTGTATTCATCTCCTATCCTCTTTCTTTCTCTTGTTCCTTTTATGGACATAGGATTATTGCTATAGAAAATATGGTCGTGCCATAGGGGAATGTACCTCCTGCTCAGGGTGTTTTTTTCAACTACATCTGCAGACTGCAGCTGCCACAGCCTTTGAAAAAAAAATCTGGGTCCTTATGAAACTGTAATTCTTGAACAATGAATTCTTCCTCACAGGACACTGTACTTTTTCACTGCTGTTTAGCACAGTCTGCTATTAGTCTTCTCTGCAGTTTATTTGCTGCCCAAGTTCACCATTTGACATATGTAGGAATATTTAAACAAATTTTTTTTCCCCGGAGAAGTTTGTTTCATCTTTGGAACCATGGGGCTTCCTGCTGACTTCACAGGACCCCTCATACTCTTCCATCCTTTTTTTCTGTGTGCTGCTTATCTGTGCCCACCCCCACACATCCCTTTTCTTTACGACAAGGTCTCTCACACTGTTTTTCATTTGCCTCCCAAACTGGATTCAGAAAATACCACCCCTTGACCATTTCCCCCCCTTGCTGTCTGTATTCCAAACCTCTTCATCTTTTGCAAAATATCAGCAGAGTTGAACTTCCAATTTCTCCTTCCATTTTTACTGTTTCAGTATATTTTGTCCTTTCATGAGTTGTAATTTCCCTTGCTCTTAAACCCAATGCCTAGAGAGATTATGAAGGTTTTTTCTAAAATTGGGGAAAAATAAAAATATATGTATTTTATTTTGGTTTGTTTCCTTTTTTTGTCCTCTAAACATTACTAGATACTTGAAATATAAGGGGGACCCACCTTGATTTGATAAATGGAAGTCTGCAGCCTGCAGATAAAAAGACGACTAGATTATGGTTGATAATTCATCATATAGAGAGATACATTTTTGTTTCTTGGACTTTTTTAATATATATCAGATGAAATCATATATATATAAAACAAAGTTTAATTTAACAAATTCAGTTTAACAAAGTTTAAAAAAATGGGTGTTTTCAGAGACTAGTTAGTTCTCCTTTCTCCTTTCAATTCAAAAGCAAGTAAAACCAAACTGTTGATTGTCCGCTAATGATTGCAATGTATCTCTTTTAAGTCCTTTAAAAATAAGAATTAAAGTGAGAAAGAAATCTAAAGTCGTTACTTTCTGATTAGTACAGATGTCCATGCTAACATTCAAGCTTCTTGTCAGTTAATATTTTAATGGGGAACTTTTGGTGCCTTTTCTTTTTAAGAATAATATAGAGAAAGCAGTTGGCATGTTGACATTAAGCTGTATTGGGGAAAGTGGGTCCCTACTCTCCACATCTGTTCAGTGTTTCTGTTGCCTTTCATTTTCTAAAGTGTTACATATGGAATACATATGTCTTTCTGTTCTAGTACCACAGGAAAAAAAAAAAAAAAAAGGAAAGAAATAAAAAAGAAAAATCACAAAGAAATCAATAAACACCTGTTATTCCCAGATCTGTAGTTATTTGGGCTCAGAAGCGCCTGCAGGCAAAGTTAGAACAAAAATCCTAGGATGTCTATATACCTTCATAGATTTCTCTTAGCCTGTTTGAGAGTTTTTAAAATTTTATATTTATTTCATTTTGTTTCATCTTATTTTATCACAGAGTGGACCCTTCACCTTCTGTTATTTTACTGCCCTGGATTTGTTCTCTCCAATGTATATTTCCTCTTTCCCTATACACCATATTTTGTATTCAGCAAAGTGGAGATTTTTTTCAAACGGCTCGAGAATGCAGCCTTGCTTTAGCTTTCACCACTTCCACAGCAGGTTTCCTACGTTAGATTGCCCCCTGCTGCTTCTGGAACATTAAAAATAAAGCTCAAAATAAAATATGTTTGGGGACATACCATTATAAAAGTACACAGTGAAATATACTGGAACCTCATCATTTGAAAACAGGTTCAAACATAAGTAATAATCGGTAGATGCTTTGACATGTCACATGGAGATTTTGAACTTGAGAGAGCGTGCACACACGCACGTATATTTGTAGCCAGTTCACACGTTGCCCCCTCCCACTAAGTTAGTTATGAATTAGGAGGTATCGTTTTAAATAATTATGAATCGTGGTATGCTTTTTCCTTTGTCTGTTGCAGGCAATGTAGTTCCCATAAGTAGGTTCT
The DNA here is from genome assembly GCF_009873245.2 of Balaenoptera musculus. Lineage (NCBI taxonomy): Eukaryota > Metazoa > Chordata > Mammalia > Artiodactyla > Balaenopteridae > Balaenoptera > Balaenoptera musculus. Next base: position 43,870,015 of record NC_045803.1, read on the forward strand.
TACCCAATTGTACAATTTTTTCCTTAAGGTTTTCCTTAAGGGCAGGGACCATATCTTGTTTGTTTTTGCATCTTTGGTCCAGTGCCTGTCACATAAAAGACACTATTTGTTAATTTCAATGGATTCATTCAACAAAGAAAGAATAAGATCAGTCAGGATTAATTCATCAAAATATTTTTTTTTGGACTTAGGATCAAGAAGAGTAAATAATGTAGCTAACATTTTGACAGAAATAACTCCCAGCAAAGGTATAAGAAACTTTAAGTAATCCCTACTGTCAGGACAGATTCTACATTAGTGGCTTATATTATTGGCTTTCAGAATTTGCTTTCTCTTTATTGCTGTTTCCTTCTTTCCCAGCTCACATTTTATATATAGACTTTACCTTCTCTCCTGGGTACTTCTTCCTGGCCCCACATATATTTCTAGGATACCCCATTCAATACTTTGGTTATTAGAACTTGTCTGCATTCTCTGATAAACCTGTGAGTGACTCGAGGGCAGGAACTATGTCTAATTCATTTCTTCATCCCCAGCGTCTATGCCAGGAATGTCCATTTGCTATTGAATAGTTGACATTGAAATGGGATTTATATAGTCTCAAAGAAAACAAACATTTAAAATATGAATAAAATATTAAAAATGGAACTAAAACGATTATTAGATGTGGTATCTAGTTTTAGGGGTAATCCAACTAAAAACAGAGGATTGCAATGAGGTATAAAATGACTGTGGTGCCAAAGGCAAGGATAGGATAGTGGAATGAAAACATGAAATTAATTGTGATTGGTTGCCCTAATCTCTAGCCTCCTTCCCCACATGTAATCATTACAGCATCTCTATGTACATGTTCTGATATTTCTTCTTCCCTTCCTCTCAACAATTGAGCCCACTGGGTCTGGCATTTTGATTGACCAGCACTATGACTGATGGCTTGATTTTAATCGCCATAAGAATTATGAGACTCTAGGGTAGGACTGAGGGATCTTGGCTCTCTCACTTACCTAGATACCATTAGAAATTGTAACCATACTCTAGACCTTTTGCTTCTCATTGATCCCTGGCCTGGAAAGGGTGAGTTCCTGGGGTATAAGTATTTATTGAGGTAGTGTGAAGAGAGGCCAGACCCCTCGTGCTGGTGTATGCTCAGCCAAGAAAGGTTCACCCTATAAGACACCTGGGGTGTTCTCTATTACCTTTGGTTTCAAGTATGTGCTAATTAAGTTTATAAAAAATTCAATTTTTAACCTTTTGCTATCTAAATAAAGAAGAGCTTATTTAAGAAAATTCCTTCAGGACTCATTCTCCTTTCTCCCCAGCTAGAAGTAACTAGCATGCTGAAAAATTTTTTTCTCATTATGTTGCCCCTTAAAAAAAATAAGTTTACCACTATGTGATATGGAGGGATCTTATGTATGTGCACCTGAAAATATTCTTTAATTTTGTTTATTTTGAAACTTTATAAGAATGGTGTCATTTTTTAGGTACTTTCCTGCAACTTGCTTTTTTCAGTAAAATTTATATTTCTAAGGTTCATCCATGTGATTGCACAGAGCTATAATTCATTCTTTTTCACTCTTACAAAATATCTCATTGAATGACTATAGTGCAGTTTATTTATCGAAACCTCTACTGATGGACAGTTGGGTTCCTTCCACTTTTTGCTATTTCTAACATTGCTGCAAGGAACATTTTTGCACACGTGCAAGCGTTTCTTTAAGGTAAGTACCTAACATGAGAATTTCTGGATTGTAGGGTATGCATGTTTTCAACTTGATAATGCCATATTATGTACCTAGATGGTAGCACTAATTTATATCACCATTAGTAGGATATAATAGTTCTTATTCTTCCATATTCTTGCCAGCTCCTGGCACCATCAGAATCCCCAATTTTTGCCCATCTAGTGATCTAAAATTGTTATCTCCCTGTGGTTTTATTTGTGTTTCCTTGATTATTAGTGAGGTTGAGAATCTTCTATGAATAGCGGCCATTTGTGTTTCCTCTTTTGAAAAATGCCTGTTCATGTCATTTGCCCACTTTTTTCCTAATAAGTTCTTTGTCTTTTTCTCACAAATTTATAGAATTTTCTTAGATATTCTGAATGCTAACCCTTTGTTAGTTACGAATGTGCAAATAAATGTCTTTTTCTGTTCTGTGGCTTGTCTTTTTATTCCCTTTATGGTTTTATTTTTATTTTTTTCCTTTATGGTATCTCTTAATGAAGAGTAGTTCTTTATTTTAATATATTCCTATGTATCAATCTTTTGTTTTCTGGTTTGGGTTTTTAGTGTCTTGTTAAAAATATCCTTCCCTGTACCGAAGCCATAAAAATATTCTCCTATATTTATGGGATTTTAAGAATTCTGAAAGTTTTAGAGTTGTGCTTTTCACGCTAAAATCCTTAATCAACCTGAGATTGGTTTTTGTGTGTGATGTAAAGTAGGGATCCGAATTCATTTTTTTCCCTATATGGACAATCAGTTACTTCATCACCATTTATTAAATGCTCCATTCTCTCTCCACTGATCTGCAGAGCCAGCTCTGTTACCCATCAAGTTTTCATAAATATGGGGTCTGTTCTAGGCACTCTATTTGGTTCCACTGGTCTATTCATCCATCCTCTGCCTTTATGGATTCCCTTTCTCTTCTGTTTTCTAAGACTAAAAAATAATTGGCCTTAAAAAATAAAGCCATTGTTTGCATCACCTTTTGTAAAACTGCCTTAATGCTTAATATGGAAAGAAGCAGTTGAAAACTTTGTATTACTGTATTTTTGTGGCAACTATTTTTATGCATATTTTTGTGTGTCTAGTGCCAATATAAGTTTTTTTGTTTACCAAATCCTTATATCAACTATCCAGTCTCTTAATATTTCAGACTCAGTCTTGAGTTTTTGTTATTGTGATTGAGTTTCCTAAGTGAGACTTATGGAACTGTTGGATTTTGCTCTTTTATATCCCTATGCAGAAAAACACATAGAAATAATGTTGCTTCCACTAATTAAAATTCAGTAGAATCTTATTATGATACAGATATTGGAAAATGAGTGTAACACCTGTTCCGTTGTAGACTTACTGGGTCATAGTGTGAGAAGCTCTGTGTATATGGGAAACTTGGTGGCACTTGATTTGATTCATTTGAATCCTTGCAACAGCAAGGTGCATTATGATTGTTTTTGTTTTTACCATATATGTAACATTTTAGGAAAGAAACCAGATTTAATTTTGGGGGGAAAGGATTTCCTAAAAAGGGAATCTTCCATTAAAAGATTCACGTGGCTTCTTTGAGAAGTGTTTCTCACTTGAATTTTAATGAAAGGCATACATTTTTATTTCAGTTCTCCAGTAACTTGTATGTATGTACTTGTTTTCATTTTAATAAATCATAGGAAAATGGTGACTAAGGGATCCACACATCTCAAAGGTCTAATGTAATCATAAACTACTCAATCTTGACTCTCTAGGATAATATGAACTGAAAATTCATTGATGTATAATAGCACTTTTGCCTTAAATCATAGCTGTGTGTGCACAGATGCAACCATACAGATTTCAACAGATTATGGTCTCCATGCACTCTATATATTCAATAATAATTTATGTACCAAGTTTTGTGACTTCATGTACCACTCGACCTTATGAATTGAATTTAATTATTTTTGCTTGCTCAAGAGAGTAGTTTTTCTTTCAAGGATAGTTTTGTTCCTGATTTTTAAATACAACATTTGTTTTTCTGTTGAATTGATATCATCACCATTCTGATTTTAGGTATGATGGTCATTTTAAGAAAGGCATTATTAAATGTATGATGTCTGACTTAGAAGCCGTAAAAGTAGAAAAATAACCAATTGCTGGGAATCAAGGAATCTGGATTTATATCCTTGCTAGAGGTACTGCTGTTCTGATCTAAAATCCTTTCTCTCTTAAATTCATCCATTGCAATAAGGAAATATAGCGGAAACACTCTTGAGTTCCTTTTAAAAGTGAAGGACAGGGAATTCCCTGGCGACCCAGTGGTTAGGACTCTGCACTTTCACTGCCAAGGGCCTGGGTTCAATCCCTGGTCAGAGAACTAAGATCCCACAAGCTGTGTGGCATGGCCAAAAAAAAAAAAAAAAAAAAAAAAAAAAAAAAAAAGTGAATGGCAGTGCCAGACTCTACTAAAACCATAAACTGTCAAACATATTATGTTTCTTTCTCAATTCCCAACTTTTCTGAAAGAAAGAATGTAGGTGAAGTGAAGACCCTAGTGGTAGGCAAAGGGTCTTCCTTTGGCTTTGAATAAAGGTCAAGGAGTGGGAGTCCAGTCTGGGACCAACATTTCCTGTTTCATGTTCTGACGTCCTTAGTGTAATCAAGAAAATGCAAATCCAAAGCAATGTTCTCAAGGTGTGGTCCCTGAACCAGCAGTACTAGTATCCCTTGGGAACTTAATAGAAATTCACATTCTCAGGCCTCACCTCAGACCTGCTGAATCAAAATCTCTTGAGTGCTAGGCTTAACAAACTGCTTTAACAACCTTCTTGGTGATTCTGATGCACACCAAATTTGAGACCCACTGATCTAAACTATATCATTAAGTATTTAACCAAATTTTCCCTTGGAAACACAAATTAAGCACCTCCATATACATGAAAGTTTATCAAGTACTTCTTGTTATTTTATTATTGGTAAATAATGGAAGAAAAAAATGGTCCTCATTTTAATATCTTTTTTTTTTTTACATTATTCTTGCAGTACTCTTTCTTTTTTGGCTAATTTTGTTGTTGTTCAGTCTCCTATTTCTTTTAGGTATTATAAAATTTTATATCAGTTTGGTCACTTGATCAATTCAATTTTCTATCTGAAGAGTGCCCTATTGAGTACTTTGGAAATAACAAAGGAGAAAACACAATCTTTTTCCTTAGGGAAGAAGATGGAAAGCTTGTTAGTTTCAAGTCAAGGAGCACTAATTCCTTGACTTGAAACTTCTCTACAATTATAATAGAACAGCATAGACAGCGAAGAGCTATCTGAATTGGGGTAGACAAGCTTTTTAAATGAAATAAATTAGTTTTTTGCATTAAAATTTTTTTAAATGGTGGTAAAATAAACATAAAATATACCATCTTAACCATTTTTACGTGTATAGTTCAGTAGGGTTATGTACATTCACATTGTTGTACAGTTTCCAGAACTTTTTCATCTTGTAAAACAAACTATGTACCCAATAAGTAACAACTCTCCATCCTCCTCTTCCCCCAGCCCCTGGCAACCACTGTTCTACTTTCTGTCTATATGAATTTTACTTGTCTGGGTACCTCATATAAGTAGAATCATACAGTATTTGTCTTTCTGTGACTGTCTTATTTCACTTAGCATAATGTCCTCAAGATTCCTCCGTGTTATACCATGTGTCTGAATTTTCTTCCTTTTTAAAGCTGAAAATATTCCCTTTTATGTATATACTACATTTTGCTTATCCATTCATCTGTTGATGGACTCTTTGGTTGCTTCCACCTTTTGGCTAATGTGAATGATGCTGCTGTGAACATGGGTGTGCAAATACATCTTCAAGGCCCTGCTTTCGATTCTTTTGGATATATACCTAGAAGTGGAATTGCTGAATCATATGGTAGTTTTATTTTTAATTTTTTGAGGAACCTCCACACTGTTTTCCACAGCAGCTGCACCGGTTTACTTTCTCACCAACAGTGTACAAGTGTTCTAATTTCTTTACAGCCTCACCAACACTTGTTATTTTCTGTTTTTTGTTTTTTGTCTTGGCAGTAGTCATCCTGATGGGGGTGAAGTGATACCTCATTGTACTTTTGATTTGCATTTCCCTAATGAGTGATGTTGACCATCTTTTCATATGCTTGTTGCATGAAATAAGTTTTAATCTAAGCTCATAGAAAATCATGGACTTGGGTTGTTGAAAGGGGGAGTAAGTTTTCCAAGTGAACAGAGAGCCATGAGAAAAATAGAAGATTAAGTTTATATTAGTTGGGAAAAACATGAGACTGTTTTGAAGGACAGGTGATAATGAGATAGGAAGGGTGGGGAGTCAGTGGTGCTGGGTGATGGAGGACACTGCTGATCACGTGTGCTGCACTATGGGAAGCTCTTGAAGAGTTTTGAGCCCTGAGATTACATGATAATAGTAGAAACTATGGAGGTGTGTTATTCCAGCAGTTGTTGATTGAATCTCAGTGGCCAGGGATAGACCCAAGAGACTGTTCTTTACAACCGTCACCCTCATACAAGTTTGAGGTTTTGAATGACAAATCAGTGACCTAAAGAAGAGTGTTAAATTATAGTAAGTAGTCTTTAGCATGTTTGTGTAATTTTAAAAACTAAATGATCTCCAATATAGAAGATCTTCCAATCTGCTACATTGGAAACTTTCAATTAATATATGTGCAATAACCATATGCAAGTGTTTTAAAAAGCTCATCCAAACCATTGAAAACGACTACAGCAGAGTAGAGTGGGTGTGGTAGACTGAAAAATCCTCTCCCCCCACCCCAAATTTATGAGGTCCTAACACCTGGAACTTGTAAATATTATCTGATTTGTAAATGTTACCTGATTTGGAGAGTTTTTGCAGTATGATTATGGTAAAGATTTTGAGGTGAGGAGATTATCCTGGATTACCTGGGTGGACCCTAAGTGCAACCATAAGTATCCTTATAAAAGAGGGAGACAGGGAGATTTCTCTCTCTCTCTCACTCACACACACACACACACACACACACACGAGAAGGCATGTGAAGATGGAGTGGAGAGAAATTTGAAGATGTTGGCCTTGAAGATTGGAGTGATGTGGCTACAAGCCAAGGAGTGCTGGCAGCCACCAGCAGCTGGAAGAGGCAAGGAATGGATTCTCCCCTAGAGACTCCGAAGAGAGCACTGCTGACGCCTTGATTTTAGCCCAGTCATACTGATTTCAGACTTCTGGCTTCTAGAACTCTGAGAGATAAATTTCTGCCGCTTTATTTCATGAAGTTTGTAGTAATTTGTTGCAGTGACTACAGGAAACTAATATAGTGGATGAGAACTTTGCAACCAGACTTCCTGGATGAATAGGTTGGCAATGCCACTTGCCACTTGCTGTCTATGTGAACGTGTGTATATGATTTACTTCTCTGTTCCTCATCTGTAAAATGGGAATAACAAAAATGGGATCTACTTGATAGCATAGTTGCGAGGACCAAATGAGCTTACCTGGCCATGGTAAGCTCTGTCATCACTATCATAATCACCACTATAGACATCTCCATCATTGTCATCATCTCCTTCTTCCCAGTCAATCCTCTGTTCTTCAGGATTGAATATTTGTTGATCTTCTAATCACCACAGTTCATATTTTTTACTTTGAAGCCTTCTACCCTTTTGTAACTCTGTATCAGAGCTCATGGTTTGGCCTCTCATTGAAATTTTACCATTTCAGCAAAGTAAGGCCAACTTCACCTTCAGCAATAGATTAGAGAACACTGCAAAAACCTAACTATGGCCAAGGTTACCCAGACCAGCTGTGGATCTTTACCCCCTCCTCTTTCTTATCCTTCCTGTTCTCCCTTCCTTTTCCACCTCTCTCTCCTCCTGCCTCCCTTCTACTATTTCTTCTTACTCTTTCTCTTTCTTCCTTCTCCTCCTCCTATCTAAAATGGTTCTAAGTCTTTCCCTAGCTAAGCATAAGGTATAGAGTCATTTCTTTTATTTATTTATTTATTTATTTATGGCTGTGTTGGGTCTTCGTTTGCGAGGGCTTTCTCTAGTTGTGGCAAGTGGGGGCCACTCTTCATCGCGGTGCATGGGCCTCTCACTATCACGGCCTCTCTTGTTGCGGAGCACAGGCTCCAGGCGCGCAGGCTCAGTAATTGTGCGCTCACGGGCGCAGCTGCTCAGTGGCATGTGGGATCTTCCCAGACCAGGGCTCGAACCTGTGTCCCCTGCATTGGCAGGCAGATTCTCAACCACTGCGCCACCAGGGAAGCCCTAGGGTCATTTCTTGATTACGAATTCTTAAGGAAGAAGACACTGTGATGTTAAACCCAATTGTTAGATGAAAGCATGCCTCATTCAGTGGCAGCTCAACAGGCTATGTGGGTTTATAGAAATATAAAATTTAATCAGGCAACACATTTGGTTTCTAAATTATTTAAGAATTCAGATTTTGAGTAATTGATCTCTTCCTTGCTTACTTATCTCTATATCTAGGCCTTGTTTTAGCTATAGACTAACTTCTTTGACCTCTTAAGAGGACCATGACTGCCAATAGGGGTAAGCTTGCCAAGACTTACCACCAGATTCCCACTCCCTCACCCCAAATGTCCATTGCACCTGCTCACAGATGCATGAAAAGGATTTGGCCTCTTGAGAAAAGAAAAGAAAAGAACCCCAAGGTCCAGAGAGCTTGGGTTCTGTAATTCCTTTATAATGTAGCTGGTTTTAATTTACTCCATCACCCCTCTGGGTGGTGTTCATCCATAGAACAAATGTTCATGTTGTGTGCCTACTATATGCTGGTACATTGTTCCCAAAAGTGACCAAGACACAATCCATGCCCTCAAGTCTATGTCTTCCACTCTAGAAGGGGATACAGGCAATTGAGGGGACAATTAAAATACAGACTGTTGGTTATTACCACTGGGATAGTTCATAGTGAACATATAGGCGTCTCTTTTTAATGGCCGTGCAGTCACTGAAATTGAAAGTAGGCCTTGTAAATAAGTTCATTTGTACCTTTTTTTAGGTTCCACATCTAAGTGATATCACGATATTTGTCTTTCTCTGTCTGACTTACTTCACTTAGTATGATAATCCCTATGTCCATACATGTTGCTGCAAATGGCATTATTTCATTCTTCTTTATGGATGAGTAATATTCCATTGTATATATGTACCACATCTTCTTATCCATTCCTCTGTTGATGGACATTTAGGTTGCTTCCATGTCTTGGCTATTGTAAGCAGTGCTGCAGTGAACATTGGGGGTCATGTATCCTTTTGGATTATGTTTTTTTCCAGATACATGCCCAGGATTGGGATTGAAATAGAGTCACAGATGTAGAAAACAAATTTATGGTTACCAGGGGGGAAAGGGGGGGAGGGATAAATTTGGAGATTGGGATTGACATATACACACTACTACTATATATAAAATAGATAACTAACAAGGACCTACTGTGTAGCACAGGGAATTCTACCCAATGCTCTATAATGACCTATATGGGAAAAGAATCTAGAAAAGAGTGGATATATGTATATGTATAACTGATACATTTTACTGTACAGCAGAAACTAACCACATTGTAAATAAACTATACTCCAATAAAAATTAAAAAAAAAAAAAAACAACAGAAAGTAGGCCTCTGCTCTTTTCGAAAATAGCTTGTCTACTTCGTTCAATGCTGGATGTTTACAGGATGTCTTTGAAAAGGCCATAATGATATGCTTTCTTAGCTACACAGTGAATTTCCAAGTATTTACTTGGCTAAAAGTAGCTTGGGAACAGATTTTTCTCCTGTCACTTTGACACACATGAGGGAGTACTCAGAAATTCTGAAGAGGCATGGAAATGGCAAATAATGAGGTCTGGATGATATGTTTCATTGTGGTTGAATTTTAAAAGCACTTTTATTTAATTTATTAACAAAGCATGAGTTTGTTCAGATCAGCATACATTTGTAAGTAGGAGGCAAACTGTCTTCGTGAAACAGAGCATTTTTCTGGAACTTATTTTTAAGAGAAAAGGGCTGAATCTCAAAAAACCTAGTGTTGTTAGCTCATCCAGTGGTTATCCCTTGCTCAGTGTACAACTTTGCCCTAACTTGGTTTAATTGCAGGAAAAATAAAATTCTGGACATATTAGTGATGCTGTTACATTAGTTGGCAAGGTGGTGAACAGACATGGAAATCAGTGAAGACGGTCGAAGGACCTTTCTTTTTTGGAGCTGACACATCTCACACTTGTTATATGGCTAACACTTATTACCTATCCTATGATTTCATGAAGCCTAAGCAACCTGAAGATTTAATACCATTGTCAACACGGCAAGATTTCAAAGAGTCACTTGTTCATTTTTCACCAGAAGGAAGAGGGCCCATGCTCTGAATAGAGCAAGCTTTCAGTTTATGGCATTAAATAAATTCTCTTACTGGCTTTAAAATCTTGGGATTAAAAGACCCTGATGTTACATTGAAATGGATTTATGGGATGTTCTAAAGACAGGATGTTAGGACTAAGAAGTATCAGATGCATATTTGGATAATTTTCAAATAAGTGGAAATGGAAATATCATTCAGGGCTTGTTTTGTTTCTGGTTATTATGGTCTGGATTTTCTATCCTGTTACTCATTAGGGATTTCACTCTTTATCCCCACCCTTTGGAACATTTGTTTTGCTGAACATTGTGGGCTACAGCTTCTTCGCAAAGGTGATGCCATCCAAGGCTAATTTATGCATAGCCAGAGGCAAAAATTCCTAAGCAGAGTCTTTGCAGGACTCAGAAAACTCCTCTTCCCCGAATAACCCTACTTTCCCTTAGCATCTGTTATTGCCTAAAGTTTTCGATCGGTGAGTCATTCCTCTGGGTTAGCAAATACCATTAGAAAAAAATGCAAGCAGCTATCAGTCAAACACGCCCTAATGCAAATCATCTCTTTGGCTCTTCCCAGCCAATAACTGAGCTTGGAGGGAATGGAATTTAAATCTGGGATAAAGGAGAAGGATAATTTGGAGTAGAAGCTCCTTTAGAGATCAGGCCTAAGTGAGAATGATAGGAGGCTGTACTTAGGGCAGCATCTGGGAGGGTGGCAAGGGAAGGTAGGAAGACACATTTTAGTGAATTTATAGTTTCCTAGTTAACTTCATGTTGGTGACCCACCATGCCACCATGTTGAGATTCTCATTGTGTGATAGTATAACCTCTCACTGGAGCATAGCTCTGCAGAGACAAGGCCTATTCATTCCGTGGTGTTTGTCAAACAACTACTGCCAAGCCAACACATAGTATGTGCTCCATAAATATATGTGAATCAATGAATAGTCTGGTACACAAAGGCTACTTTTAAAATGTTTTGCTTTACACTACTAAAACTATTTTTTCAGTTAATTTCTAAAATGCTTGTATTTTTAAGCCCAACCCTCAAATGACTTTTAGTAAGGTTAACTGTATCAGATATAAGTAGTTTCTTACATAAGATTCATCTTACAATACTAAGTATTAGATATTTTAGCAACTAAACAAGCTTATTACAGGAGTCAATCAGTCAAGTATTTGACCACATATTCTGTACCCAGGAATTACTATTTTTCTTCTGGAAGAGGGAAAAGACAGATTTGTTAATCCATATTTTACTTTTATACTTAAAAGAACCCAAAGCAAACAATTAGGACTTTTACTATCTGAGGATACAAATATGCATGATAAATAATAGCCATAATTTTAATCTTTCAGATTTCACTTTATGGTTGCTTTATGATGACCATTTGTCTGATGTATTTAATTTTCTAAATTTCTGTTGCATGAAAAATGGAAACTGTATTGATTTAACATCAGAAAAATGTACAGTAGTTAATATAAAAAAGGCTGCATCTAATTTTGTTAATAAACTGTAAATGGTAAAATGACATACAGTTTAGATATCAAAGCATTGGGAACCCACATTTTTCTGTACCATTAATAATGTAGTTTTAGTTTTGGCAGCAGCATAATTCTATAGTGTGATATTTCTACTTTATTGTTTCTCAGAGTAGGCCTGTGGACTTCCCTGACTGTCCAGTGGTTAAGACTCCACGCTTCCACTGCAGGGTGCACGGGTTCGATCCCTGGTTGGGCAACTAAGATCCTGCATGCCATGCAGTGCAGCCAAAAAGAAAAAAGTAGGCCTAAAAATGTTAACATAATATGGGAAAATTTCCCCTGGTAAAGTGTGCACTGAGCTAGTGGGATGTGATGTTTGCATTACAAAGGTAAGTCTTACAGAAATTTGCAGACTAGTCATCATAACTACCCTCAACCCTGAAGTTGAAAGATTTATTAATGTCAGATGACATACATTTGCCATCATTTATTAGAATTCAAACGTAGTTTGCTCTTCTTGACTGTCTCTGGAGTAACAGTCAAGTTTAGTGGCTAACTCTGGAATGTTATGACCATGGTTTTAATCTTGATCCTCCACTTATTAGGCGTATCATCTTTTCTTAATCATTCTGTGTCTCAGTTTCCTCATCTATAAAATGGGGATAGGGTTGCTCTGGAGATTACATAAGTTAATAAAAATAAATGTGTATAACAGTGACAAGAATATAGTAGGTGCTTGATAACTATTAAGATTCCTATGAATAGATTATGAGTATTCTTGTCTTTAGAAATATTAGCTCAAGGGAAATAGTAATAAAAGAGTATTACAAACAAGGTTAGTTCATGAACAAAATATAATGAGCTGTATCTGTTTGGCATGTCATGTCTTGGAGGAGATTTAGTTTAGTCACACAAAGGGAGGTTAGACTAAGTACAGAAGACTTATAGGTGAGAAAGAACATGGGTCTCTGCATTTGGAAGTGCTGCAGAAGTTGTTGAGCTTGTGAGAGATGAGGTTGGATAAGTGAGGACTGAATCCTGAATGGATGATACAGAACTTGGCAGTTATCTTGAGGGCAGTGGGGAGCCCTGAAATATTTTAAGTTGTAGAGTGACATGCTGGGATGAGTTGTGAGTAACACCACTGTGCCTGCAGTACAGAGAATGGACTGGAGGATTGGAGGGGTTCGACTGGTGCAGGAAGCGAGTTAAGAGGCTGTTAAGAGGCAAGAGCAGTGGTGGCCTAGATGAACCAGGCAGGTGTGCCAATGGGGATAGAGAAATGGACAGATTTGAAATCTATTGGAAAGATAGAATCAGTATCATCTAGTGATTGTTTCAATGTGGTGAGTGAAAAAGAGGTAAGAGCTGAGAAGGATGGCCAGTTTTCAGGCAGTGGCTGACCAAGACATTGCCCACCTACCTGGCCAGATGCCCGGGTTTGTAGTGGGCCATGGGGCTTACAGGAGTAATGTGGTCAGATGCAGCTGCTGTCTGAGGTGAGACAGCATCACAGGTAAAACTGAAGTATTTAGTCACAGGCTGGAGGTCAGGAAGATGTGTAGAAGCATAGAGGTGTATGATGTTAGAAATGGAAAATGAGGGCAAGTCTGGGGCCAATGTCCAGGTTAGCCTGAGATATCACCCCTACACTCTCAGGGTTCCACATGGCAGTAGGCAGCCTTTATATATATAGTCTAATGTGACTCTTTTCTAGTGAACACTGTCCCCCCAGAACAGCCCCTCTAGGCTTTAAATGTCATGGGCAATTCCAAACCTCTGTTGACTCTCCCCTTATCTGCCCTGGAGCCTTGGTACTAGCAGTTAAGGGTTGTGTCTCTATCCCTGAGGCAAATTGGAGGTCACCTTGAACCTGAGATTTTCTTGGGCTCATATTTCCAGGTTCAGAAGATGCTCTTTTCCCTCTGGGACAATGGACCCTGAGGAGCTAAAGCAGAGTGCTCCTAATTCTTCTTCATCCATGTCCTGTTTGTGACATATTCATTCCTCGATCCTTAAGGTTTCTTTTACACCGTTCTGCTGAAACCTGAAACATGCTGAATTTTATCTAGGCATTTCTGCAGCCTTGGCTCTAGAGATGAGTTAGGTTGAATTCAGGTAACTGGTAAATTAACTTTCTAACTTCAAAGTTCGAGTTTTACAAATGATCACAAAATTTTATGATAAAATACAAGTCTTAACACAATGTGAATTGCAGTACTGGTGGGTGGGAATTAAAAAATTAATCTTATTCAGAAATTAGCATCTAATCTTTCATGAGCCACCTAAGAATGGTAGAACTGTTCATTTGTGTGAATGAAATGAGAATATTTTTTCAGTTTGTTTAATATTAGAAATTCAAGAAGAGGAAGATTCAAAGCATTTCAAAATATTGGTGGCCTTCTTAAGGTGATCATTATAGCAAGCCTCACTGAAAGTAAATAGACCTCTCTTGCTTCTTCATAGACAAACTACGATGGTGAGAATGAAATTAGCACTGAAAGTATTAAAATATTGATAGCAATCATTCCATGTCCAGGCTTTGCCAATTAATAATTAATTTTACCTTGAAGGTAACTGTAAGAGTCAGACTTTTTTTTTTTATGCTTTCACTTGGCAAGAGTGTTGACTTTTTTCCCCCTCAGTGTTATCAAGTCTCCAGCAAATAACTCACATTTTAATGTGGTTAGTAGCTGGAATTTCTTTTGCATGGTTTCCTATTGATGAAATGAGAAAAAAAAAGTTTGTTGTGAATGGTTTAGAGAAAGCGTGAGTTAGTCGTCTCTCTGATTTATATGTGGCATCAATGGTTTCTTACCGTGTCATTTCCTGTTATGTACTTCTCACAGTGTACCTGTTGTTTTAAAAAATGTTTTTCAAGGGCCATACCCACAAGGAGAGGGAATGATCTTTATCCTCTGCACACTGATGATTACAAAAGGGTTATAGATTGTTACAAAATGGATGTTTTCTCACCAAAAAAGGAAGCATCCTTCAGTTTTTATGGCTTTTTATTTGGACAAGATAAGTTTGTCCTGAACTCCTTATATTATCATGAGTGAGTGAACAATCTTGTTGCAATGGTGCTATTTTGTAGTCAGAAGAGGTTATGCTATCTCAGTCTTGATCTTGCTCTAATGGTTGGTCGCAAAACTATGTCCTAATTTATTTTATATATCCGATAGTTATCTATTCAGAAGTTCCTTGGAATGAATTTTAGGTTATATTTTTTATTTTGATAAATAAAAAGTGGCTAAAATATTCACTCATTCTCTCAACTCTTTGCTGACTGCCTGGTATGAGCTGTTCTAGAAAAAAGTGGATTTAAAGCCAGTTTGTGTCATACTAAAATGGTTATTAAAGAAAAGTGCTCTATTTCTTATTTTCTAAAATGGGACAAGATATTTAAAGTCTTTGGACCTTATACCAAAATGTTTCCCCTTTAAAAATATCTGTCCCTTCCAATTAAAAGAATAGGCTTAATTATTTTGAGTATGTACACTGAGTTTTTTGTTTTATTTATTTACTTTATTGAAGTATAGTTGATTTACAATGTTGTGTTAATTTCTATTGTACAGCAAAGTGACTCAGTTATAAATATATATGCATTCTTTTTTTATATTCTTTTCCATTATGGCTTATCCCAGGACATTGAACACAGTTCCCTGTTGGTGGGAATGTAAGCCACTATGGAAAACAGTATGGAGGTTCCTCAGAAAACTAAAAATAGAATTACCATATGATCCAGCAATCCCACTCATGGGCACATATTCAGACAAAACGATAATTCAAAAAGATACATGCACCCCTATGTTCATAGCAGCACTGTTCACAATAGCCAAGACATGGAAACAACCTAAATGTACATTGACAGATGAATGGATAAAGAATACTACTCAGCCATAGAAAAGAATGAAATAATGCCATTTATAGCAACATGGATGCAACTAGAGATTATCATACTAAGTGAAGTAAGTCAGAAAGAGAAAAACAAATACCATATGATATCACTTATATGTGGAATCTAAAATATGACACAAACGAACCTACCTACAAAGCAGAAACAGACTCACAGACATAGAGAACAGACTTGTGGTTGCCAAGCGGGGTGGGGTTGGGGAGGGATGCATTGGGAGTTTGTGGTTAGTAGATGCAAACTATTACATATAGAATGGATGGACAAGGTCCTACTGTATAGCACAGGGAACTATATTCAATGTCCTGGGATAAACCATAATGGAAAAGAATATAAAAAAGAATGTATATTAAGAAAAAGAATATATAAATGTATATAAATAAAAAAGAATGTATATTAAAAAATATAAAAAAGAATGTATATAAAAAACTTAGACCTAATAAACAAATTCAGTAAGGTTGCAGGATACAAAATCAATACACAGAAATCTTGCATTTCTATACAGGATGCAAACTATTACATGTAGATTGGATGGACAACAAGATCCTACTGTATCGTATATTTAGTTTTCAAGTTATCCCTCCCTCCAGGAAATGTTTTGTTTGAAAATATTTTCTTATGTGCAACTGCAGGGAATGTGTAATTTCCCTAAGTGACCCTGTTCAAATGTTTGAAAACAACACCTAGCACAGTGCCTGGCACACATATTTGTTGATGCTGAGTGTGGTGTAATTCCAGTCTCAAGAATCCAGTAATTCAGTTCCTGCTCTGTGTAGTCACCTGTCTTCTCAGCAGTGCTTTCTTGCCTTTATTTCAGTCTCAGTGCCTCAGCTCCAACTTGACCCAGACCATGCAATCTGCTTGTTAACTACCTAGCCCATAATGAGCAGTTTTCAGACTATTAATTGCAATATTATACATAGGACTTGTAAGCATTGATGATTTTGAATTTAAAAAGTCAGGAATGGAAGGTAGTATTATTTGGGTGACCCCTTGTGTGGATGAAAGAGAAGCTACCGACCAGGTTTCATAAGCCACCGTGTTTATTGTTAATCATATTTGTGTGGCTTATGGTGTTTCTACCAGTTCCTGTTCCACTGATCCACAGGCATAAGTTATGGTGAGAAACTTGCCAATGAATTAGACACTTATGGTTTTCTGTAGTTACACATGAGATTTATATGGTCAAGCCAGTAGTTTAATTTCTACAATTTTAAGGTCAATAGACACTGTCACTTGTGAAATGTAAGTGAGCCAGTATTTATAATAGCCTTCAGATGGATTTTATTTTGCTCTTTATAGTTACTCTTTCCCTCCATGAATATCTGTGAAAACAAAGATGTACCAACACAGTATAATATTTACAGTTTTTCCAGATTAGGTAGAAAGCACCTTTATAGGTTATTTGTGTCAGTTACAGTAGAGTTCCCAATGTAAGCTGACAAGAAATGCTATAATGTTTTATATTCAGCCTTTCAAAACCCTGTTAATTATGCATAAGATAATACTCTTCAATAACATCAGGAGTAGACAAATGAAATCATTAGTTTTATATTCCAGAGCCCCATGTACATCTATTATAACTATGCATTTGGATGCCTCCACCCACATTTCTCAAAATCACTTTTTGATACCTTATAATGTGATATCATAAATGAATATGAAGAATATTATATAGTGTGAAATTGTATCAAAAAGATCTTAGCTTTTCAAAGTTATAAACCTAACTCATTATTTGGAAAGGATAATCTGCTGAGAGTTTATGACAATAGAAGGAGAAGTGTTGATCAACCATTTGCCATTGTCTTTGTTTCAGTAAATAGGGCCTCTGACAAATATGTCATCGACTCCAACATGCTTAACATGCTACCATGGCAGTGTCAGTGTAGATAGAAGTGCATCTTGGTGGTGGTTCCTTCTAGGAATATGAAGTCTAGTTAGAGAAAGGTGCTCTGGCTTCCTGTGAAGCCTGGTTATGACAGGATATCCAACGGTGTATCTGCACATTTCTTTAAGTTTGACACATTCTAGAGAATTATTTTGAGAGGTAAGAGAAGAAATGCACATTGTACATTTAAAATGACTTTGTGAAATGATATGATTTGCCAAATGCACATTATTGTAATTTAGCCAAGATAGGTGGCCAATTGAATGTTCGCAGAACTGTAATTGTCTACGTGCTGTTTGCAAGGCCCTTTCTGATAGAGCTAGAAAAATGCTCCTTTTTCTTTAGGTATCCATTTGGTTAGGAATGCATCCATTACTTATAAATGATGACTCTCTTTTGCTTTTCTTTCTTTTTTTGGGGGGGACCTACTGTAAATACAGGTGAAAGTAGTTTCTACTGTGGCTTTTTTCCATTTTTGTGGTTGTACAATATAAATTATTTTTAAATATACTATATGTTATCTTAAATTTCATTCTAAACTATATATTTGTTTAAAAAGAAAAGGGAAATAAAATCTGAGAAAGACAGTCATATCCAAATAGAGGATAGTTTTAGCCATGCGTTTTACATCCAGAATTTCAAAACATGGATGGAAATATTGTCCAAGTTTTTATTATTAAAACCTGGTTAAACTTTTACAAATGTCACTT
Organism: Balaenoptera musculus; assembly: GCF_009873245.2. Classification (NCBI taxonomy): domain Eukaryota; kingdom Metazoa; phylum Chordata; class Mammalia; order Artiodactyla; family Balaenopteridae; genus Balaenoptera; species Balaenoptera musculus. The sequence goes on from NC_045803.1 coordinate 43,888,101, forward strand.
TGCTGACACCAACCAGAAGCAATTAAAGTGCAAAAATAGAATTGTATCTGTTACAGGAATGACACATTTTAACTGGAAAAAGCCATGAAATAAACATTGGTAGATACAGTGGTACTTCTGTTTTATAATTCTAGAGTATAAACACATGAACAAAATTATAGGAAGGGATTTTCTCTTATTTTGTCTGTGAATTCTACTGTTAGTAGTACTGTAAATGTTAAATATATCTTCTCATTGGAATATTTTTTACTGGAAAAAATAAAATTGAAAAATGAAAAAGCAATCTTTGAAAATTCTGAGTTGTATCTTCCATGTTAGACCTGGACATAGATGTCTATCTCTAGTACCCACATATACTTAGTTCCTAACCTAGTCCTGTCTCTACTAGCTGTTTGACCTTAGGCAAGTTATTTAAATCCCTTTGTGCCTCAGTTTCTTCATCTGCAAAATGAAGCAAAAATATTATAATAGTATTTCCTTCTTTAAATTGTTATAAAGATTAAATGATTTAATACATGCATCTTGATAGGGATTGGCATAACATGCAGTGTTAGTTATTCTTAGTTATGCTCTATTAATAAAGTCCTTACTAATTAAAAATGTTTTTTCAATTTATAAATATTGTATATTTTCATTTAAAAAATTTAGAAAATGCAGAAAGATATAAAGAACATAATAAAAATCACTTATCACTCCCCACAGAGATAATCACTGTTATAATCATTTAGTTATAAATCATTCCATTCTTAGCAATTTCACTTTCTTTTGGTTAGTATTTGCCTACTATGCCTTTTTTTGGTTTTTGTTTTGTTTTGTTTTAATATTGTTTATTAGCACAGTAACAAATGGAGACTTAAGTAGTCCACAACATAGAACCAATCCACTGAGCCACTCCTATTCCGTGCCTTACAGTTAACAGCTTAAGGTATTTTACTACAGATTTTCACAAGTCCTGATTCAAACCTCTATCTTTTCACAGTAAAGTAGATTGGTATATAAAATAAAATACATAACTACTCATTTCCTATATGGTGTCTTATAGCCATGTGTCCATTTTATATATATGAGATGACAGTCTCTAAAAGCAGTTAAATATCAATGTTCCCTTCCAAGAAGGGAAAACAAATTCCAATTTTTTTAAACAAAAAACTGTGTAGTCAATAGACAGGGAAGATGGCGGAGTAGAAAGATGTGCGCTCACTCCCTGTTGCGAGAGCACCGGGATCACAGTAACTGCTGAACAATCATCGACAGGAAGACACTGGAACTCACCAAAAAAGATACCCCACATCCAGAGACAAAGGAGAAGCCGCAATGAGATGGTAGGAGGGGTGCAATCACAATAAAATTAAATCCCATAACTGCTGGGTGGGTGACTCACAAACTGGAGAACCATTATACCACAGAAGTCCACCCACTGGAGTGAAGGTTCTGAGCTCCACATCAGGCTTCCCAACCTAGGGGTCCAGCAACAGGAGGAGGAATTCCCAGAGAATCAGACTTTGAAGGCTAGTGGGATTTGATTGCAGGACTTTGACAGGACTGGGGGAAACAGAGACTCCACTCTTGGAGGGCACACACAAAGTAGTGTGCACATCAGGACCCAGGGGGAAGGAGCAGTGACCCCATAGGAGACTGAACCAGACCTACCTGCTAGTGTTCGAGGGCCTCCTGAAGAGGCGGGGGGTGGCTGTGCCTCACCATGAGGACAAGGACACTGGTAGCAGAAGTTCTGGGAAGTACTCCTTGGCATGAGCCCTCCCGGAGTCTGCCATTAGCCGCACCAAGGAGCCTGTAGCCTCCAGTGCTGGGTCGCCTCAGGCCAAACAACCAACAGGGAGGGAACTCAGCCCCACCCATCAGCAGACAAGCAGATTAAAGTTTTACTGAGCTCTGCCCACCAGAGCAACACCCAGCTCTACCCACCACCAGTCCCTCCCATCAGGAAGCTTGCACAAGCCTCTTAGATAGCCTTATCCACCAGAGGGCAGACAGCAGAAGCAAGAAGAACTACAGTCCTGCAGTCTGTGGAACGAAAACCACATTCACAGAAAGACAGACAAAATGAAAAGGCAGAGGGCTATGTACCAGATGAAGGAACAAGATAAAACCCCAGAAAAACAACTAAATGAAGTGGAGATAGGCAACCTTCCAGAGAAAGAATTCAGAATAATGATAGTGAAGATGATCCAGGACCTTGGAAAAAGAATGGAGGCAAAGATCGAGAAGATGCAAGAAATGTTTAACAAAGAGCTAGAAGAATTAAAGAACAAACACCTAGAAGAATTAAAGAACAAACAAACAGAGATGAACAATACAATAACTGGAATGAAAAATACACTAGAAGGAATCAGTAGCAGAATAACTGCGGCAGAAGAACGGGTAACTGACCTAGAAGACAGAATGGTGGAATTCACTGCTGTGGAACAGAATAAAGAAAAAAGAATGAAAACAAACGAAGACAGCCTAAGAGACCTCTGGGACCAACATTCGCATTATAGGGGTCCCAGAAGGAGAAGAGAGAGAGAAAGGATGTGAGAAAATATTTGAAGAGATTATAGTCAAAAACTTCCCTAACATGGGAAAGGAAATAGCCAGCCAAGTCCAGGAAGCGCAGAGAGTCCTAGACAGGATAAACCCAAGGAGAAACACGCCGAGACACATAGTAATCAAACTGACAAAAATTAAAGACAAAGAAAAATTATTAAAAGCAGCAAGGGAAAAATGACAAATAGCATACAAGGGAACTCCCATAAGGTTAACAGCTGATTTCTCAGCAGAAACTCTACAAGCCAGAAGGGAGTGGCACAATATATTTAAAGTGATGCAAGGGAAGAACCTACAACCAAGATTACTCTACCTGGCAAGGATCTCATTCAGATTTGACAGAGAAATCAATAGCTTTACAGACAAGCAGAAGCCAAGAGAATTCACTGCCACCAAACCAGCTCTACAACAAATGCTCAGGGAATTTCTCTAAGTGGGAAACACAAGAGAAGAAAAGGGCCTACAAAAACAAACAAAAGACAATTAAGAAAATGGTAATAGGAACATACATATCGGTAATTACCTTAAATGTGAATGGATTAAATGCTCCAACCAAAGGACACAGGCTCACTGAATGGATACAAAAATAAGACCCATTTATATGCTGTCTACAAGAGACCCACTTCAGACCTAGGGACACATGCAGACTGAAAGTGAGGGGATGGAAAAAGATATTCCATGCAAATGGAAATCAAAAGAAAACTGTAGTAGCAATACTCATATCAGATAAAATGGACTTTAAAATAAAGACTATTACAAGAGACAAAGAAGGACACTACATAATGATCAAGGGATCAATCCAAGAAGAAGATATAACAATTATAAATATATATGCACCCAACATAGGAGCATCTCAATACATAAGGCAAATGCTAACAGCTGTAAAAGCAGAAATGGACTGTAACACAGTAATACTGGGGGACTTTAATACCTCACACCAATGGACAGATCATCCAGACAGAAAATTAATAAGGAAACACAAGCTTTAAATGACACAATAGACCAGATAGATTTGGTTGATATTTATAGGACATTCCATCTGAAAATAGCAGACTATACTTTCTTCTCAAGTGCACATGGAACATTCTCCAGGATAGATCACCTCTTGGGTCACAAATCAAGCCTCGGTAAATTTAAGAAAATCGAAATCATATCAAGCATCTTTTCTGACCATGATGCTATGAGATTAGAAATCAATTACAGGGAAAACAATGTAAAAAAACACAAACACGTGGAGGCTAAACAATACATTACTAAATAACCAAGAGGTCACTGAAGAAATCAAAGAGGAAATCAAAAAATACCTAGAGACAAATGACAATGAAAACACGATGATCCAAAACCTATGGGATGCAGCAAAAGCAGTTCCAAGGGGGAAGTTTATAGCTATACAAGCCTACCTCAAGAAACAAGAAAAATCTCAAACAATCTAACCTTACACCTAAAGGAACTAGAGAAAGAAGAACAAACAAAACCCAAAATTAGTAGAAGGAAAGGAATCATAAAAATCAATAATAAATGAAATAAAAGCAAAGAAAACAATAGCAAAGATCAATAAAATTAAAAGCTGGTTCTTTGAGAAGATAAACAAAATTGATAAACCTTTAGCCAAACTCATCAAGAAAAAGAGGGAGAGGACGCAAATTAATAAAATTAGAAATGAGAAAGGAGAAGTTACAATGGACACTGCAGAAATACAAAGCATCATAAAAGACTACTACAAGCAACTCTATGCCAATAAAATGGACAACCTGGAAGAAATGGACAAATTCTTAGAAAGGTATAAACTTCCAAGACTGAACCAGGAAGAAATAGAAAATATGAACAGACCAATCGCAAGTAATGAAATTGAAAGTGTGATTAAAAATCTTCCAACAAACAAAAGTCCAGGACCAGATGGCTTCACAGGTGAATTCTATCAAACATTTGGAGAAGAGCTAACACCCATCCTTCTCAAACTCTTCCAAAAAGTTGCAGAGGAAGGTATGTATGATAAATACATACCTAGATCAATTTCTTAGGTTAAGTTGTGGCTAAATTCATTTTTTAAAAAAATTTTTTATTTATTATTTATTTATTATTTTTATTTTTGGCTGCGTTGGGGCTTCGTTTCTGTGTGAGGGCCTTCCCCAGCTGCGGCGAGCGGGGGCCACTCTTCATCGCGGTGCGCGGGCCTCTCACCACCGCGGCCTCTCCCGTTGCGGAGCAGAGGCTCCAGATGCTCAGGCTCAGCAGTTGTGGCTCACGGGCTCAGTTGCTCCGCGGCATGCGGGATCCTCCCGGACCAGGGCTCAAACCCGTGTCCCCTGCATTGGCAGGCAGACTCTCAACCCCTGCGCCACCAGGGAAGCCCCTAAATTCATTTTTAAGTTCAAGGTTCTAAGTGGCTGGGGGAGTCCTCTGTTCCTTGAACAGCCTTCTGTCCCAATGAGATGAGCCCCTACTATAACAACCTGTGCTAATTCCATCATATTTATCACATTGTATTTTAATTATCAGTTTATCAGTCTCCCATCAGATTGGGGATTCCTTCAGGGAGAGACTCTCTTGTTCACTTTGTCTTGAAATAGGTACCAAAATATTTGACAAATGAGTAATGAACAACACTTCAGACGGCATGCATTTATCCATAATTATTGAGTATTAACCTACAAATACTCTATAATGTGATTTTAAATCCTCAAATTTGTACCAAGGCTTTGATTTAGCTAATACTAATTTTTAAAATGTGTAGCTTTGAGGCATTTTATTATAAAATGCTGGTATAAATGAGTAAGAACTTAAAATTCATCATACATTTACTTCATTTTTTAGCTTGACCTTCTAGTAAATCTTTAGCTTCATTGATTTTGGCTGCTATATAAGGAGATCCTCCCTTGTCTGGGTGATTAAAAGCATAATTGGTCAATGAGCATCTCTTATCTTTCCCTTATTGGCAGTAGGGCTTACACCTAGTATTAATGCTGCTTCCTGTTTTGTCATTTTGGGTTCAAACCCACCTCTGAAGGTGTAATAGCCACCACTGAAGGCAGATTTTGGTAGACTTTGAAAAACTTGTTTTACTTGAGGCTCCATATGCTTCGTGACTTGCAAAGCATAATGGCCTGCAAATCCTGCAGCAGCAATGGTCAGTCCAACTGCTACGACTGTACTGGCCATGGTTCCCACTCGGCTCCTCTGCCTCCACCGGGAGCACCCAAGTTCTTAGTTTTTATATCTTTGACAGTCTGCTTTTATTTGAACTCTTATGTGATTGTTTAGCTAGGTATGGAATTGTAGGTTATGTTATTTTCCCTTAGTATTTTGAAGTTACTGCTGTCTTTGTGCATCTATTGTTGCCTTTGATAGGATTCCTGTTGGTTTGATTATTGTTCCTTTGAAGGTAGTTTATCTTTTCTCTCTTGCAGCTTTCACACTTTTTTCTCTTTTTTCTTGGTGTTCTGTAGTTTCACTACAGTGTTGTATCTTTGTTTAGTCTGGAGAGTTAAGGAGCTCTTTCAATCTGAATATTTATATCTTCACTTCTGAAAACTTTAAAAATATTATCTCTTTGTTCACTGTAGTGTCTTTTTCACAGATAACTATCATATGCTGGATCTTCTGTCTAAATTTCTCTTTCATATTTTACATTATTTAACTTCCTGTGGTACATTATAGGTGACTTCTTTAGACCTATCTTCCAATTTAGTAAATTTCTCTTCCTCTTTGTGTTGTGTGCTCTTTAACGTAGCATTGTTTTGTTTGCCAGTGATAGAATTTTTTTCAGATTTTCCATTTTTAATAATACACGCATACCTTGTTTTATTGTGCTTCACTTTCTTGCACCTCACAGATCCTGTTTTTTGCAAATTGAAAGTTTGTGGCAATGCTCTGTTGAGCAAGTGTACTGGCACCACTTTTCCAACAGTGTTTGCTCACTTCATGTCTCTGTCACATTTTGGTAATTCTTACAATATTTCAAACTCTTTCATTAATATTATATTTGTTATGGTGATCTGTGACAGTTATCTTTGATATTACTACTGCAACTCGCTGAAGGCTCAGATGATGGTTAGCATTTTTTTAGCAATAAAGTATTTTAAAATTAAGGTATGTACATTGATTTTTTAGATACAATGCTATTGCACACTTAATAGACTACAGTGGAGTTCAAATATAACTGTTACATGCACTTGGAAATCAGAAAATTCATGTGATTCGCTTTATTGTGATACTTGCTTTATGGTGGTGATCTAGAACTGAACCTGCAGTATCTCTCAGGTATGCCTGTACCTTGATCCTGCCATGTGGAATCTATTATCTTTTTCATCTGCTTAATGGCTATAAACATTTATTTTAAAGTTCTTTTTGAATTGCTTTAGTATTCAAAGTTATTTGATTATGAGCTTTTGTTGCATTCGCAAACTTTCATAGCATTGGATTGCTTTGTATTCTTTGCAATCTTTCTGAGTTCATCAGTACTAATTATATATTTATAGGTACATGCTGGATTGTGGAAGCACCCTTATGGGACAGTTTTGTGCTTTACTGTGGATGTATGGGTTTCCCAGGTTTGGACCACTTTTTATACTAATTTTTTAGTTTGGACTTTGCTAATAGCTCAAAGAATTTTACACTCTGCTGGCATGCCTTGCAGGCCAGGGAATTCAAAATTGTCATGACTGACTCTGCTTCCTGCTATACCTTGAGGCAAACCTTGTCTTTAGACTGTTGGGAGTTTTATCTACTTCTAGTTCACCCCCTGGTCTTGCTTCTTGGAGGAAGTTCAGGACTCAAAATCTTGACTTTTTGTGTCATTGCCACAATCTACATCCATTTCTTCCAGAGGGACACATGGCTTATTTTTCTGGGACCTAGAAATATATTTTTCTTATCTTAAGCTCCAGCTGTGTACTTTGAAAAATTTCTTCAAATTTTATTTAGAATTTCTAGATGTCTTTGAAGTGGGAGGAGAGACTTCACACCTCAGATCCATTTGCTATCTTTGCTGGAAAGGCCTCCAATTTTTACTTTTTATTTTTTTAAATAAACTTGGGCATATTATATATGTGTGTGTATATATGTATACATATACATATGTATGTATATATATGTTTTGTTAATTGCTTTTGTACCTCTAAGAGTTTATCATGAAACTTATGCCATTATTAATCTTCTAAACCATGATTCTTTAGTAGTTATTTTCCACAGAATGGACGTATTACTTATCTAGGCAATCCCTGTTGTTGCATCTTAAGTTTCTGATTTTTTTTGCAATTATAATTGATTTTTCTGTGAATACCTTTATGTATGTATCTTTGTGAGCATCTCTGCCAGGACTACCTTCTTAGAGGTGAAAGAATTGTTGTATAACAGGATAGAATCTTAATAATTTGAAAGACTGATAAAATATTAGTGATGGGAAGTACACGGATGTATCGCAAAAATTCTGAACATTAAGGAAAAAAGGAACAGGGTAAAATTGTGAGAGGAAGATAGAAATACAATGGATTAGAACTTTATACCATTGTAAATGTCAAATCTCTGTTCACTGAGTTCATACAACAGACATTTAAGACATTATGTTGAGTATTGTAACTAATAGAAAGGGATAAGAAATGAATAAGACATGGTTTCTGTTCTTCAGAAGAATATAGGTGAACTCTTAATGAAGATAAATAGAACTATATGGAACTCTAATAAAAAGGCAGCCATAAGTAAGTAATATACTTCAGGTAACAGGAGGCTGCTGTGAGATCTCAGAAGGATCTACCTAATCCAGCTTGAGGAGGGGCCATATCTACCTAATAATTTACAACTCTTAAAATGATAAGAAAAAGGTTTAAGCAACAATGAACACATGGTTATAGGAGGAATAGTTGACCCAGTTAATAATTTTGTGTGTATAATTACCTCAATAAGCATTTTCTTGAATGAGTGAGTTGCCTCTCAACATGGCTCACTCCTAGTCCAAATGGTTTGTTACCATGTCACCAGCCAGAACAACAGTGTCAAGCCTGTTCTTTAGCTTCTTTACAGCAGCCACACCCTAACAGTCATCGCAACTTCCTTCTTCCCGATAGAAACTTCATTGGTCTGGTTTTCCACCATTCTTATACATGGCTATGTGCTTCAGAAGAAGCTAGGCCCATCTCATGCTATAGGGTTCCAGCTAATCTAAGTCAGTCATAGAGTGTTCCCTTGCCAATGACTGGTTTAGGCATAGGCATGTAATACAATTTTGGCAGGAGGAAAATTTTGCTTGGGGCTTTCTTGAAAAGGTTTATTCACCCATATAATGAGGAAAAGATGGTCCTTTCACTGGCTATTGTTGGTTCTGGATATTGTACTTGGAACTGTTGCAGTCATCTTGCCATCCGTCTTAGGATGAAGTCAGTACATAGGAAGGTGAAGCTAAGAAGGAGAGAGGAAACCTGGAGGCTGCTCTGCTTCTTAATGTTGTGATAATAAATGCCCAGATGGTTTGAGTTATGTTTTTCTATTACCTGAAGCCAAAATCTTCCTAACTGATGCAGGAGGCAAGGTGCCCCTTGGGACTCTTGTCACCTCAGGACAATCCCTATAATCTACTCAAGTGTCTCATGCAGGGATGCAGGCGATGTTCTGGGTGACTTGGGCTGTTTTCCTATTTGTTGCCTTTGGACAGTTACCAGAATAACTGGATATTTGCATTCCATATCACAATGTCCTCTTTCTAACCTTTCTTTTCTAACTTAAAAGTAGGTTCTTCAGTTGATTTTTGAATGACCTAAAACCAAGAGAACTATTGATATTGCACAGTAGTGATCCATGTATTTCCTATTCAATTCCTTTGTCATGAAAATTAGGGAAAAATACACAATGAAAATTAGTTTTGGCTAAATATTATGAAAAGTAAAAATTTCCACTTTTCAAATGTGTTAAGATAGCTTGCATTTATTGCTTCCTTTGTTTCTTCACTGTGCCGTGACCATAGCTTATCACTCACTTTGAAACTTTTTTCAAGCATCGAAACTCTTTTTGTTTCCAAATGATTTCTAAATGATCAACAGCACCTCCCCTGCTGAAAAAGCAGTTGTAATAAATTAGATTAAGTTGATTTTATAAATTCGAATTTATAATTGGAGAGTATGGGGGACAATTACAGCTTGAGGTCACCTTGAGCAAGTGACTTGTTTGTTTTAGATTCCCATGTTGAGAGAATTCTGATTCACATCTATAAGTAGTTGCAAGTTTTAGCATTTTGTTTGTTTGCTTAAGAAGCTTGTTTTTGTAATCTCTTGAGTAAGGATGGTTAGAAATACTTTATTCACAGTTCACAGAGGAGCAAGTTAACCTGGTTGCATAACGTAATGTAGTGAAAATTTCAGATATGAATATTATAATACTGGTATATAATATTCTTGTGTGTGCCTGTATTTAAATACCATTTTAGAAATAAGTGCTGTTTAAATGAAGAAATTAAAATAGCACAGTTTTTGTAACCCTTGAAGTGCCCCGGCATAGCTTGAATTTGAAGACCACTGCTTTTTAAAAATTATTTTTTACAATTCTTCTCACACCATGTAGCAATAATTTGATGAACTTCGTCTCCCTTGAGCTGCTCGAAGGCAGGGCTTGTGTCTCATTTATGGTGAATTTAGGTGCACAGTTTTATTTTTACATGGTTACCCTTCCTTACACCAACTGAGAGCTTTCCAAGGCAATATTCCTCATCCATATAGCACAGTGCCCACTGCATGGAACATCTGTGGAATGAATTCTATTACATTCCAGCAAACATTTCTCGCCTATTCTATCTGTTCAGTTTAAAGAAGACCAAATTAGGGGTTGATTTCATTGAAGCTTCTCTTAAAGTATATGTATGTAGATCCATTTATGGTAACTTTTGTTGTTTTCTTTATGTATGAGATAAAAAGATACTCGTAGAAATTTAGGAATAGGAAGTATAGAAAATTACGAAGAAAATAATCACTGTGAAGCTTTTGCATTTCCTTTCAGTCTTTCTTCTCTGTATATATTAGTTATGTAAATGATGTCTACGTCCTGCTTATTTTCCCTAACATAAGTGGGCATATCTTCACTCTGTTAAAAAGTTTTCATAAGCCTAATTTTAATTGCTATGTGAACTATTCAATCTTATGAAAGTACCATGGTTTATTTTATGCATTGTCTATTCTTAGACATAAAGTTTCTAATCTGCTTTTATAAATTATGCATTACAAAATGCTATGATATTTTTCATATAATGTATCAACTGTGCAAAGATTTATTTGTTTAGCATAAATTCCTGAAAAAAAGAAAGTACTGGGCCAAAGGCACAAACATTTTCAAGGCTCTTGTTTTATTTTTGCTTTAGATAAATTTGTCATTGTTCCTGTTTATACTAGAGAAGTTGTATCTGTTTGGTTGCAGTTGGATGATTGTTGATGCCTCAGAAAATTCTGAGAATTAAGAATTTTAGAATTTAGATGACAGTAGAAGCAAAAGCTAAGTTAGATTTATCAAATGAAGTGATAACAGAACCAGGGCATCATGCTTTTTAAGAGAATTGGCTTTCAGACACTATATCTTGAGTCTCATTTCCTTGGGGATTCTACCTTCCAGGGCTTTTTGTAGCCCTGATTCTTGCTGGATTTACATTTCCTGAGTTTCATTTGTGTCTGACCTTTCCCTAAAGAGCAAGGGATGGAGAACCTTGTCGGGAATGCACTCCACTTAAGAACCAGCACCCATTTATTTTCTCACAGGCTGACCTTGGGTTCTGGCCAGAGGAATACAGACCTGATTTCTCCTCTTGATTTTGCATTAACAAAGCTTTTTAAAGCTCACACGTGTGGAAAGACTTGATAGAGTGGGAACATCATTCTGTTTCAGGGAAAGGATAATATGTATAAGGGGAAATGTTAAGTCTGGATTCTTACGTATTTAAAAATTTTAACCTATTTACCCAGAAGCAGAAATGATTTGGGGCTTAGAAAAAAGTCACAGATAATTTTGAAATTCATATGTTGTTATTCGATTTAAAGTCATATCTTTCTTCATCTAGATCATATCAGTCTAATTCTAAGAGAAGCATCCAAGGGGTTTGAATGGAATTTTTTTTTAATGTAAAGAAATGACACATTAAAAAAACAACAACAAACAATTGGCTTCCCACAGTGGCAGACTTGCAGCTGTTAACTAATTCCATAATGAGCGGGTATATACCCACACATTTTCCAAATTAAATATGGGTATATACAGGCCTGGCTTAAGATTCTGTAATACAGACACTTTACCTGCTAAGGAAAAAAAATTTAAAACCAAGATTGCCCCAAGGGTTATAAGCACTGAGGGAGAGGTAAGAATAAAAAAGCCAGAGAGAGGGAATGATGTGACTTTGTAGAATGCCTACTTAGGACAGAGAGGGGAGGAGATTGTAGGGATGGTTGAAGGATAATGCAAGTGCCTGGGCATTGCTTAGAAGATCTGATCAGTTATCCAGATCAAGTCATGCTTACATTATTAGAACCTGGGTATTAAGAACTGCCATTCAGGCAAGTACTGATGATTGTTTTTTGCTAGGAGGTATATTAGAAATTACACAGTACTTCTGAAAAAAAAATTCTATTTGCCCTCCCCTGTAAAATTCTTTTTCAGATAGTGAAATTACATTTTTATGACTTAAACTTAATTTGGATTCAGTTCAATTCAGTTTTTGAAAACGAGAAATTAATCCTGAACTGGGCTAAAACTTGGATTGCTAGAATGGCTGATCATTGCATCTCCCCCTAGCCTGCAAATTTTTTGAGAATCCCATTAAATTTGATTCAGGAGTCCCTTACCAGCCAAATGTATTGTTTCCATGGATACAATTAATGGGGAAAGCAATTTTATAAGACTGATGTGAAAAATGAGCACTTCATCAGCCCCCCTGCTGGTCGCGTTTAGAGACTGGAGGAAGGAAGTCAGCTCTTGTGGGCTTGGAAGAAGCTCTGTGGTGTAAAGCCGGCAAAACAATGAAAGCAGAAGTCAGAAGTGTCTTTTTAAGTGTAAGGAATTAACCCTGAAAATTTAATTGGAAAATGCCACTAAATTGTGACACCTTTTCACACACTTTCTGTTTACAGAATCCACTCTGTGACAACCTTAAAAAAAAAAAAAAAAAAAAAAACCAACCCAAAACCCTAAAAGACCATTCCTTAAAAATACAGACCTCCCTTCTCCTTTAATTGCTGGAACAGGTTTTAGGGTATTTGGTGCAAGACAGATAGACCCAAGAAAGAATGAAAGCCTTAATGAAATGAAGGACTCACTAGCTCTTAACTGTCACTAATTTCTACCACAACATTTAAGTTTTAGGTAATGATGACTCAATCATCAAAATTTCTCTTGATTAGCGTTTTTATTCATTTATTCTCTGAAATACATACAATGGGGTGAAATCGATATCACCTCATCTCATTTTCCAAAATATTAAAGTGAAAATAATAGAACCACAATGCAATTTTCTAAGCATCAAAGAATGCTTTCACTCCAGTGCCCCAAGCCCAGAGCAGAAATCTAGAGAGATTTCTTGACAATTCAGAGCCCTGCTGTACAATGGTTACATGGCATTTGAATAACTATTAAAAAAATGTTTTTTAAAGCCTACTCTAATTTGGGGAAGAAATGAGGCTGGAACAATTCTGTGTTCAGTTTAATATCACTGTGCAGCTTGTGACAAAAATGTTGCCCTTTTCCTATTTTCCTGACTGGAAATAGGGGATAGGCAACTTAAAAAAAAAAAAAAAAAAAAAGTAGAGTGTGAACAAGTACATTTCAGGGTGAATAAATTCAGTTTAATTGCATACAAGCAAATCCATTTAAGAAACTATTTGTTTATATTTTCTGCAATACAGCTGTCCTGTTTTTTTCCTTTTCTTTCTTTTCTTTTTTTTTTTTTTTGAGATTGTTTGAAAGGGGGCTGTTTAAAAAGCTGCTTTCCCCTGCAGAGGGCAGTCTGCCTCTACAAAATACACACAACCCCAGCAGCATTGAGCATAGAGAATAAGTATGTAAAATTATTTCTTAAGCTGTGAATGTAATAATTCTTTTTGTTTTTGGATAAGACTATGGAAAAAAGTCTTCTATATTAGGAAAGTGTAGATTGTGTATAGCTCTATGAGAGTGTTTTCCTCTTGCCCTTTTATGTATTGTTGGTTTGCCCATTTTTTTCTTTTTTCAGTTTGAAGGCATTTTTGAATAAGCATTGAGCAAGAGATGATAACAAATAAGGTCCCACATGGAGGGGGAAACAGTAATCAGGAGAATAAGAGAAACCTCAGGCTGGATTGTAGATTAAAAATATATTTGTGTTAAGAATTCGAGGGCCTACAATTGTATTGCAAAGGCAGAGAAAGTAAAACATACCACCTGATATTTTTTTTAAATACAGAAATTAATTTCAATTTAAAGAGGTTTCTATCTGCAGCTGGAGATATTTAATCTGAAAAGTGTGAGAAAAATAGGTATTTCTTTACTGTAATATTCTCTCCTGTTTGATGTATGTCTCTGTCTGAGAGAGGAATGGATTAAATAGAGGCAGCTCTTCCAGAGGAGAATTGGAACCTTTCGAGAAGAGGCGCTGATAAGCGTGTAACTGATGCACAGATAAATACAAGACAACAGAATTCCAAAACAGTTTAATTGTAGATTTTCTGGATTTTCAAGGTAGAGGGGAACACTTTCTGCTGACCAGGAGAAAAGTGCCTAGAGATATTGTGGGAGCCTTAGTTTAAGGGTGTGTGTGAAAAATGATCAAGCTGCACATGATCATTTCCATAGATCATCTTCAGTGGGCAAAATAAGCCACCTTCCTTGTGTAGAAATTCATAAACACTGAAAAAAACATTATATGGTTTTTGTTTATTGAAATCATAAAGAAAGAATTGTATAAAAGGCTCCTTAAAAACACAATAACTAGTATAGGAAAATGCTCAGCAACTTATATCTTTGGGAATATTACAGGAATCTGCAGCTACACACCGATTTTCACGTCACGAATGCAAGTTTGGAATACCTTTGAGAATATCTCTTTTGCTGCTTGCCTGCCTATTTACTTGCCAGGATTTTCTCAGTTCCTTTTCTAAAGCAGTTTGAAAATGTGATTTCGTGTCGAGATGCTTTTGTGAAGTGCAGTTATTTATTCGCTTCTCACCACATATGTTTTTATTAATGTGCAATTATTACATAGCAAGATAACGCCAGCACAAAATATATTGTCTCTAAATGAAGAGGAGGGACTGTAAGTGGTTTAATTTTTGAAACTTAAATTTTTGAAGCTGGCTCTCAAAGCACGCAGCTTTGTAGTCTGCGATTTATGACAGCTGCGGTCGAGCCAGGTGGAGCAAAAGCAGCAAAATGGCAGGACAACTACTGTAAGGGAAGGTCATGAGGAGTCTTCTCAGTTTCCAGTGTGAAATTTAATCAGGTTCCATAGAATGATTGTGATTTCTCTTGTTAGCCCATTCTGAACTATTTTGAAAATATAAATTATAACCTTTCAAATTTAAAACACAGGGAGATTCAGAACTGCCTAGGTTGTCATCCGGGTGTTTATTTTGACACCATGAATTTTATTTTTGCAAGTTTATTTTAATCAAGTGGCCCATTCTACATCATATTGATATTGCACATAAAATTGTGGTTGTTAGCTTCAACCATTTAGAAAGAATTTTATTTTAGCAAGTTTATTGTGATCAAATAGTTTATTATATTGACATTGTTCTATTCTATCACAGTTGCCAAGGCCAACCACATATAATTTTTCTTTTCCAGAACTATACAACAAGTATAAAACGTTTGCATACATCAAACTAGCTCATCTTTGAGGGGTATTTCAACCAGTGCAGAAACAGTTGGGCATTGCTAATAACTTCTAACCACATCTTCAAAAGTTATGTTATGCCCATTTGTTTTAAATGAACACTACATAAAACTCTTTAATATTAAAAATTAAATGATTATGAAGTGTACAAAGTACTATTAAGACTTCCAGATATTTGTAGAGTTACAATGTTAGATTGGTTATTTTTCACTAAAAAAAATGGAAAACGTTGAACCTGTGAAATTTGTGTGCATTTTGTGTCACCAATATTGATACAGCTTAAGAGAGTGATGCTTTCTCTTTTTCTCTTCACTCACATAAACACACACACACACAGACATATGTAGATGTATATATAAAATGCATAATAGTCTTATGTACAAAAATATGCCTACTTTCTTCCATGGCTAGTGAGGTACATCTAATCAGCTATTTGTAAATTAGTACCCTTGCCAAAATATGTTAACTTTTACAGTCTGTCAAGTGCATTGTGCACACCACGTAATCCACACAGTTGAATTTGTCTTGTTCTTCCTAAAACCTTGGGAACAATGCTTACAGAGAAAAGAGTGGGTGGTTTTCACATGGCTTGAAAATTTTAAATAATATCTCGACTTGTGTATGTATTTACTATTAAGTGATCTTAATGCCTTGATTTTTTTTAAAGTATTGTCTTAGAAATTTTCATAATTTCAATGTATACTTAAAAGTATACCAAAATATATATTTTTTCCTGTCACCTCAAGAAAACTCAATTTAACTCACTTTCACATTTGATTTGAAAAACAGAAGCATTCAGCGCTGTGGTTACCCTTGTCTTGAGTCGGCATTGTACAGCATTTTTCTTGCCACCTTCCACAGCCGAGTGCAAAAAAAAACCCACAGTGGGAACCCTGATTTTTCAGCCATTCTGTATCTTTGTTGCTGTAGACTCTTAATTCTGCTTCTGTTTATAATATTTGCGTTTGCTCTTATTATACCAAAAGAAATTCCTTGGAATGCATAGTCACTTTCTCCCCATTCCTTTCATTTGCAGATGAAAGGCAAATGCAGATTTAAAAAAAATAAATAAATACGATGTGGTTAGGACCATTCATCACACTCCCTGTCTGCTGGATCTTTGTTTCTGTTTCATGCTGTGTGCATTACATTACATTTCTGAACCTGTTGTGAGTGTTTTGTTTTGTTTTGTTTTGTTTTTTAGCATTTTTCTTTTGTAGTTTACTAAAATAAAAATATTTTCAGTCAGCAGAAATCTCATTGGTTCTTCTGGAAATCTTGCCCCACAGGCCTTTGCAGGACAAGAACAGATTGTCCAGGGCCTAATTCTGAGCATTGTTTTTTATGAGGAAATCAAAAGTATAATTGTGAAAACCCAGTGTGTCCTTTTATGTCTGAAAAGGAGAATTAAATTGCTGGTGGCAAAGCAACAGGGGATAGAGAGAGAGTGGATGTGAGGCAGGCCCTCTGGAATTAGGGATTTGTTGTTGAAAGTAAGGGGAGAGTCCACTTCAGTATGTACACAAGTGAGTGTGCATTTGGCAGGTAGATCACGGAACCCAGAGAGTACAATGCAGCAGAAATTGAAAAGGAGTAAATGCAATAAAATGGTCCCTTTGGCCATTCAGTTTGCTCCTGTCAAATTCTTAAAAGCCCTAATTTGCAAATATTAGAGAAAACACTGATTCAAACTTGGACGATAAACTAAATACCTACTAACTGTGGTTCTTTCTAGGAAAAAAAAAAAAATCTTTATATTCTTGAGGGATTTTTACCCAGATGTTATTCTTGACAGGACTACTCTAGCTTTTTGACCTGTGCTTTTATTTTTAATTCTGAGGAGAAGTAGCTTGAAATTTTGATTTCATTTGTGCTAATTCCACTTTCTGTATCTGATCACTAAATAGCGTATCATGATTTGGGACTTGTGGCATAACTGTTCTAGATCACTAAATTTAATGAAGTTCTAAGACCATCATCAGAGGTCTTTCATGGGAATATTCAGACAGTTTTGAATTTTGCCATATGACGAACAGCATCTCCGCATATTTTAGGGTATATATGTAAGACAAAAGATTCTGTGAAAACACTTCGTGTTCCAAGGTTAACTGGGATGTAACAAAATAGATGTCAAAAACAAACAGACAAACAAACCCAGTGCTGTGAATCCTGACAAAACCTTGGTGGTGTGACAGAACCTCGGTGGTGTGCTGTGGTGGACAAATGGTTAAAATATACACTCATTGGAGTATGAAGGCAGTTCTTCTCGGCTGTCAGATAGTTTGACCAGTGTCAGGCTATCCTGACGCGTGCAGCATACCTTCATTGCATCATAAATAAAACAGACAAATTACTTTTTTTTTTTCCCTCTAGGATGGAATAAGCACCATGAGAGGGGAGGGAAAAGGATTAAGAGGGGGGAGGGGTGACTTGGAGGGTTGGTGGGGAGGTAGTGAGTGAAGAATTAGAAGGGAAAGGAGAAAAGAGAGATCCCTTCAGCCCCTCTGTGAATCTCGGAATGGCAGCCGAGAACAATGAGAAAACCAGGCAATTACCTAGAATCCTGTTCCCTTATCCAGACATAGAAAATATATTCTTGCACCAGCCTTCCTTCCATCCCCCACTCCCCACTCGCCTCCTCCCCTTCCCCCATTCTATCTAATTCATTTCTTTAGTGGAAGGCCCAGCAGATGTAACAAAGGGAGAAGGGTTTCTGATGATGGACCACTCACGACTCAAGGGCCCAGTCTTCCAGGTCTGCAGTGGGAAACATTTTATATTCTGTGTCCTTACAGACTTTGGTAATCTCTGAAGCCACAGCAGTGAAAAATGAGCAGAAAGGTATTTTATAGCTTGAACTCTTTTCCTGATTCCCTGAAAATCAAGTGATCAGGACCGTAACTCATCTGGCCCAAATGCACCAAGCCAACGTAGCACTTCAGCCTTGGGTAAATTCTGCCCTGAGATACGAGTAGGAATTCTGGGCTCTGAAACTCTTTTACCCAGAAACCTTCCTGAATTCCAGTGAAGAATTCTGCTTTATTTCTTACATCATCATTGCAGTCCTGTAAGAGGCTGCCTCCTATCTATCTTTCCCTTCAATTAGGCACCAGTGAATGAAAGATGCTGGTAGCATTGGTGATTTGACAGGTTCTTTCAGAGTGACTGGGAAGTCTGTCCTTTCTTCACTCCTGTGCTTCCTGGCCACTTGGCCAAATCACTTAGAACATGTATGGAAGGATGAGCCCTAAATGACTGCTCCCTCTGAGGCCTTTGCAGTTGGAATGTGTGTATGCCATTATATGCTGAACAGGAGCATTTTGTTAGCCAGTCTATTGAAGAGTGACATTTAAGGGAGAATGTGTGTCTGAATCCCTGTCATTTATATTCCAACATGGCAAGAATGGCTCTATATCTGATTTCTTGTGTCTTCCATCTACCTCCTCCCATAATCAGGAAGACTTACTTTGCATTGTCTGGAATGGGGATGTTTTATAACTCATCATCCACACTTCTTATCGTGACCAGTAATTCATAACGCAAGACAGCTGCCTGGGGTTAGGGTGTGGTTGGCAGCTGCTTACAAAAATTCCTCTCTGCACTCTTTACAGTAGCTGTGCAACCACTATAGAAAGTGGAATACCAAGGCTTTTCCATGGCAACATTTACTCAAGATAGTGCTTGAAAGAGACTTAAGTTTCTTCTTGGAAAAACAATTAGCAAAATCTCAGAGGCCAGGAGATTGCCAAGAGCACCTCCCTACATTAGCCAAAGAACACTTGTTGGCATTCACCAGCTTATTTAACCTTTTCCTTTAAGTAAAATAGATTTACTGGTAATGCCATTGTTTCTAGTGAGGTGGTGGTGTTTGGTTTCAAAGTGGATGCAAAGTGCTTTGACATCTTTTATGCCTTAAAGTGTGATTTACATCTTACGTAGTTTTCATTTTTACAACTTACATCTTACGTAGTATTTATTTTTACAACTTGGTTGTGAGTTAGCAAGAGCTGGAGCCCTGGATTAGGCTTTGTTGCATTATCCCATAAGATGTGAAGGTTTGCAGTTGAAGCCTGGGGGTTCAGATTCCAGTTTTGCCTCTTGCCTGGTGTGATGTCACGGAGATCAATGACTCTTACTTAGGTGAGACTCGACTTCCTATGGGACAAAAATTCATCAGCAGTCTGGTGAAGTTTAATAAAATAAAAGCTTATCATATCACTTGGTTACTTACCCGCTGCCTAGAAATGTTAAGTTACAGTTACTCCAGTACATACTCATAAATATTTGTTGATTGAGACAGCAGTTACATAAAGATAAGCCTAGACTAAGCAGCTATTTTCTCAAGAAAATTGTATTGTTTAAGACAAACCCCTAAAAATAAAGGTACTTCAGAAATATGTTGGAAGATGACAGTGTTCAACTTAATAAAAAAAAAAAGTCACCTGAAACAGCTTTAAATTGCCAGATGAGTTTTTTCTCTTTCTCCTTAGAAGTCATATCTAAATTTAACATACGTTCCAAAAGTCAGTGCTGAGACAAGCCGTAAAATAATCCAATTAATGAGTCTGTATTGTAGTTGGTAAGTTTATATACAGATTCATCATATAAGAAAAAAACCCCTATATTCTTTACTAGTGGTTTTTCTGATATTTAGTCCAACTTAATTGGACTCCTTTAAATCCTTCTTGAGTGTTGTCTTTGCAAGATTTATCTATTACTGTTACAGAAGATCCTTCATTAGGTGAGATCCCCTTTTGTCTCCAAATTTAATTTCTATAAACTTTGTGTTTTAACAAAAGTTCACTACAGTTGAGGTTTTTAATGTCAAGATAATTGTTTTCAACCTTACGGATCTTCTAATTCCCATGATCTAATTCATTTATCATATTATAATTACCTTGACTCCCCACGTTGACGGGAGGGGGGCAGTTGTGCATGTTGTATGATGCATCCTATTAGATAGAGCCCATGGGGTTGATCAGAATGGCTTTTACTCACAAATCTCATATATGAATAAAAATGTATAAAATTCCACAAGTCTGACAGGATGAAGCAGAAGACCTTTTCTGGGTAATTGTTGCACTGAAACGGCTCACCTCAATTTGTCTTGCTAGGGATTGAAGGTACCCTGGAAGGATTCTAGCCCATGCAAGTCCTTAATTGTGTGAACTTAAGTAACTATAAGTTATTTGAGTGAATAATTAAAAATATTATCTAAAACTATAACCCCATTTTTTCATTGGCCTATAGCATTATTATTTTTAAAAAAGTATTTGACATATCAAAGTTTTATTTGAAAGAATGGCTTTGAGAGAAACACAGAAGCAGAAGGAAAGAGTTAAAGTTTATGCATTATTTAAATATACATTAACTCTTTTTACAATTCTTGGATGTTGAGATTTGGTTTTTAAATGTTGGAGGATGACAAGTAATTCTAGAGGGACATCAAAGGACAGAGGATGCTATATCATATTAAGATCACAGTTTGGTGAATCTGTGCAAGGCTTTTCCTTAATCTAATGTAAAGGTTTGTAAGAACCTGTCATCTCGTAGCTCATTGGCTGCGTTTTACATAATACCCTTCAGCATCATTGATACCAACCTCGATGGCATTATTACTGCTCTTTACAGTCGTGTGCTAGTAATGTTAAATCTGAATGAGATTAATAAAATAAATAAAGTGATAAAGATTTTAATGCTATTAACAATCAGTAATATTTCTAGACAGCACAAGAAAAGGAATAGCATGCCATTAGCCAGCCTACATAGACTCCACAGTCTGTAAACACAAAGATACCTGGTAATTCATGTTGATAAACCTTACTTTCTTAAAGTGGTTCCCCTCCCCCCGACTTCCCTATTCTTTTTCATCCTTCTCTTCCTTCCTCCTGTCCTTTCCCTTACTTTCCTCTCTGCTTCCCTCTTCCTTTTCCTCTCTTTGTCATTTCTCTGTGTGTGAAGATGCATTCTTCATGATCTCTCATCTTTACTGCTTTGCAGTTATTGTGCTGTTATTGTCTGGAAATTGACCATTGCCTAGCAATCGTGTGTGCGCCTTCTGCCAGTAACCTGCTGGCTCAGCCTGCCTTCCTTCCAGCTCTCTCTGCCTTCCTTAGCGAGTGCTTTCCTCACTCCCACTGTCTTCCAGCTTCCACCTCGACACTCTTCATCCTCCCGCAGATGCTTCCTGGGGTTCTTTTGAAATGGATGCTAGCCTTTTGTTCCAGTCCCGCTCCGAGTTGCTAGGGTCAGGCAGCTAGCAGCCTCCATGGGGCAGTGCTATGATGAATTTTGGCATGGCCAGGCTGTTTAACAACTCCATCGCAGAGTGCCAGCTTCCTCAGAGATTGAAAGGAGCTGTGATGAGCTTTTTCCAAAGGCTCCACTCAAGTTTTGAAATGCCAAAGATTCCCGTGGATCTCTAAATTATGTGGTAATTTTTTGAACCACACCTTCTCGATAAAAATGAATTTTCTTTTCCAAGAAACATAGGTATTCTGTGATCTTACTAGTTAAGCACTCAAATTTTCCTGGGATCCAAGTTGTTTGGATTTAGTAATTTTTTATTTAAAAATGTTCAAGTCCTGTCAACCTTCTTATTGCTAATGGTCAATTATGTCTCATCTTTGCCACCATTCACACTCTTTCTTCTTCTCAACGTCATAATTGTTATAAATGACACTCTCAAATAATTTTTTAAAACCCCTGTCATTTCAGAAACATTTACAAAGTTGTCCTAATTGAGTGCATTTTTTAAGTGGGTAGAACCAGTTATTTAAGCCCAAATTATTTATCTAGTTCTGTACCTGTATGAAAAGTTGTTTAAATTAGAATACATTTCATTTTCTTTTATGGTGTTGAAAATTATCTTTCAAAATTATTTTATCTTTTAATATCTACATATTTGGGTTGTAATATGGCCACTAAAGAGGTAAATAGTGGTCTTTAATTGGGACTACTTAAGTAGTCACACAAGGAAATAACTGCCAGGGACCTTCAGATGTTAATCATGAATGAGAAAACATTTAAGCTTAGTTTATGTGACTGTGTGCATAAAACAAGCATACTGTATGGCTTCTTTGTAAATCAGGTGTACTTTTCAGCTGTATGTCATTGTAATGACCCCAGCTTTTCTGGAACTAAAGAAGGGGAGAAAAGTGCATGATGCTGTGTGTATGTGTGTGTTACCAGCGAATGTGATGAGTGTTCTCAGGAAGGATAACTTGGGCCGAGTTAACAGCTCTGTACCCTCCTTCTTATCCTTTCTGGTATTCATTAAGTTAATATACTGTTGCCTGCATGGGGCAGCTTCTTTGATGGTGAGTACAGTTAAATGCCTATTTAGACATGTCACGGACTAACCAATGCAAGAAGGTGCATGAAGTGTGGCAGAGAGAGAGAGGGAGGAGAGGAAATTGTTGCTATATATTTTTAACTTAAAAATGCTTCTTCTTAACAATCCTTTGCAGCTGGCAGAAGGCTAAGGTTTCTCACACTATGAAAGGAAGTCAGACCATAAATAAGCTAGTCAAGCACACCTGGAAAGAATAAATGCCTTTCTAGACTTTACACTGTGCTTAGAATGGATGCCAGCCTGGTGAGTGCATTCAAATGGTATGGAAGAATGTGTAAATGCCACATTAGTATAAAGCTAGGGAAATGTTTCCATTTTTTAATCTCTAACTTTTAAACTAATGGTTTATGGGAAAAAAATATGGAAAGGCATTTTTTCAAAGTTTAGTGTCTTGCTGTCATGTTTGGGGTGATGGACTTCTTTCAAAAAGTAGCAACAGAGTGAGACAGAAAGATAATGTGCTTTCAGAGCCAGTTAGAGACTAACAAACTTTCCAGAAGTTGTCACGGTTTTCACACTTAGGGATCTAATTCAAAGATGTACATAACTCATCTGATGTACGTTAAAGATCCAATGATCATTAGCCCTTTTTAGCTCATCCCCTTTCAGGACATTACACAAGATTTTTTATCACTGCACTGGTCAGACATGCCCTGGTGCAGTTCTTGAGTTGGAAGCTGTGGATGCTTCTGTTTAATCATTTGGCTGCCAGTACCGTCTGTGAATTCCATCCCATCTGGCTTAGGCCTTTTGTACATTTAAGGTAGGGTACTCAATATCCCCAGAAGCTGGTCACTGCTGAAACAAGCCAGCAAACTTATGGCTGTATTACTTTTGTCTGAAAAGTGTGTGTTCACAGCCTCCCTTTTTTGCACAATAGGGTTCATGTCTAGGCCACGGGGATGGAAGGGCACCTCGTTATTTGCCGGGCCCAGGCACAACTTTGGGCTAGACACTTCCTTGGTGAAGAAGAGAGTTGTTCTTCAACAACCCATTCCTGGTTGTGCTCACTTTGTCCTTAGAATCTAAAGTGCAGATGCAGAAGAAAGCTTTCTTTTTGTTTGGTCTGTATCAACTTTTACAGATTAATACCAATGACAAGTTGACTGTTTTAATACATTCTAAAAACATTTATGGGTGTAGCAGGAAAGTAAAAACAAGTATGTCTGGGGCCAGCTGCCTAGTACTCACATTCTTCCTTCCTTCCCAGGTTTATCTCCCATCACTGCTTCCTTCTAACGGCAGACACAGATTCTTTGTGTCTCCCAGCCTGTCCACTTCTTTAGCACTCCCTAGTACAGAGGGAAGCAGTGAGCGGAGCAGGGCTCCCTTGTAGAATGTATTGATCTTCTTACCTAGGTAGCCTCTTCCCAAAACACGGGCTCTGCCTCCTGCTGTGAAGCCAGAAGGGGATGGGAGGAAACAAATAATTAACAAGAAGTGCCTGTTATTTGCCAAATGTTGCCAGGACCAGATGGCACTCAGGTTTTCTTGAGTTACTGCGATTGTGTGAAGGGGTTTTCCTTGTTGGCTTTCAGACTTTTTCAGGAAATCTATATCACGTACTGAACCTTCATGGACTAACATTTCTGATGATTATTTTGTGCCAGACACTATATTATACAATTGAATATATTCAGGGAAGAAAGTCTGAATATTTGACTTTTTAAAATACCACTTGTTAAGTCCTTCTAAAAGAAGAGTAGGGAGCAAGTAAAAGGAGAAAAGCTTATTGTCAATTTGTTCTGTGTAAAAATTAGTTGCCTGTTTTGATTTTTCTATTCATTCATTCATTTTTTTCAACTCCTTATGCAGGCATTGTTCATGGTACCATGAGAGAATGAAAGAAATACAAGTTATAGTCCTTATCCTCAGAAATGTATACCTTAATATGCATCATTTATGGGGGTGTACTGTAATTTTCACATATGTCAACAACTGAATATTCTGAGTCAAGATTTTTTTGACTCAGGATTCAAGAAACAAAACGTTTGCCTCCTTTTTTCAGAGTAATAATTCCTGCTCATCTTAACTAAAAAACAAACCTTTTTACCTTGACTTTTTAATAAAAGTTTTGTTTCATTAATTAAAAAAAAATTTATGTGTTGAGTGTGCCTAGAGTGATTCTGAAAGAGTAGGTATCTTAGCTGAAAGACTAAAAACTTAAGTTGATAGTTTGCTTCAATAATAATTGAAATCCAGGATTCATTTGAATATAAGTTTGTTTGTAGATCAGATGCTGAGAATATTGCCTTCTGATAAAGATGGAATTCGCAGTTCATAAAGTTAGTATATCTCCAAAGGAGAAGAGTAGTATTTTTACAGTAATGTGCTGCTAATGTTTAAAGTGTTGCTTTTCTGATATTATTGCCTAAATTTCCAATGATGTAAATTAGACCCTCTAATACTTGTCTCAGCAGTAAGCGATAATTGAGAATATTTGATGGTTTTATCCACATGGGAGAATGTACCACATAATTCAAAAGCAGCATATCTCTGCATTCAGTTTATTCATATTGCATTTTTTAGTTTCCATATTTTGAGAAGGGAAGGAATAGTTAAATAATATTTTCTTTAAGTGACCAATAACAGAGATAGAAATTTGATACAGAAATAAATGGTGATAACCTACATTAATATGCATTTCTTGTATGTGAGTTCAGTTTATGTTCTTTCAGCAACTATTTTCAACTCTTCATAAGAATCTTGGCTGATTTTGGAGGCATGCATCATCTTTCTTATTTTATGATCTACTTCTTTTTATATCAATGCATTTTTAGTTCATCATTTTAAGTTCCCTTTTGGTTCAGAATCAAATAAAGAAAACACGAGAATAAATAGGGGCAATATTATTAGTTAGGAATGTCACATACACATGTGGGTATTATATGTCATAGTGTTATATATAAATCTCTTACTGGATTTATAACTTTACTGTCAAAATTCACCTGAGGGTGACGCTCTATAGGTAAGAAACCTTAATTGAGAGATTTACAAACCAAACCCTAAAGAAAACACCAGGGAGTGTTTCTAATTTTCCTAAGCACAGTTTTTATATTTGTATTCCCTCTAATATGGCAATATGATTTTTAACACTAAATTTGACAGGTAGTAAATCTAATTATTACTGAGCATATGAAAAAAAATATATATATAGTGTAAGAGAGCTGGCATCTAAATATTTTGCTTTCACATTCATGGAATATTTGTTAACAAAGTTTCATAAGGACTGAAAATCATTACATACTACAGTTATACCTCTAATAAATGAATTATATATGTTGTTTCTACTATGTAATTAGGTATAATTACACTAATTGCATAAACAGATGATAATCAACCTGAAATTACTTTATAAAACAAGAACATTTACACAACAATAATGTCATTAAAAAACATAAGCCCCCAAGAATGAGACAAAGCAAGCACCACCAGGAAATTCAGTTAAGGATTAAGTGTCTAGCACTGTAGGTATAATAGGGGCGCTGTCACCTTCCCATTACCCTAATGCACTCCATTCCTCTTAGATATAGTATGTTTTAAATCCCGAGCTGTGAATTTCTAGGGCTTTGTGTCTTTGTCTCACCACCTTACATTTTTAATGTGGTTTTTGTTGTGTAAATCTATATAAGTGCCATCACCCGTCAGCGGTGACATCTGATGGCATGAGGCCGACCCAGTCTGCATGTATTAGGGCTTTTTGTGTTTGTGCAGTGGGAAACTACTTAAACAAATGCCAGTTTAAGGAATAAACCTGTAAAAGGAATACATTTTCCTTGTTCTGAAACAATAGCTCAGTGTTGAATGGATGCCCATGAAAAGAATAAATCACATAGAAGGACCAAGTTCTTTTCCTCCAAAAGGCAAGAGGATGGTAATAATCATTTTGACCTATTGAGGAGATAAGTCTCTTGATTTATCAGTTTAATGTGGAGACCAACCTAGAACACATGCCAGGAAGCCTCCTTGAAATTACTGCTAAATTTGGGATTGTCCAAAAACAATTTCAAGTATCAAAAACAATATCAAGAACTCAACAATTTCACAGAAAAGTTGAAGCCCCAGACTGAGCAGGAGCCCTTTGACATTGTTTACATAACTCTTCAATATTTAGTCATTCTATCAGTGCTGGACACCAGTAAACCAATACCTGGAGAGCTATACAGTATTTACTTGCAACTGACCTTATGTATTGTCTGTGAACAGTAGTTCAGGAACTCTAGAATCTGTTATTAGATATGCCTTGGGTAAGATTTGTTGTGAATTTGCAATGAATTTGGGGCTTTAGAAATATGTAGATCCTTGAGTCTTCAGCTCCTAATACTTGGGGGAATCTGTGTCATATAAACTTCAGTGTCCATTATCACCTTAATTTGTAGCAGAACAATTGGAGTATATTTAAGAGCATTTAGGACTTGAGATGCCAACTCAAGTTCAACTTGAGAACTTGAAGATGTCAACTCATATTCTGGTTTCTTCATTCGTTAAAAAATGCAGTCAACAAAATAATATAGATATAATTTTTACAACTGCCAGCTGCTGATGTAGACACACAGATGCTTAATGAATACTTGCCAAACAAATACGTGGATAGAGGGGAAAATGAAAAAGGAGTATTTGGTAGATTTCTCCACAAAAAAAAAAGAAAAAATATGAGCCATTTTCCCTGAGAGCTTGGTAATGTTACTTAATATTTTAAATAATACTTTATTTTCTCTGATTATGAAATAATATTACTATAATTTTTTTTTAGAAACTATAGATAGCCTCAAAAGAAAAATGGAAAGGCTTTGAGATGTGTCCTGCCTTATTGCTCTCTAGAAAGCTTCCATTCCCTCTAGTATAGGGTAGAAGAATGCCATTTCCCCCCATTTACCAGTATTGATTATCTTAATTTTAAAAAATCTTTTAATTTTATGCACTAAGTATTACTTGTATGCATTGTCTTCAATTTTAGAAAACTACTTTTCTTATTTCTGTTTCCATTTGCTTCTATTGGATATGGTTGGTTTTTGTTTTTGTTTTTTTTTAAATTTATTTATTTATTTTTGGCTGTGTTGGGTCTTCGTTTCTGTGCGAGGGCTTTCTCTAGTTGCAGCAAGCGGGGGCCACTCTTCATCGCGGTGCGCGGGCCTCTCACTGTCGCGGCCCTCTCTTGTTGCGGAGCACAGGCTCCAGACGCGCAGGCTCAGTAGTTGTGGCTCACGGGCCTAGTTGCTCCGTGGCATGTGGGATCTTCCCAGAGCAGGGCTCGAACCCGTGTCGCCTGCATTGGCAGGCAGATTCTCAACCACTGTGCCACAGGGAAGCCCCATGTTGGTTGTTTTGAATAAATATTATCTGAATCCTTTCTCTATCATGGGAAAAGTCTGCAATGTTGTGTCTTAGTGACAGCCTCCTCTTGCTATAAAAACTGAAGTTCCAAATCTTCCTTATTATGAGAACACAGGCATGTATAACAGGTTCTACCCATAGTATGCCTCCGATTCAGAGTTGAGATAACCATGAGGAATGCTTCTTTGTGATAGTTGTTGAATGAGTTCCTGGGGCACAGGGGCATCCATGCTGGCATCCAGTGTCTACTGTGTGGTAGGGCTGCATTGTCCAGTGCTCAGCAGGGGCCTCGGTGACATCCTCACTAGACCAGCTGTCTGCTGGGATTCTAGGCATCACTCCTAGCTTTGTAGCTCTGAACCTCTGTCTTCAGCTTTCATAACAATTTTGTGAGCTAGATAATATTTTTTTAAAATTAATCAATTAATTAATTAATTAATTTTTGGCTGCGTTGGGTCTTGTTGCTGCGCGCGGGCTTTCTTTGGTTGCTTTGAGCGGGGTCCTACTCTTCGTTGTGGTGCGTGGCTTCTCATTGCGGCGGCTTCTCTTGTTGCGGAGCACGGGCTTCAGTAATTGTGGCATATGGGCTCAGTAGTTGTGGCACGCGGGCTTAGTTGCTCCGTGGCATGTGGGATCTTCCTGGACCAGGGCTCAAACCCATGTCCCCTGTATTGGCAGGCAGAGCCTAACCACTGCGCCACCAGGGAAGCCCAATATTTTTTTTTTAATAAGCATCCTTTTTGGCTTAAATAAACCAACACAGGTTTTTATTACCTGCACCTCAGGATATAACTGATAAATAAGTGGATGCTAGGACTGGTTGTTTCTAATGTTGCTAGACAATTAAAGAATGATAAACTCAATCCCTAAATTCTTGGCTCTAGAAAAGGGACTTTTTTTTTTTTTTTTTTGCAAAACCAAAAGAATATCTTTTCTAGTCACAAGAGCAGAAGAAATTCACAGTAAAGGTTGTTGAATTACTAAGTCAACTGAAGTCACTGACTGGTGGTCAAAGTGTATATTGATGAAAAAGGGTTGAAATCACAGAATTGGGGGGGTGGGGATGTAGGGAAGAATTTGAATATTCAGACTGTAATGGGCTCCCAAACCCATGAGTCTCCTTTGTGGGCTGAGCAGCCTTCTGCCCTATCTTGCTTGAAAAACCCTGGAATGACCTCCTGCAAACAGAATCCAATCCTCCTTATGGCCCATTCTCAACATCATGCACCATCCCAGACCTGTATCTAGAGACAGATCCCAGCATGTCTGGTAATAATAATTATAGAGTTGAACTGCAAGATTTGCTAATTTTTAAATTGGATAATATAGGTGTAAATGGATTCTGAAGGTATAAGAACAAGGAAGAAGGAGTGTAATTTTAAGTTCATCTGAATTAATTGATATGGATATATTACTACAGATTCTGGATTCAATATAGTAGCTTAAGTAGAGTGCTTATTGTCACACTAGGCATTCAGATGCTCAGGAAATTAGAAAAGTTGGAGTGGGTTATCATGTTTGCCTAACTTAGTCATGTTCTCCAAGAATATTCAGAAGATATTCCCTCCTTCAGGCATTTAGAATACATAAATGAGAGTATTCCAGGTCTTGGAAGAGTGCTACAGTGGCCATTCTCTGTAAGCCAAGGATGCTGGTGGGAGACACAGTAGGGTTTCATGAATTCAGTGAGGATACATGGGTCCCATGATGGCAGAGCCTAAGTACCAGCTCAAAACGTTAAAAGACAGGGTGAGTATAGGTTATCATAACATGCATCAGAGCTAGTATGATAATTGTTCGCCAGCTATAGTGTTTTGGTAGTAACTAGGATTAAAATAGATGGGTTAGCCCAATTCGATTCTACTTAATACGAATAAGAAAACTGCATACTTGATGAACTAAGGCCTCATAATAGTCATGATCTCTTTTAAAGTCCCAAATCTGTTGTAAGTTGACAGGTTCAGAATTTTTTAAGTGAAGGGGAGACCAGATACTCTTGAGAGGAAGAAATCTACAATAACATCTTAATTAGTATATTTAAATCTTTTATCCTTTTCAAAGGGACCTGAGCCATTCACCAGGGTAAACTGAGCAGCTGGGGAAAAGGGAAATACCTAGACCTTTCACAAAGTATTAGATGTTAGCTCTGAGGTAACACTAAGGCCTGGGGACCCAGAACGCAACCTGGTTCTTCTGTGAGAATATGGGATTTATGGAATTCAGATGATAGAGATTGATCCAAATCTGTCTTATAGTAAGCCCAGTGGGACCCTAAATGCATCCCTCTTTTATTTCTTTAATTCATGAATTTATTATTGGAATATATATCATCAGCAAATAGAAGAACTCCATAATGGCTTCTGATATATCAGAAAGGACCAAGTGGAACCACTGGAATTTTGTCTTACTACCAAGAGACAAAATGAAAAGCAGTACCACATCCCTGGGGAACTGCAGATTTAAGTGTCATCATAAACCACTCAAGAGTGGTGGGGATGTTGAGTCTTATCACTTCCTAACATAATTCTCTTGTATGAATTGGTCTTAGAGAATGCTGGTGGATTATCATGATCATAAATTTAATAGGTGGTAACTTCAGTTAAATCAAGTGTTCCAGATGTGGTGTCTTCACTGAAGCAACGAATATAGCCTTAACTACTGCTCTTCCAAATCTTTTTTTTTTTTTTCCTATCAATATACAGTTGACTCTTGAACAATGCACAGGTTAGGGGTGGTGACCCTGCTCACAGTCAAAAATCTGCATATAACTTTACAGTTGCCCTCCATATCCATGGTTTCTGCATCTGTGGATTCAACTAACTGCAGATCATGCAGTACTGTGGTACATTTTTTTTGAAAAAAATCCATATGTACCTGGACCTGCACAGTTGAAAACCTGTGTTGTTCAAGGGTCAACTGTATCTAGATACCAATAGTGTTTTTCTTACACTTGGCATGGGTAACAATATACTTTTGCCATTTTGCTTCAGAGTTATGTATACTCTGACCTGAACCATAATTCAATCTCTGGGGAGCTTGAATGTTTCATCCCAAAGGACATAAGGCTAGGTCATGAAATTAATGACTTTATACTGATATAATCTGGAGGACATGAAATTGTAGACATTCTAGATACATGTATACTGGAAAATGGGAGCAATATCCAGGAAAATATAAGACCTGAGTTGCTCAGTGAAGTGTGTAGAGGGTCCAGTGCTTTGGAAAATTTCAGGATATTTGCTGAAGTTTGAGTCTTCTACCATTAAAAAGAGATGCAGAATTTAGTGGATCTCTTTTCATTTTGAAGGCAATATATAACAGATTTGGCTGTGCTGCTTGAAGCCACTTACTAGGTGTAGCAATGCTGTCAGGTCCTCACCCATATCTCATCACCTTTACCCCCTCACCCACTTCAAGGAAACTTAAAATTGCCAGCACCTACATTCCATTCTTTTTCCTGAGGGATTTCTCTATCTACCAGAGTATACTTTCTTGCCCATTACTCAAAATGTTTTAACAAACTGGGATGCTGCATGAAGACTGTATTAAGTCTCATCAGGAGAAGCATAGCAAATGCTCTGGGTTTGAGATTAAAGCCATGCTCTCTTAGTCAAGTAACTAGCTGTTTCTATTGAGAAACAGCTCTCAGCTTGTTTTAAGGTCCTTATAGAGACTTAATATTTAACTATGGCATACCAGGTAACTATTCACCCTGAACTGCCCATGATGTGTGTTATGATTCACCTAGCCATATATTTGGGTGTGCTAAACTGCAATACATTTTCAGTGAGGTGCTATATATGGACCTAACTCAAGTAGGTTTTCTAAGCTCATACTTATGGCCTCAAAGGGAGGTTCCTATGACCAACTGATGAGTAGGAAAGAAAGATGGAGGTTTAATTACCAGTGGTTCTGCATGATAAGTTAGTACTAACCTGACGAGAATTGTTTCAGTTTTACAAACATGCTTGGGTAGTCTGGCCTCAACTCGTGAACTTCATCTGATCAAGGTTGACTTGACTACTGTCATTGCTGAATGCCCAGTATGCTAGCTGTGGCCTCCAGTATGGTACCGTATTCAAGGGAGATTAGCCAGACACCAAACTATATTAAGACTGTACCATCATAGAGCAAGAGTAATTTTGAATTTGAACTTGCTTTTGTTGTCTGCCATGCATTAGGCCAGCCCCATCGTCCTTAGAGTCACTAAAAGCTATATTTTCCACTGTGATATCACACACCACATAGTTCCTGAACATGAACTCAATTTACATCAGAAGGCTAGGCATGGGTATAGCACATGAGGTTCATGTAATCTCTCAGAAGCTGCAGTGTAGTTTGTGAAATTTAGCTTTCCAGCCTCTGGAGTTCAGGAAAGCATATAAAAGGAGGTAGGAATGGATGCTGTCATCAACCATCTTCTGCAATTTATGCAGTCCCCCAGAATGGTGGAAGGCCTGTTGAAGACTCTGTTGTAGCTTTAAATCAGAGACTACTTTGTGAAGTTGAGGTGCTGTCCTATGGATACTGGAACTAGTAAGTATGCTTTGAACTAGTGATCAAAATGTGATTCTGTGTTTGTCATACAGGAATATATAAGTTTGAGAATCGAGGAGGAGGAAAAGGGAATATGCCTCTCACAGCTACAGCTAATGACCCACTCACAAAGTTTTAATTCCTGTATCACTCAAGATTCAGTGCAAAACAAAGATCACTCCAGGTATTTTAGGCAGAAAGGGCTTTAATATAGGTAATTAGGTGCTTATGAAATCACTGGAAGGCTGGAAGGGTGAGAATCAGAAGTCATTTCAGGAATAATTGAGTTCAAGAAAATCCCCTGTAGCCACAATTCTAGAATCAGGTAGTTGAAATGAAGAAATGGTTGGAATGGTGAATGCCTATCAGCCACATCTGGAACATTTCTCATCTCAGGATCTCTGAGATCTGCTGATTGAGAGGCTTAGTATCCAAAGAAAGATGGCTTCCATCAAGGGAACAGCAGTTATTCCAATGAATTCAGGCCGAGCCACCACGCCCAGTCATTTCAGACTTCTTGTGCCATTTGACAAATAGGTGAAAAGGGATGTTTAGGTTTGGCATGGTAGATTGTTCCTGTCAATAAAGTTACTGCTATATGAT
The DNA here is from genome assembly GCF_009873245.2 of Balaenoptera musculus. Taxonomy (NCBI): domain Eukaryota; kingdom Metazoa; phylum Chordata; class Mammalia; order Artiodactyla; family Balaenopteridae; genus Balaenoptera; species Balaenoptera musculus. The sequence continues at coordinate 43,921,304 of NC_045803.1, forward strand.
GGCAGCAAGGAGTTTGGAACCCAGGGGATTTGGAACCCAGGCTTTGGGGGTACCTTCTTGTACTGCTCCAGTGATAAAAGTAAATGAAGGACTACATAAATATCTCAAATCCCTTGGGAATGAAGGTTTAGGTCATCACATTGGGTAAAGAAACCGGGTCAGCTGAGGAACAGAATGAAATTGAACTGTGGAAGGAGGTGTTGGAGGAGGGAAGTCCAGAAGTAACCCAACGACAACATCATGTCTATTTGCAGGTGACTGTTATATCTGCCCATATTTTCTTACCTGCTGTGGTGTCTCATGTACGTTTTACATATCTTAAGAAATCTTTTTCTCTCCCTTTACCCTATCATTTCTGTCTGTCTTATATTGTTTATGTTAATGATTATTACTTTATAGTTAGTCTATAGATTACAGACTATTGAAAAGTGACAGTACTCAAGAAGATCTTGGACTTGTAGCTGGATGCATTAACTGAAAGGTCTTTGGGTTGTCCACCATTGAAGGAAAGAAGATGTGCTTTTAGGTTAGATAGGGGTTGATGTATTATGTTAGGTAAGAGCTCTTTGTGGGAGAAGAAAAAGTATGAGTAAGAAAGATGTATGTTGCTGGTGGAGCAGTCAAAGGGTGGTCTTTCTGGGAGCATTTGTCATCCATTTTGCTCACAATATCAGAACCTCCTTCTCATGTTTTGGGTTCTCTCTCATCTTACAAGCCTTGTTGTGGGGCACTACCTACCTCTTGCTGGAGAAAAGCTGAAATGCCAGTTATTTGCTTTTCTTCCCTCACACCCTCTTTGGCTCTCTTGCAGCTGGAGTTCAAGTGCATAGTCTAGACTCCAGGGACAACTGTTCTAGAGCGATAGGGAAAGCACACCCTCGAGGTCATTCCCTCCTAGGGGCAATGGTCTGCAGAAAGAGTGTGTCCTGAGACAGCAGTGATGCTGCATCATTGAGACCATCACATGTTCCTACTGTGTTCTTGAGTGCTCAGCAGTGACAGTAGTAATGTCCTCTCTCCACTCAGTCTTTGGTATGATTTTTGGAAGTATTTTGTCTATTTGCCCCAAATCTAGCTCTCCAGTCTTTCTGGGGTTCTTTGCATTACCCACTGCCCTTTTTTTCTTTTTCATCAGCCATGGTTGGTTTCTGTTGCTTGCCACTAGGAAAAACCAACCTATTCGATGATAGAATAGAAGGAAGCCCTGGACTTGTAGGCAAGAGACTGGGTTGGAACAGGGGCTGCCACCTAGTGGCCATGTGACCTGGGCATATTATTTTATTTACCAGAGCCACAGTTTCCTTTTCTGTAAATGGTAATAAAAATTCCCACTTTGACCATTTGGCACAAAGATCACATGAGCTAAAACTTTCAAAGGTTCTTAGACCTGTGCCTATCACATCTTATTTTGTATTGCTGTTTTTGTTTTAAAAGTAGCAGTACAGTGGAAAATGCAGTGTTCGAACATAGAGTAAATGTGTTCTTATTATAATATCTGACTATGTTTAATATTACTTTCATTAAATGTCCTAGAAAGAATATGTTTCTTGCCTAGCTCCTGAGAGTACATGAAGTAATGGAGTTTTAGTTGAATGCGAGTGTTCCTTACTTTCCATTCAAGCACTTCCATAGCACATAGTTCAATTTCTGAGGTTATCTTGGGAAATAGAGTAGCAAGATGTACTTTATATCTGATTTGCTGCTAGAAAGTTTAATAAAATTGGTGAATATACTAATAATTAGTATACCATTTGTGGTGAAAGGCAGTTTGCTTATTGTCAGTTAAATTACTTCATTCTTACAAAGGAATATTATAATATAGAAAGTATAAATAATATTAAACAACACTTATATACCCATCTCTCACTGAAGCCTGTTGTGTAATTCTCCCCCATACCCCTTTCTCTGTCTTCTTCTAGCAGTATACATAAAAAATGCCTGGAATTATGTATAACAACTGTTGGCAGAAGTAGAAATCATGGGGTGTTTTTACTTCAGTTCTTTGTAGTTTGAATGTTTTAGGAGCATGCATTTTCATTTAGGAAAAAATACCATTAAAAAGAAAAAGAACAACTGATGCAACAATTTCAAATGCATTGGAGCAAGGAAATTAATGAATGAATTGGAAAATGTAAGTACAGTAGACTTGGTTAATAAACACATGAAATTTCAGAAGCACATTAGCAACAATTATTTAGACAATGATTGGTTTTCTGGTTTAATTGCTGTCTGTGATTTGTAGTGATTAAAAGGGTGGATCCTGAAACCAGTGGGTATAGTTTCAAATCCAGTTCCAACAATTATTAGCTGTATGGCCTTGAGGCAAGCCACGTAAATCACTTTGCCTAAGTTTCCTCATCTATACAATGTGGATAGTTATAGGCAATCATCTCATAAGATTAAAGGAGGATTAAATGGATAATTCCTTTGGATAGTGGTACATAAATAGTATGTGTATATATAAAAATATACATATAAAATAAAATTCTAGGAAATGTAATTCATTCTAGCCAAACTGACACACTACAAAGCCATCACGCTCCTCTCTTCTCTCCATTTGCACTTTTAAAAACTCTTACGACGTGGAGAATTCTTTCTGGTCTTCTGATGTATTCATTCAGTTTTCAGTAGTTTCTATTCTGCTCTTCACTGCCTTTACTAAAGGCATCACCCATTCTTTTTTTTTCCCCCTGAATTTTGAAGAATTCATTCTTGTTCTCAAGTAGTTTTCTCCTTCCCCCTCCCCCCTTCTTTCTTTTAAAAATTCTATTCTTGCTTCAGTGATGAAATACCCTCTTTAATTCCACTGAGACTGAGAGTTAAATACTCTCTACTGTTTCCTGTTTTAATATTAGGTCTATTTCTCTATCTTTTCAGTTGTTTCCCTCTTTCAGTTGCTGATAGTCTTCATGTATTTAGTTACTTTTCCTTATTGCCTGATACTTAACAATGATGATCAATATCCAGTGACTTAAACTCACCAGAAGGCTTTGTTAAAACACAGACCCCCCTATGCCCTACCCCTGGATATTCTGATTTGGAAGTTTAAGGAATCCTACTTCTCAGGAGTCCTACTTTTAAAAATAGGTGTGCAATACTTTGACACCACTGGTCTGTATAGTTCAGCATTTGGGAACATCTCATCTGGGTTGCTCAGTGTTTTATAGCTAGTACAAGCTCATGTTTCTGGCAGTTGTATATTTTTTTTCATTCTGTTTTTCTTGTTAGGGTTCTCTCCGAGCATAGCAGTTGATACATTACTGGTAGGTCTTCCTTTCCCCAACCACAAATAGTAGCCAGGAGCCAACCATCAAGCATTTCCTCTGTGAATATAGAGGTTGAGTGTGATGGGCTTCTTTAATTGTATACTATTTACATTAAAAACATATACATACATATCTAAAATATTTGTAATTTAAATATTTTAATTTATTTTGATTCCTTACTGTTTAATAAGCTAACAATTAAGGTTATTAATTTGCCTCTGGGCATAGCTTTAGTTACATCTTAAAAGTGTTACTATAGTAGTGTTATCATTGTTATTTCCGAAATAATCTGTGAGTGCTTTCAATTAAGAGTCCCTAAAAAGTGTTCAAATTGTTGAAGGTTTTGTTTTCTTTAGTTCATGCTTAAAGTTTTTATACACTGTGGGAATATAATAGAGTATGCTGCCTGTATAATTTTTATCATTTGGTGTTCAGTCAATATTTCTTTCTAGGTAATATATGGGAAAATAATATTAATACTCTATGGATATTAAAATGTTGGCTTTGCTTTTGCTTTGCTTTGTGTGGGGGTAATCATATGTATTATTTCTATTTTGTTAATTTAATCTGTCAAATTTATACTCTGGTGTTTCTTGCATTTTTGTTGCTTTTCCTTTACTAAAAAATTTATTTTTCTAATTTAGGGCAATGTTATTCCATGCATAAAAATTAATGATTGTTACAATTTCATTATATATATTGTACCTTTTATCAATAGAGTAATACCCTCTTTATTCATTTAATGCCTTGCCTTGATTTTTGCTTTCACTGGTACTAATAATAGGAACTATCACTTTATTTTGGTTTATGTTAGTCTGTTACATCTTTGTCCATCCTTTTAATTTTTAATTTTCTATGTCACTTTTAAGTGCTTAGGCAATTTTTTAAATCCAATTTAAGAATTTTTGTCCCTGATAGGAGTAGTTAACTCATTTATATTTACTATAATTATTATGTTAACCTATATCACTCTTACTGCTTTTAGAGCTTCCTTTTTAATCATGTATTTTTGCTATTTCCTCTCTTTTGAACCATAAACTGTGTATTCTTTGCTTCTATTTTTGTCAGTGTTTTGGAAGTTGTATATCCTGATTTTAATTCTATAAGTGGTGCCCACACTCTTTCAAAAGCAATTATTACTAAATAAGTTTTCTTCTAATTTTCAAAGCTGATCAAAATAATAGCTTAAACAAAACACTAATTGGCAGCATTCTCTGGTTGCTATTGCTAATGTGTTAGGGTGCAGGAGAAAAGAAACTTTCCCCAGCTTGACTTTTGCCAATTACTGCAGGAGCTAGTGGGGAGAACAACACCCACTGTTGCAGCTGAGAATACTAGCAGGAACAACTTGAGTTTCTGTGCTAACTTGTATATAGGACTTGTTAAACCATTTAGTGTATGAGAATATATCTTTTTTAAGACCATAATGTGTCTGCTCCTAGAATAGCCGTCCCAGGTTTCTTTGTTGCTGTAATTGAATAAAAATGTAGTGGAGCTAGAAAAGATTCAGGGAAGAAAATAAAGACAATTAGAAGCAGTTGAGATGCTTCCATATAAGACAAATTTAAAAATAATAAATTTATAGATCCACTGACAGGACAGAACTCTGAACCAAAGGAAGTTCCTCAATGTAAATTTGCAGTTGTTTTCAGCATAATGAATTTCTTTTCCAAATGTGTTAATTTATCAAAAAAATCAGGACAGTGTAATCTTTTTAACCTCTATAAAAATGAAATATGGAGATTATTATTCCTTTGACTAAAGCTATGAAGATGAGTTGAGATTTTTTTTTATTATGTTTTTGCTTTGAATCAGGCCCTGGTTAAATACTCAACTTGAAGATAGTCTTTTGAGTTAGAATTGATCAAAATGTTTTGAAAATCTTTACCAAATCTTTCACCCTTCTTTGAGCTGAATTCACTTCATACAGTTTTGAGATTATTTATATTTTTTCTTAGCTGGTCAAAGCCCACATTTCTGCCTTAGGTGTGGTATGGAATAACACAAAATAAAGACAGAGAACCAAAAGAGAGGAAAAAAATTTAAAGGAACCCACTGAAAAAGCAAGAGAAATGGAGAACTGATTAGCTAGCAGTAGACAGTTGGTCAGTTTTAGCATGGTTTTATTGTGGGAATCCTATAGGTGATAGTCATTTTTCTGGGAATTTCAATAAGCTAGATAAGCAAGATGGCTGACCTGCTGGTTTGGGTAAGCAAAAATGTCTAATATCAGAATGTATGTACATTGCAGGCCCATAATTTACCAAGATATTTGCATATAGATGATGACCAGTGAAAGGCCTAGGTTCTACAATTTATTGGCATCTTCAACCCTCAAAGGAATATTTTTATAAGAGTTTGTTAAAAAGGACATTTAGAAAGCATTATGCTTATGGCAAGCATTTAGTCAGAAGTACAATATTGGTAGCCGTGGGGCAGTGTTACTAAGTAGATAGTTTGTATTGTCAAGCAATATATTTAAAAAGTGCTTGTTTCCCATCACCAATAGTTGAGGATCATCTGATGAGAGGTGACTCTTCAAATTACTTCTTAATCAGGAATCACCTAGCCAAGGAATTCCGAATATTGTTAAATTCACTTGAAAGCAATTACGGGGGAACATTTGTACATTAGTGACTGTGAAGAAAACCATTTTTAAAATCTGTTCAGAATAGTTTTTCATACGTTAGAGAAAAACATGGAACTACTACGACCTCTTTGGAATGTAGCCCAGTAGAAGGAAAGCAGACATATGGAAGAGAGTTTCAGGATATTATTCTCCACTCACAAACGACACTTTTTTTTTCAAGTTAAAAAGGTCTGACTATGTCTGTGTCTTTTTTGGCATCCTCAACATTCCCCTAGTAGCTGATGAGTTACATAACTTCCTTTTGTTCCAGTTCTGTATCAAGAAGGCTGTAGCATGGAGATGGGATGGGTCGTTCTCAGATATGAATATCAGTTCATGAGGGAAACAACCACATGCCAGACAGCTTTGAAGGTCATGTTGGTTTGCATTATGTCCATTCTCTCTTTTTCTTGTCCAGTAGGCGACCTATTTATAAGGGCAAATAGGTTATGTGGTGACTTACTGTGGTGTTCTCAACGAATGTCCTGTGTTTTGTTCACTCTTAGTTAATCAAGAAAGCCGTTCCAACAGAGCTCAACAATGCAGATATTATGTGGGCCCATGAGATTTTAAAAAAATTGAATTGTAATTTTTTCTGGGGGCAATAATAGCAAGGGATATCTGTTTCTGGAAAAAGTTGAGAGACAAAGGAGGGTTTTCAAGCAAACAAATGAACATGGATTTGAAGTAAAGAAAAGAGGAAAAACCAAAATGACTGCGAGTGTTTTGCTTGTCTCAGACCGTGCACACTTATTTCTGTTCCATTGTTTGTGACACAGCATGTGATGTCACCCAATACTAGTCCCTGGCAGGGAACCTAAGTGTACCCAACATTAACCATAGTGAGATGGACTTGGCCAAAAGTTTAAAGAGAAACACATGATTCCCAGATTGTTCCAGTATCTAATTAGATACTGAGTAGTGGGAGAATGTTGAAGAATAAGAGCAGGAAAAAAATCTGGCATGTCTTTTGTTGAAATTCAATCCTCTCGTTTTCCCCCCTGTGTTCTCTGCAGCAGTCTGAAAACTTTTCAATCACTTTTCTTTAAAGGATGCAGTGAATTTTATCACAATTTTGTCAATCAGAACCACATGTGCTTGCTCCACTGATGACAGAGAATAACAAAATCATATTTGTTAAGACCAAAACTCAGGTAATAAATAACTGGGATGCAATGTGAAATCTAATGTTCTTTAAAAGAAACAATGCATGTTTCCAAAAAATTTAATTTGGAGAGTAAAATGAACTTTTGAAGAGAAAACCATATGAAAGTTATGCTTGTGGCTCAATAACCTTCTTTCCACTATCAGACCAATTCTATTTTTCTATCCTGAGGCCATAATAAGAACTCTCCTACAACTGTCCAGCATTCATGTGATGTAGATTAAGGTCCCCAGAGTGGGTTATGGTCATGACCATGTTTAGAGACGGGGTGGGCAAACTGTGGTCCACAGGCAAATCTGGCCCAGTGCCTGTTTTTGTAAATAAAGATTTATTGGATCACAGCCACACCCATTCACTGACATGTCCTCTGTGGCTGCTTTCACAGTACAGTGGTGGAGTTGAATGGTTGTATAAGAGACTGAGGGGCCCACAAAGCCTAAAATTATTTATTGTCTGACCTTTTAGAGAAATAGCTTATTAGCCCCACTTTTAGACAAGCAAGAATATTCAGACAAAATACAGTAACATAACTGACTCCTGGGGAACAAGGATTAAGAAGGATTGTGGTAATTTAAGAAATATTTCCTTCTGATTCTTAGGCTATGGATTTGTTTGGTTTTCAGTGGTATAAGGAAGAGTAATCCTGTGTATGTGACAAAGGTCATCAGCAGCCACTTAAAGACCTCCATTCTCTATTATTGAAATTATTTACTCTTGGGTTTGGCATTGGCAAGTAGCCAGAACTTCTCTGTCTGCACCCTTTCCCAGAAGGGCCTGGCTACAGCCTAAATGCATAGTAGCTGCTTTAGGAATGTGGAAACTTCAAGTTTCTCCTTTGACATCATCACTGTGGAATGGTTTGTCCTAGCATTTGTATCCCAATTAGTTAAGGCCAATCATAGCCTGTAGAAAGTGATGAATGTTAGGGTGTTGTTTTGTCTGTTTTTATTTTAACTTTGGAACCCGTTTGATTTTAGGAATGCTATCAATTTTAATATGATTGTGCAAAGAGAACAAAAGAAATGTAATCGTATCTTGAACAAGATCTTTGATCACTTAATTGATGAACTAAAAACTCTCAAAGGCTGTGCACCAGGCAGAATGCTTCAGATTTACCGGTAATTTTAGAAGCACTTTGTTATTAGTTCCTTATTTCCAGCCTTCCTGCAAAGGTATTTCAAAATGTATATAAAGTCAAGCCAAGCTTGCCTCTCTTCTCCATCGGTCACAGAGCTCTGGGGAACTTTTCTAGGAAGGCGATGTAAGGATATTTGGAAAGGTTAATTCATCTCTAGGTGATAGGAACCAGGTTCTGTCCATTTGAAGGGAAAGAATGGGATGGGGGAGGGGGACAAAAAATGAGACACTAGGAAGAAAATAAAGGCTACATAACTAGAGAAAATAACCATGAATGTGTAAGGGCTGTGGGCCTTTGCTTAAAAGAAATCAGGCTGAGGGCAGTTAAGATTTAAATGGTAATATAAAAGGTCTCTACTCTGATTAGATATTTTCGAGTGATTAATGCTCTCTGCCGTCCACTGCATCATTGTTGGTAAGTAGGGACATGGTATTTTAACAGGTTGGTTTGATTTTGTGTGTTGCTTATCTAACAAAGCAGAGATGACACACTGACTTCTCAGCAGCCTCTTCCAGCTCTAGCTTGTTTATATACCTGAGTTGTAGAACATCTTTTGAACTTACCCCTGCACTCAGAAAACAAGCTGAATCCGTGTGTCCAGAAAAAACCCCTAGATACTTGGGACTCCTGGTGCCTTTGTGCTTTGTAGCATGAAGGTTGAAGGGGAAACAAACTGATAGGCTATCATGCATATTGGAGGCAGGGCACTAGAAATACAAATCTTCATTGTGCATATTCTGATGGCCAACATGTTGAAATATTTTTTACTTGGGACAGAAGTTTAAACTGGGCAATCGTTGACTGATTTTAGGAAGGCAATACAAAAAGCTCTGAATTGGGAGCCAGAGGCTTGCTGCATTCTTTACTGATGCTTTATGAGTCCATACTCAAAATCTCTCTTTAATTTGTGATATACTGAGTATATATATGGTCACATTTACCAATGGCAGAGACACAGAGCTTATTAGAACATTTCCTTGTGGAGGTTTGTGAAGTAGCCTATTTTGATATAGAAAAGGAGGGAAGAATTAGGTAAACATGGCATGCCCAGACCTCTCTGAAAGGGTTAGGCCTCACCTGGAAATTTGAGTTTAATTTTGGGACCACTTTTTTTTTTTTAATTAATTAATTTTGTTAAAATTTTTGGCTGTGTTGGGTCTTCGTTTCTGTGCGAGGGCTTTCTCTAGTTGTGGCAAGCGGGGGCCACTCTTCATCGCAGTGCGCGGGCCTCTCACTATCGTGGCCTGTCTTGTTGCGGAGCACAGGTTCCAGACGCCGCAGACTCAGTAGTTGTGGCTCACGGGCCTAGTTGCTCCGTGGCATGTGGGATCTTCCCAGACCAGGGCTCGAACCCGTGTCCCCTGCATTGGCAGGCAGACTCTCACCACTGCGCCACCAGGAAGCCCTGGGACCACATTTTAAGAGGTATGTTACACATTAGAATATGTCCAGGATGGTGAGAGGACTTGAAACTGGGTATTCTTTCATTCATTCATGACGTTTTTGTGCTTATCATCTAGCCAGCACTGAACAAGCCACTGGAAGTACAACAGTAAAAGACAAATATGGAACCTACCCTCATGAAGCTTATAGTCTAAAGGGGAAATAGATAAACAACATGCGCACACACACAATAGCTTGCTAACTAATTAACAACTCATTAAGGAGCTGCGATAAATAGGGAGAGTTGAATTCGTCCTAATTTAGAAAGATTGAGTATCTCTGAGGAAATAATATTTAAACTGAGGACAGAAGGATGGGGAGGAATGGGGTAAAGAACATTCTGGAAGAGAGGAATGGTCCTGAGATGGGAAGAAATGTGACATGTGCTAGGAACTGAAAGCAGGCTGCTGTCAATCCAATGCAGTGAATGATGGGAGCAAGAAGAGTGAGGTAGCATCAGAGAAGAAGCTTGGGTCAGATCACCCATGGTCTTCATGGCCATGGTAGGCGGCTGAAGTTTTACTGAGTGTCAGAGGAAACCACAGATGTTTCAAGCAAGGGAATAACATGATTTACTTGACATTTAGAAAGACTATTCTTGGTTGAAGAGGGGTGCGGATAGAAGGAGGAAGGGGCAATATAGGAGACTGCATTAGCTCTAGCTGGAAATGATCATGGACAGCTGAGATGAAGAAATGTGTATTGAAAAGGAAATTGAAAAGGAAAATAAGCAGCTCTTGGTTGGACTGGAGGTGAGAGTGTGGGATGGTAAGAGAATCAAACATGACTTCTCAGGTGACTGGCCATTTGATAGATAGGGAAGAGCAGGGAAGAATAGGTCTGAGGGGTTTAGAGTAGGGGAATCAAGAGGCATGACTGGAGAAACTGGAGATGTTTCATCTTGAGGAAGTAAAACTCTGGAAAGAAGAAGGCATTTCACAATCATTTTAACATCAGTGTTTTTTCACCATTTGGGGAGTCACTAAGTGGGGAGTCACAGTTAAAATTGATGACAGCTAAGGACCCTTTCTACAAAAATGGATCATATATCTAATATTGAATACAATTTTAACAGCTCCATGGATCACCCAAAGCTGACCCATCAATTGTTCATGGGCCCAGCTTAAAATATGTGAAGGACTGCTTGTGGAAAAGGAGTGGCCTAGTATTATCATTTTTCATTAGACAGTCTGGATTCAAGTCTCCTAAATTAGCTGAGTTTTCAGATTTCCAATTGGTTAGATGGGATTTATAATGCCTGTTTTATCAATTTATATAGCTGTTCTAAGATTTAAATGAAATGGTGCTTTCTTAATTAATATGACTTTCTAATACTTTAAACAAATGAACCCACAGTGAGGTAGATATGGCTTGGATGAAGTAGTTTTCTTTGTCCAGAGTGAATTACTTCATGAGATAGTGGTTCATGAAATGGTTCAAGCAGGATCTGAATGACTTCTTGCCCATAATCATATGGGGAGTGTTGGACTAGATGATCTCTGAAACCCTACCCCATTGATGGTCTTCACCAAAGCCTAACTACATGCAAATTTGTAAGGTTAGATGGGAAAGTAATGAGTGCTAGATAGTGCTAAGTAAAGCACTTAATACATTATTAAGTTATGGTGGCAGACAATGCTGGATGGTTGGCCTAGTCCATATCCTCAGACCTCTTTCCTATAGTCACCTTCAGCCAGGATGGCCAAATGACAAACATTTGGCCTAATGAACAAGCAAAGTTTCTAGGAGAGCTAATCTCCTAGAAACCTCCTATGGCAGACCTAACTGGTAAGCAAGTTTGAAACTTTTTTCCATTTATTTTTACCTTCTTTTGTCCTGAAATTTGGAAGTGATGTCAAGGAATGAGTCAGTCATCTTGTGACCATGAAAAAGCCATGAGGCAAAGGTTAAGGGAATCGTAGAAATGTTTTCATTTCTCTTGGCTATATACCTAAGAGTGGAATTGCTGAGTCATTTCGTAACTGTTATAACCTTATGAGGAACTGCAAAACTGTTTTCCACAGTGGCTGTACCATTTTACATCTATACTAGCAACATATGAGGGTCCCAATTTTTCCACATGTTCTCCAACACATACTGTCTTTTTGATTATATCTGTTCTAGTGGATGTGAAATGGTCTCTAATTATGGTTTTGATTTGCATTTCCCTTATAACTAATGATAGTGAACATTATTTTCTGTGCTTATTGGTTATTTGTATATCTTCATTAGATGTCTATTCAGATCTTTTGCACATTTTAAAATTAGGTTATTTGTCTTTTTATTTTTGAGTTGTAAGGGTTCTTTATATATACTAGATACAAGTCTTTATCAGATATTTAATTTGAAAATATTTTCTTCCATTATGTAAGTTATCTTAACTTCTTGATGGTATCTTTTGCAGCTCAAAAGTTTTAAATTTATTTTGCTGTTATCTAGTTTGCTTATGTGTTTCTTTGGTCACTTGTGCTTTTGGTGTTGTATCTAAGAAAATTTAGCCTAATCCAGCATCATGAAGATTGACTCCTATGTTTTCTTCTAAGAGTTTTATAGTTGTAGCTCTTACATTTAGGTCTATGATCCATTTTGAATTAATTGTTTTTTGTGTGGTGTGAGGTAGAGAGCCAACTTCATTCTTTTTTATGTGGCTATCCAATTGTCCCAGCACTGTTTTTTGTAAAGAACCTTACTTCCCTATAAAATTGTCTTGGCACTCTTGTCAGAAATCAGTGGCCATAAATGTCAGGTTTTATTTTTGGACTCTCAATTCTATTCCATTGATCTACATGTCTGTCTTTATGTCAGTACTACACTGTCTTTATTACTATAGCATTGTAGTAAGTTTTGAAATCAGGAAGTGGGAGTCCCTAACTTTTTTCTTTTTCTAGACTGTTTTTGTCTATTCTGGATCCCTTCCTTTTCCATAGAAATTTAGGATCCATTTGTCAATTTCTACAAAAACTAACTGGGATTTTGATAGGGATTGTGTTTAATCTGTAGATCACTATGGTAAGTATTGCCGTATTGATCTTTCTGATCCATGAACATGGAATATCTTTCCATTTATTTATATTTTCTTTAATTTCTTTCAGCAGTGTTTTGTAGTTTTCCAATCTACAGCTTTTCATTTCTTCTGTTAAATTTATTCCTAAGGATTTTGTTCTTATCGATGCTATTATAAATAGAATTATTTTCTTAATTTCATTTTGCAATATTTATTTCAAGTGTATGGAAATACAATTAATTTTCTAATATTGATCTTGTATCCTGCAATCTTGCTGAACCTTTTATTAGTACTAATTTATTTTTTTTAGTTGTTGCCTTTGGATTTTATATGTAAAAGATCTTGTCATCTTCCTTTTCAATCTTCATACCTTTTATTTCTTTTTTTTCTTGCCAAATACCCCTGGCTAGACCCTCTATTATAATGTTGAATAGAAATGGTGAGAGCAGATATCCTTGTCTTGTTCCTGATCTTGGGGGGTAAAGCGTTTAGTCTTTCACCATTGAGTACAATGTTAACTGTGGTTTTATAGTAGATGTTCTTTATCACATTGAATAAACTCCCTCTAATTCTACTTTGTTGAGTGTTCTTATCATGAAAGGGTGTTGGATTTGGTCCAGTGTACTTTTCTGCTTATAGTGTGTATTTTTTTGATCCCTTATTCTGATAATATGGTGTATTACATTAATTGAATTTTGGATTTGAAATCATTCTTGTGTTTTTGGGGTAAATTCCACTTGGTCATGGTGTGTATTCCCTTTTTATATATTACTGGATTTGGTTTGCTAGTATTTTGTTGAGAATTTTTGTATCTATATTGGTAATGAATATTGGTCTGTAGTTTTTTGCGTTGTTTTTCCCTCTTTTTAGATCTTTGTCTGGTTTTGGCATCTGGGTAATACTGACCTCGTAGAATTAGTTGGTATGTATTCCCTCCTCTTCTATTTTTTGGGAAGAGTTTGTGAAAGATTGGTATTAATTCTTTCTTGAATATTTGATGCAGTTCACTAGTGAAATCTTCTGGGCCTGGACTTTACTTTGGGAGAAGTTTTAAAATTACTAATTGCCCTCTTTACTTTTTAGGTTTTTGCAGAGTTTCTACTTCTTCTTGGGTATGTTTTCATAATTTATATCTCTCTAGGAATCTGTCTGTTTGATCTGAGTCATCTAATTTGTTAACATATAGCTGTTCATAATATTACCTTAAATTATTAAAAAAAATTTTTTTGTAAGGTTGGTAGCAGTCTTATGTCATTCCTGATTTTGGTAATTTGTGTCTTCTCTCTCTCTTTTTTTTTCCCTTGGCCAGTCTAGCTAAGTGTTTGTTAATTTGTTGATCTTTTCATATAAAAAACTTTAGTTTGGTGATTTTCTTTAGTTTTTATTCTCTATTTTATTTCTTTTTGGTCTATTGTTCATTATTTTCTTCTTTTTTCTAGGTTTGAGTTTAGTTCACTCTACTTTTTCTAGTTTTTAAAGTGGAAATTTAGGTTACTGATTAGAGATCTTTCTTCTTTTATAATATAGGTTTTTACAGCTATAAATTTCCTCCTGAGTATTGCTTTAGATGTATCCCATAAGTTTGGTGTGTTGTGTTTCTGTTTTTCTTCGTCTCAAAGTAGTTTCTAACTCGCCTCGTGATTTCTTTCTTTGACCCATTGGTTACTTAGGCATATGCTGTTTAATTTTCACGTACTTGTGAATTTCTTAAATTTCTTTGTGTATTGATTTCTAATTTAATTCTATAGTGATCAGATAAGATGCTTTGTATGATTGTAGTCCTTTAAAATTTATTGTGGTTTGTTTTATGGCCTAGCATATGGTCTGTTTTAAAGAATGTCCCTGGGTATTGAGAAGAATGTGTATTCTGCTGCTGTTGGGTGGAATGTTCTATAGATGATTGTTACATGTAGTTGATTTATAGTATTGTTTAAATTTCTATTTCTTTTTTGATCTTCTATCAGTAATTAAAAGTGGGGTATTGAAGATTCCCACAATTGTTGTTCAGTTGTCTGTTTTTCCCTCAATTCTGTAAAATTAAAGTTTTTCTTCATGTATGTTGTGGCTCTGTTGTTAGGTGCACATCTTTTTGTAATCATTACATATTCCTGATAGAGTGATCTTTTCAATCATTATGAAATATCCCTCTTTATCACCAATAACATAGTTTTTGTTTTAAAGTCAATGTTGTCTGATATTAATATAGCCATTCCAGTTTTTTGTTACTGTTGCTTGTATGATATATCTTTTTCTATCATTTTACTTTCAACCAGTTTGATCCTTGAATGTAGAGTGTATCTCCTGCAGACAGTGTATAGTTACTGTTTTTTTTAAATCCAGTCTGACAGCCTTTGTCTCTTGATCAGGTTGTTTAATCCATTCATATTTAGTGATATTATTTTTGATATGGTTGAAATTACATCTGCCACTTTGCCTTTTGTTTTCTATGTTCATCATGTGCTTTTGGTTTCTCTATTCCTCCTTAATTGTGTTCTTTTGTATTAGATACTTTCTAGTGTAACAGTTTAATTCCATTAGAGACTTTTAATTTCTATTTGGTTAATTTTGTTAGTGGTTGCTCTAAGGTTTATAAGTCTAAATTTTAAGTTATCAGAATCTACTTCAGATTTATACTGACTTTGTTTCAGAGAAACCTAAAAAACTTAATTAGTGCATTGCCACTTCTTTTTGTGCTATTATTATTATACATATCATGTATAATACATTATTATAATTATTACTTTATTTAATCTTATACTTTTAAAGAAGCTGAGAGAAGAAAGTAGAACAAGTGTATATCAATATGTATGGAGTGTGTTATATTAATGTTCTTATTTACTCTTTCTGGTTCTCTTCATTGCTTACCGTGGGTTTGAATTCCATCTGATGTCATTTCCTTACTCAGATAGAACTTTATTCCCGCTTGCCTCCTTGGTGCTCTTGTCAAATATATTACATTTTTATGTTATAGGCTCAACAATATAATTACATATATTTGTTTTATGCAATTGATCTTAAAATCAGTTAAGAGCAGAAAGATACAATTATACTGTCATTTGTAATCACCTACATAATTACCTGTATTGACACTTGTTTTTTGTGTGGATTTGAATTACTGTCTGGTGTCACTCTCAGCCTGCAGAACTTCCTTTAGTATTTTTTGTAAGGTATGTCTACTATGGCAAATGATCTCGATTTTTTGTTCACCTGGGAATATCTTTTTCACTTTCATTTTTGAAATAGTATAGTTTTGCTGGATATAAAATTCTTGATTGACAGTTTTTTACTGTCAGCACTTTGAATATGTCATCCTATTGCCTTCTGGCCTCCACTGTTTGTAATGAGAAGTCTGCTCTTAATCATATTGGGGTTCCCTTGTACATGTTGGATTGTTTTTCTCTTATTGCTTTCAAGGCTTTTTTCTTTTTCTTTGGATTTTATCTTTGTGATTATTCATGTGTCTGGGTGTGGACCTTCTAAGTTTATCCTACTTGAAGTTGGCTGAGCTTCTTTGTATGTAGATTAATGTGTTTCATCAAATTTCGGAAGTTTTCGGCTATTCTTTTAATATTTTTTCTTCTGTCGTTTTCCCTCTCACCTCTCCTGGTAGTCCCATTACATGTATGTCAGCACCCATAATGGTGTCCCACATTTCTCTTCTTTTCATTTTTATTTATTATTTTTCCCTCTGCTCTTCAAATTGCCTAATATCTATTAGTCTCTCTTCAAGTTTATGGATTCTCTCATCTTCCTTCTACTGTTGAGCCCCTCTAGTGAATATTTCATTTTGGTTACTGTACTTTCAACTCCAGAATTCTGTTTGGTTCTTTGTAATAGTATCTCTTTATTGATAACCTCCATTTTATGAGTCATTGTCATCTTAGCTTCTCCTAATTCTTAGTAACATATTCACAGTTTCTTAACTTTTAGTTTTTGAAGGTATTCATAATGGCTGCTTTGAGGTCTTTGTCTGCATAGTCTATATCATCTGGGTCTATTTAAAGCAGCTTTTATTGCTTGATATTTTCCCTGTGCGTGGGTCACACCTTTCTGTTTCTTTGCATGTCTTGTAGTTTTCAGGAAGGGATTAAATAATTTAGCAACTTTGGATGCTGATCCCCTCTCCCAGGGTTCTTTTGTTGTTGTTTGCTCATTTTGTTTTGTATTTGTTTACTGGCTTGGCTGAAATAATTCTTGAAAGTCTCTTTCTCTTGAAGTGTGTATCCTGTAATGACCTTGCTAAGATTCCTCTCCTCCCCCTTTTTTCTTTCAGCCTGGCTACTTAGGGTTGCCTCTGGGTTAGAGTAGATTATTATTCATTCAGTGTTTGATCAGAAGCCCCTAGTGCTTGTGAGGCTGCCACCCTAGTTGATGGGTTTGTGTGGACTTTGAGGAATGCTTTCAAGTGTGCTTGCATTTGGCTCTGATTATTCCTGAGTTGGAGCAGCATAGTGGATGCATTCAACTCTCCCCAGAGTTGATAGCGATCCTAACAGGCCTCTTCTTGGATGTTTCTTTTCTTTCTTTTTTTTTTTTAACATCTTTATTGGAGTATAGTTGCTTTACAATGGTGTGTTAGTTTCTGCTGTATAACAAAGTGAATCAGCTATACATATACATATATCCCCATATCTCCTCCCTCTTGCATCTCCTTCCCACCCTCGCTGTCCCACCACTCTAGGTGGTCACAAAGCACCGAGCTGATCTCCCTGTGCTCTCTGGCTGCTTCCCACTAGCTATCTATTTTACATTTGGTAGTGTATATATGTCCATGCCACTCTCTCACTTTGTCCCAGCTTACCCTTCCCCCTCCCCGTGTCCTCAAGTCCATTCCCTATGTCGGTGTCTTTACTCCTGTCCTGCCACTAGGTTCTTCAGAACCATTTTTTTTTTTTTTAGATTCCATATACATGTGTTAGCATAAGGTATTTGTTTTTCTCTTTCTGACTTACTTCACACCGTATGACACACTCTAGGACCAGCCACCTCACTACAAATAACTCAATTTCATTTCTTTTTATGGATGAGTAATATTCCACTGTATATATGTGCCACATCTTCTTTATCCATTCATCTGTCGATGGCCACTTAGATTGCTTCCATGTACTGGCTATTGTAAAGAGACCTGCAGTGAACATTGTGGTACATGACTCATTTTGAATTATGGTTTTCTTAGGGTATATGCCCAGTAGTGGGATTGCTGGGTCTTATGGTAGTTCTATTTTTCATTTTTTAAGGAACCTCCATACTGTTCTCCATAGTGGCTGTATCAATTTATATTCCCACCAACAGTGCAAGAGGGTTCCCTTTTCTCCACACCCTCTCCAGCATTTATTGTTTGTAGATTTTTTATGATGGCCATTCTGACTGGTGTGAGGTGGTACCTCATGGTAGTTTTGATTTGCATTTCTCTAGTGATTAGTGATGTTGAGCATCCTTTCATGTGTTTGTTGGCAATCTGTATATCTTCTTTGGAGAAATGTCTGTTTAGGTCTTCTGCCCATTTTTGGATTGGGTTATTTGTTTTTTTGATACTGAGCTGCATGAGCTGTTTGTATGTTTTAGAGATTAATCCTTTGTCAATTGCTTCATTTGCAAATATTTTCTCCCATTCTGAGCATTGTATATTCATCTTGTCTATGGTTTCCTTTGCTGTTTAAAAGCTTTTAAGTTTCATTAGGTCCCATTTGTTTATTTTTGTTTTTATT
Organism: Balaenoptera musculus; assembly: GCF_009873245.2. Classification (NCBI taxonomy): domain Eukaryota; kingdom Metazoa; phylum Chordata; class Mammalia; order Artiodactyla; family Balaenopteridae; genus Balaenoptera; species Balaenoptera musculus. The sequence goes on from NC_045803.1 coordinate 43,939,657, forward strand.
TCCATTTCTCTAGGAGGTGGGTCAAAAAGGATCTTGCTGTGATTTATGTCATAGAGTGTTTTGCGCATATTTTCCTCTAAGAGTTTGATGGTGTCTGCTCTTACATTTAGGTCTTTATCCAGTTTGAGTTTATTTTTGTGTATGGTGTTAGGAAGTGTTCTAACTTCATTCTTTTACATGTAGCTGTCCAGTTTTCCTAGCAGCACTTATTGACGAAGCTGTCTTTTCTCCATTACAAATTCTTGCCTCCTTGACCAATGTGACCATATGTGTGTGGGTTTACCTCTAGGCTTTCTATCCTGTTCTGTTTTTGTGCCAGTACCATACTGCCTTGATTACTGTAGCTTTATAGTATAGTCTGAAGTCAGGGAGCCTGATTCCTCCAGCTCCATTTTTCTGTCTCAAGATTGCTTTGGCTATTCAGGGTCTTTTGTGTTTCCATACAAATTGTGAAGTTTTTTGTTCTAGTTCTGTGAAAAATGCCATTGGTAGTTTGATAGGGATGGAATTGAATGTGTAGATTGCTTTGGGTAGTATAGTCATTTTCACAATGTTGATTCTTCCAATCCAAGAACATGGTATATCTCTCCATCTGTCTGTATCATCTTTAATTTCTTTCATTAGTGTCTTATAGTTTTCTGCATACAAATCTTTTGTCTCCTTAGGTAGGTTTATTCCTAGGTATTTTATTCTTTTTGCTGTGATGGTAAATGGGAACATTTCCTTAATTTCTCTTTCATATTTTTCATCATTAGTGTATAGGAATGCAAGAGATTTCTGTGCATTAATTTTGTATCCTGCTACTTTACCAAATTCATTGATTAGCTCTAGTAGTTTTCTGGTAGCATCTTTAGGATTCTCTATGTATAGTATCATGTCATCTGCAAACAGTGACAGCTTTACTTCTTCTTTTCCAATTTGGATTCCTTTTATTTCTTTGTCTTCTCTGTTTGCTGTGGCTAACACTTCCAAAACTATGTTGAATAATAGTGGTGAGAATGGACAACCTTGTCTTGTTCCTGATCTTAGTGGAAATGGTTTCAGTTTTTCACCATTGAGAATGATGTTGGCTGTGGGTTTGTCATATATGGCCTTTATTATGTTGAGGTAAGTTCCCTCTATGCCTACTTTCTGGAGGGTTTTTAATCATAAATTGGTGTTGAAGTTTGTCAAAAGCTTTTTCTGCATCTATTGAGATGATCATATGGTTTTTTTCCTTCAATTTGATAATATGGTTTATCACATTGATTGATTTGCGTATGTTGAAGAATCCTTGCATTCCTGGGATAAACCCCACTTGATCATGGTGTATAATCCTTTTGATGTGCTGTTGGATTCTGTTTGCTAGTATTTTTTGCATCTATGTTCATCAGTGATATTGGCCTGTAGTTTTCTTTGTGACATCTTTGTCTGGTTTTTGTGTCAGGGTGATGGTGGCCTTGTAGAATGAGTTTGGGAGTGTTCCTCCCTCTGCTATATTTTGGAAGAGTTTGTGAAGGATAGGTGTTAGCTCTTCTCTAAATGTTTGCTAGAATTCGCCTGTGAAGCCATCTTGTCCTGGGCTTTTGTTTGTTGGAAGAGTTTTAATCACAGTCTCAATGTCAGTGCTTGTGATTGGTCTGTTTATATTTTCTATTTCTTCCTGGTTCAGTCTCAGGAGGTTGTGCTTTTCTAAGAATTTGTCCATTTCTTCCAGGTTGTCCATTTTATTGGCATAGAGTTGCTTGTAGTAATCTCTCATGATCCTTTGTATTTCTGCAGTGTCAGTTGTTACTTCTCCTTTTTTGTTTCTAATTCTATTGATTTGAGTCTTCTCCCTTTTTTTCTTGATGAATCTGGCTAGTGGTTTATCAATTTTGTTTATCTTGTCAATGAACCAGCTTTTAGTTTTATTGATCTTAGCTATTGTTTCCTTCATTTCTTTTTCATTTGTTTCTGATCTGATCTTTATGATTTCTTTCCTTCTGCTAACGTTGCGGTTTTTTTTTTTTTGCTCTTCTTTCTCTAATTGCTTTAGGTGTAAGATTAGGTTGTTTATTTGAGATGTTTTTTGTTTCTTGAGGTAGGAATGTATTGCTATAAACTTCCCTCTTAGAACTGCTTTTGCTACATTGCATAGGTTTCGGGTTGTCGTGTTTTCGTTGTCATTTGTTTCTAGGTATTTTTCGATTTCCTCTTTGATTTCTTCAGTGATCTCTTGGTTATTTAGTAGTGTATTGTTTAGCCTCCATGTGTTTGTGTTTTTTACAGATTTTTTCCTGTAATTGATATCTAGTCTCATAGCATTGTGGTCGGAAAAGATACTTGGTAAGATCTCAGTGTCCTTAAATTTACCAAGGTTTGGTTTGTGACCCAAGATATGATCTATCCTGGAGAATGTTCCATGAGCAGTTGAGAAGAAAATGTATTCTGGTTTTTTTTGGATGGAAGATTCTATAAATATCAAATCCGTCTTGTTTAATGTATCATTTAAAGCTTGTGTGTCCTTATTTTCATCTTAGATGATCTGTCCGTTGGTGAAAATGTGGTGTTAAAGTCCCCTACTATGATTGTGTTATGGTTGATTTCCCGTTTTATGGCTGTTAGCATTTGCCTTATGTATTGAGGTGCTCCTGTGTTGGGTACATAAATATTTACAATTGTTATATCTTCTTCTTGGATTGATCCCTTGATCATTCTGTAGTGTCCTTCTTTGTCTCTTGTAATAGTCTTTATTTTAAAGTCTATTTTGTCTGATATGAGAATTGCTACTCCAGCTTTCTTTTGATTTCCATTTGCATGGAATATCTTTTTCCATCCCCTCACTTTCAGTCTGTATGTGTCCCTAGGTCTGAAGTGGGTCTCTTGTAGACAGCATATACACAGGTCTTGTTTTTGTATCCTTTCAGCCAGTCTATGTCTTTTGGTTGGAGCATTTAATTGATTTACATTTTAGGTAGTTATCGATATATGTGTTCCTATTAACATTTTGTTAATTGTTTTGGGTTTGTTATTGTAGGTCTTTTCCTTCTCTTGTGTTTCCTGCCTAGAGAAGTTCCTTAAGGATTTGTTGTAAAGCTGGTTTGGTGGTGCTGAGTCCTCTTAGCTTTTGCTTGTCTGTAAAGGTTTTAATTTCTCTGTCGAATCTGAATAAGATCCTTGCTGGGTAGAGTCATCTTGGTTTAGGTTCTTCCCTTTCATCACTTTACATATGTCCTGCCACACCCTTCTGGCTTGCAGAGATTCTGCTGAAAGATCAGCTGTTAACCTTATGGGGATTCCCTTGTATGTTAATTGTTGCTTTTCCCTTGCTGCTTTTAATATTTTTTCTTTGTGTTTAATTTTTGGTAGTTTGATTAATATGTGTCTTGGCGTGTTTCTCCTTGGATTTATCCTGTATGGGACTCTTTGTGCTTCCTGGAGTTGATTGACTATTTCCTTTCCCATATTAGGGAAGTTTTCAACTATAATGTCTTCAAATATTTTCTCAGTCTGTTTCTTTTTTCTCTTCTTCTTCTGGGACCCCTATAATTCGAATGTTGGTGCGTTTAATGTTGTCCCAGAGGTCTCTGAGACTGTCCTCAATTCTTTTCATTTTTTTATCTTTATTCTGCTCTCTGGTAGTTATTTCCACTATTTTACCCTCTAGGTCACTCGTCTGTTCTTCTACCTCAGTTATTCTGCTATTGATTCCTTCTAGAGAATTTTTAATTTCATTTATTCTGTTGTTCATCATTGTTTGTTTGCTGTAGTTCTTCTCCTTGTTAAACGTTTCTTGTATTTTCTCCATTCTGTTTCCAAGGTTTTGGATCATCTTTACTATCATTACTCTGATTTTTTTTTCAGGTAGACTGCCTATTTCTTTGTCATTTGTTTGGTCTGGTGGGTTTTTACCTTCCTCCTTCATCTGCTGTGTGTTTCTCTGTCTTCTCATTTTGCTTAACTTATTGTGTTTGGGATTTCCTTTTCACAGGCTGCAGGTTCATAGTTCCCATTGTTTTTGCTGTCTGCCTCCAGTGGTGAGGTAGCTTCAGTGCCTTGTGTAGGCTTCCTGGTGGAGGGGACTGGTGCCTGTGTTCTGGTGGATGAGGCTGGATCTTGTCTTTCTGGTGGGCAGGACCATGTCTGGTGGTGTGTTTTGGGGTGTTTGTGAACTTAGTATGAGTTTAGACAGCCTCTCTGCTAATGGGTGGGGTTGTGTTCCTGTCTTGCTAGTTGTTTGGCATAGGGTGTGCAGCACTGTAGCTTGCTGGTTGTTGAGTGGAGCTGGGTCTTAGTGTTGAGATGGAGATCTCTGAGAGAGCTTTCTCTGTTTGATATTATGTTGGGCCAGGAAGTCTTTGGTGGACCAATGTCCTGAACTCGGCTCTCCCACCTCAGAGGCTCAGGCCTGACACCAGCCAGAGCACCAAGAACCTGTCAGCCACACAGCTCCAAACCAAAGGGAGAAAAATAAAATAAAATAAAATAAAATAAAATAAAGTTATTAAATTAAAAAAAATTATTTAAAAAAAAGCAATAAAAATAAGAAAGAAAGAAAGAAGCGAGCAACCAAATCAAAAACCAAATCCACCAATGATAATGAGCGCTAAAAACTATAGTAAAAAAAAAAACAAAAACAGACAGACAGAAGCCTAGGACAAATGGTAAAAGCAAAGCTATACATACAAAATCACATGGAGAAGCATACACTTACACACTCACAAAAGGAGAAAAAGGAAAAAAATTATATATATATATATATATATATATATATATATATACATATATATATATATATATATATATATATATATATATTAAAAAACAGAGCAACCAAATCAATAAATCTACCAGTGGTAATAAGGTCTAAATACTAAACTTAGATAAACATAAAACCAGAAACAAATTAGATGCAGAAAGCAAACTCCAAGTCTACAGTTGCTCCCAAAGTCCACCGCCTCAATTTTGGGATGATTTGTTGTCTATTCAGGTATTCCATAGATGCAGGGTACATCAGTTTGATTTTGGAGATTTAATCTGCTGCTCCTGAGGCTGCCTGGAGAGATTTCCCTTTTTCTTCTTTGTTTGCATAGCTCTCCTGGGGTTCAGCTTTGGAATTGGCCCAGCCTCTGCTTGTAGGTCGCCTGAGGGCGTCTGTTCCCCACCCAGACAGGATGGGGTAAAGTAGCAGCTGATTAGGGGGCTCTGGATCACTCAGGCGGGAGTTGGGGGGAGGGAGGGGTATGGAATGCAGGGCAAGCCTGCTGCAGCAGAGGCCTGCGTGAGGTTGCAACAGCCTGAGGCACGACGTGTGTTCTCCCATTGAAGTTGTCCCTGGATCACTGGACCTTGGCAGTTGCAGGCTGCACAGGCTCCCGGGAGGGGAGGTGTGGATAGTGACCTGTGCTCGCACACAGGCTTCTTGGTGGCTGCAGCAGCAGCCTTAGCATCTCATGCTTGTTTCTGGTGTCCGTGCTGATAGCCATGTTTCGCACCCATCTCTGGAGCTCGTTTAGGCGATGCTCTGAATCCCCTTTCTTCGTGCACCCCAAAACAATGGTCTCTTGCCTCTTCGGCAGGTCCAGACTTTTTCACAAACTCCCTCCCAGCTAGCTGTGGCGCACTAGCCCCCTTCAGGCTGTGTTCACGCAGCCAACCCCAGTCCTCTCCCTGGGATCTGAACTCTGAGGCCCGAGCCTCAGCTCCCCACCCCCACTCGCCTCAGCAAGTGAGCAGACAAGCGTCTCAGGCTGGTGACTGCTGGTCGGCCCTGATCCTCTGTGCGGGAACCTCTCCGCTCTACCCTCTGCACCCCTGTTGCTGTGCTCTCCTCTGTGACTCAGAAGCTCCCCCCCCCCCCCCACTCAACCCCTGTCTCTGCCAGTGAAGGGGCTTCCCAGTGTATGGAAGCTTTTCCTCCTTCACAGCTCCCTCCCAGAGGTGCAGGTCACGTCCCTATTCTTTTGTCTGTTTTTTCTTTTTTCTTTTGCCCTACCCAGGTACCTGGGGAGTTTCTTGCCTTTTGGGAGGTCTGAGGTCTTCTGCCAGCGTTCAGTAGGTGTTCTGTAGGAGCTGTTTCACATGTAGATGTATTTTTGATGTATTTGTGGGGAGGAAGGTGATCTTTATGTCTTACTCGTCCACCATCTTGAAGCTATCTTCTTGGATGTTTCTTTCCTTAGTTCTGTGTATTAAACTTTTAGCTGCTCTGACAGTTTGCTTGAATCATGGAGTTACTGACTTCTTATGGTTCTTCATCAAAATCTCAATTATTTTCAACAAGGTCCTTAGCCTGGCCAAGTACCCAGTGTCTGAGGTCTTCTGCCAGAAGCGGTAACTTTATCTTGGTAGATTTTCTATATCTCAGCCAGAATCTTTTGTTTGCATTTCTTCCACCTTGGGCAAAATTCTTGCCTTGAGATGAATCGTATACAATCCATTTCACATAAAACCCAGCAAATTCCTTCAATTTCAGTGCCTTGAATCTGCTACCCTGTTTACTTGATTCCACTCCTTTATCTTTTATGCATGTTTTGGTTCCTGCTCATTGCCTTGAATTCCCAGACATCTGTCTTGCTATGTCCTACAGTCTTTCTGGGGCCTGGCATTGTACTTAATTCTTTATTTGTGTCTGTTTCAAATCCTATGTCATTTCAAATTTTCTGAGGATTTTTAAGGTCTCACTGTCAAAGTGAACTCTCAAAATTTTCTTGGCACCTCAGTCCAATTTCTTTCCTTTTTCTGCCCCACTTTGCTTATTGTTGCTCACTGCCCCTCTTCCCTCCTTCCATATCACTAGAGTAGCATGAGTGCCATGTGTGGCAGAATTTTGGTGAAGGTTTGAAGGTCAAAGAGGGTTATTACATTGCACAGTGGGAAGTAAGTGAAATTATATAATAACACTCACTCTTTTAAAATATTCCTTGGTCTCCTGAGGACTTCTCATTGGCTGTTTTTCTTCTTAAACCCTGACCATATGGCTGGCTTGATGCTGCTCTCGTCCTTCTTGATTCTGTTGTCCATATTTTCTTCTTCTCTCCAATCTAGGGTTCCCACCTATCTCTTCTCCTGCCCACTTCCCCAACCCCAGTTTTTGAGTGTTGATCTTTTAAAAAAAATTGTGGTAAACATACATAATATAAGATTTATCATTTTTAACCATTTGAAGAGTATAACTCAATGGCAATAAGTATAGTCTCAGTGTTATACAATAATTACATAATCCATTTCTAGAACCTTTCATGATCCAAAACAGAAACTCTGTACTCATAAAAAAAAAAAAAAAAATTTCCATTCCCCTTCCAGTCCTGGTAGCCTCTATTATGCTTTCTGTTTTTATAAATTTACCTATCTCATATAAGTGGAATCATACAATATTGTTCCTTTGTTTCTGGCTTATTCCACTTCCATAGCATAATGTCTTCAAGGTTCATCTATATTATAGCATGTATCAGAATTTCCTTTCTTTTTAGGGCTGAATAATATTTCCATTGTATGTATATATCACATTTTGTTTATCTGTTCATCTCTTGATGGACACTTGGGTTGTTTTCACCTTTTGGTTATTGTGAACAATGCTTCTGTGAACATTGGCATATATGTACCTGTTTGAGTCCTTGTTTTCAGTTCATTTGGATATATATGTAGGAGTGGAACTGCTGGGTCATATCGTAATTCTATGTTTAGCTTTTTGAGGAACTTCCAAACTGTTTTCCACAGCAGCTGCACCATTTTATAATCCCATCAGTAATACACAGCATTCTAATTCATTTACTTGTTTTTTCCCATTCATTTGATAATAGCCATCCTAATAGGTGTGAAGTGTCCTGTCCACTTTTAATTACTGCTTCCTTTACTGCTGCCAGTGGGTGAAGGAAGATTCCTTTTATTATGTAGAGCAGATAAACAGGAAGAAGCTGAGAGAACAGGAAGAAGCTATCATAAATTTGTCTACTTTTTAATTGTGAAATATTTCTAATATACAGCATTGTTTAAGGGATCATAAACTCCTCTGTTTAAGAATCAGATTATCAGATATTATCGTTTCCCCATATTTTATCTTTTATAGTTTTCTTTACCCTCAGTTGCGCTTTTTCCCTCATCAGTGGTTACCTGTCTATAAGCTAAATAAGATGATTAGAATATTTATTCTCCACCAGGTCCAGAGCAAGTGCTTATTGTCTTCAAATTTTTTTTTTTAAGTTCTCTTAAATTTCTGTTCTGTCAGCTTTGTGTCCAAAGGTATTTCGCATGTTCAGAATGAAATTTTCTTTACACTTAGGCAGTCCCATTTGTGAATGAGTCTTCTCACATTTCCTAAGTTGCTCTCTCTCTTTTTTTTTCATAAGTATCCTCATCCCAATCTTTTTTTTTTTAAATTAATTAATTAATTTATTTATTTTTGGCTGCGTTGGGTCTTAGTTTCTGTGCGAGGGCTTTCTCTAGTTGCAGCGAGCGGGGGCCACTCTTCATCGCGATGCGCGGGCCTCTCACTATCGCGGCCTTTCTTGTTGCGGAGCACAGGCTCCGGATGCACAGGCTCAGTAGCTGTGGCTCACGGGCCTAGTTGCTCCACGGCATGTGGGATCTTCCCAGACCAGGGCTCGAACCCGTGTCCCCTGCATTAGCAGGCAGATTCTCAACCACTGTGCCACCAGGGAAGCCCCTAAGTTGCTCTCTAAAATATCATTATTACAGTCTCCTCATAGGTAACCTCAGGAGCTCCATTTTTCATGTGAGGAAACTGAGATTTGGAGAAGGATAGAGGAAACAGGTAAGTCAGCCGGTGAAAAAGGGAGGCATGAGAATAGGACAGTCTTTTTTTTTTTTTTTTTTGAGAAGTTATGCTCACTTTTCTTACACTAACACTTGAATTCCAGGAAATCTTGTGACCCTTATCTTTAGCGTTTAAAGCTTAAAGGAATCCTGTGAGATTGTATCTCTTTACATGACTGAGAAACTTGCAGTGTTTTGTAAGTACTTGAAACCATGAGAAAATCAGACTAGCAGAGAATGAGGAGGCAAAAACAAATGTAGAGGAAGACTGCAGACAACAGGGTTCATGGATCTTTGGCAAAGGTATAGACTGAAATGTTTGAAGGAAATAAAATGCTTGGATTTAAAGATTACTCCAAGGTTCCAGAAAGAATAGAAAGACCTAAGATGATAATGGTGATTAAAGAAATAAAAGTATACATTGGACTTTTTTTCAGCTAAGGAAATTAACAATACTTTATATTTATTTGAGGCTTTGTAGTTTATACATACTTTGTATTCATTATCTCATTTGATTATTACAGTTGCCCTGAAAAATGCCTTTTCTGAGTCCCATTTTGTAGATTTAAAAAATAGGGCACTAATTTTCATTGATCACTTGCTTTGCCCTGGCCAGTTTACAAAAATTTATCTCATTTAGTCATCACAACCATCATGTAAATAGACATTATTGCTCTTTTACAGATTAGAAGATTGGTGTCACAGCTGCTAAGTGACCAGCCCAGGGTTTACAGAAAAAATCAGGGCTCAAATGGAATTCTCTTTCTACCATCAGTGTTAACTTCTAAGAAGCTTAATCTGAAACTATAAATCTGTGCTGTTCATTATGGTATCCCATCAGCCACATGTGGCTCTGTAAATTTAAATTAATTAAAATTAAATAACATTAAAAATTATTTCCTCAGTCATTCTAGCCACATTTCAGATACTCACTAGCCACATGTGGCTAGTAGGTACCATGTGCAGTGCAGCTATGGAATATTTCCATCATTGCAGAAGTTCTGTTGAATAGGGCTGCTAGAGAGGCTGTACCAAATGTCTAATACCTTTGTTAGATGCACATATGCCAAAGAATGAAAAAAAGGTGGAGTCAAGAAAATGAGGGAGCAGAACAGATAGCAGTACCAGTGAATCCATTACTTGTTTTATTTATGTGGGGTGTGGGGTGAAGCAAATTATTACTGAGTGTGTATACAGCAGGCAAGAATAAAAGAGAAAAAAATCCCTTCATCTCAGTATAAGGAAAGTGGCAGAGGTGGAGAGGAGGATGTCTTGGTAAATGTGGTAGTTAGTGAATAAGTATTTGAGTGTCCGTAGGATGCTTAGTTCTATACTAGGTGCTTGAGGGTACGTATTAAAAATAGACATGGTCTAGTGCACAGTTTGTGGATCCTATGATTTTTCAGAACTCCCAGAAAAGCTGACAAAGAATTGCCTCGTGCACTGCACAAGAACCATACAGATAAAAACCATTCATACCGTCAACACAGTCATACAGAATATTGGCTATTATTTTCTTCCTCAACAAATGTGGAAGATAGATTGCCTCAGGCAAAATAGTATTTTACACATGGTTTCCCAAAAGCCCTGTGCATATTTAGAGCTCTTCTCAAAACGTTTGCATTTGTTCTTCCAAAAAGAAATTTGCATGACATTTTAGAATTGCATTCTGTCCAGAAAGCAAATCCTGGCTTTTCATATTTAAATTCAAAGCTTTCTGATGTAAAATCTGCCAGGAAAATGTATGTTCCAAATTAGGTTCTTCTTAGAGCACAGCAGATTTTTTTGACCATTAAAATAATTTGGGGGAAAAATTCCTAACATCATGCTATCCATCTTTCTTGGTTGAGAAAACCATTGATGGTGACTCAAGGATCCGACTAGTCTTCTACATACAAAAAATTGAGGCTGGATTCATTTTGATGGGGCTGTCCAGAGACACAGTCATGTGATGTTATTGGTTAGACACTTGATGTCACAGTTGTTTCATATAAAGGCCATTAATAGGGTATTTGACAGTAAAATAGTTAAATTCTTTACTATTAAAGTAGTTGATCATGTAATTAACAAAGATTGGTGAATTAGGTTGAATAAAAGGCCTCTTGGTAATCCCTCAAATTCACATTCCAAATTGACTTCATTGGACATCATCATCAGTGGCAACTGTGACTTGAAGACATGAACCTTTGAATATTTCATTTGGGTCCCAATTTCTGTAAATTGTCTGTGAACAATTTAGGTCAGCATCTTTCTCTTTAAAACTATGCAGCAAGTTAAAAAAAAAATTAGTTCTTTACAGTTCTTTTTTTTTTTTCTTTTACTGTCCATTGTGGAGTATCTACCATAATGAATTATAATGTGACTAGATTCAAGCAATAGTTATGATGTGGTGGCAGAGATCAAATTGGTGGGACCAGAGCCAGTGGTATGGTTGTTTGGTACGATCGACTGTTACAGTAATATTCCTGACTCCTGTAGCCACACCCACGTGACTCTGGACTTAGTTATGTGACTTGCTTTGACTAGTGGGACAACAGCAAGTGTGACATAGCAGAAGCTTGAAAAGTGTTTGTGCAATTAGGCTTTCCCTGTCTTTGGAACTGTGAGAAGAAACCTGGTCTAGAGGATGAGAGACCATGTAGAGTGGAGACCAGCAGTCCTAGCTGAGGTTAGACCAACCAAGTTGGCAACTAGCAGACGTGTGAGCCAGGCCATTTGGCTTCAGTCAGTTCACCACTTGACTTCAAAGATCAGCCAAACAGGCTCAGGGTAGCTGTACCACCTGGCTAACCCATAGAATATCCAAAGAACCACTTTTGGTTTGGTTGATTTCTATTATTTGTTCTATATTACCTAATTTCTCCTTTTATCAGAATTGTTTCTTCCCTCCACTCTCTTTGCCTTCTTCTTTTTCTGCCTTCTTGAATTAGATGCTTATCTTGTTAATTTTCAGTCTTTTAAATAGGTTGAGAAAACTTGGTTCCAAGGTAGAATTGAAAAGATTTGGTGGTGAATTGGATGTTGGGACTGAAGAAAACAGAAGTATCACAAATGATTCACAGGTTTTGGAATGCCTTTAATGATTGGCATTTTCTTTGCTCTAAAGATCCTAGATGAGTTGACCTCATTTGTGTCAGTTCAGGTTTACCTGAAGTCTCTCTCAAATCTCCAGATGATATCACAGGTGGTAGGTAGCTTTTGCTCTCTCTTTGTAAGATGAGCATAACAGTAGTACTGATGATAGGATTGTTTGAGAATTAACTGAGATGATATATATAAAGCATTTGACATGCATACAAAGTATTAGGTATTATTGTATATTGTGATGATTATTATTAGGCAGGCGTAGTGGAGATCCCAGCATGGGGATTCTTTCATTGAAGACCAGTTAATCTCGCAGGGACTCCCACTCAAGTGGGAACCAAAGGCTCAGTGTTGAGTTAACTGAAATGAATCTCCAACCTATCTTGGGCTTGCTGAACTCATTTGTTTTGATTCATTACCTTGTTTGTATTTTATATTTAAACCATGTCCTCACCATGTCATTAGGTCATGTCACATGGTATCACTGTGCACTGGTTCTTCATGTTCTGATTCTGTTCTGAATATAAAGAAATGGAGGTACTGAGGGGTCTGCAGAGTTAGAGATGATGTTGAAATTAGAATATTGATGAATCCTTGTTCTTCATTATTGTTTAAGCTTTCAAATACATGGGAAATTTTCAGGAGAAATCATTTAAAACATGAAATGTATTTAAAAAAATATCCCTTTACTTTCAGTAGGCAGGATTTGATTGTGTCCCTGTGGACAGGTTTTGTCCATCTTGCTAGCCCTCTCCAATTGGAAACTGGGGGTCTCTGGAATAAAGGCAGGCTGTTGATCCCTGTCCTGTACATTTGTGGTACCTGCTGCTTTGTCCTGGAGCAGGCTTCTTGGCTCTTAGTTATTGAACTCCATTTCCCTTCAATTCTGTTAAATTGTATCAGAAAGTTACTCTTCTTTTAGTTGGAGGAAACTATTTCCTTTTTTCCTTTGGGCTCTCTCAATAATTACAGTTCTTTATTTTAGCACATTGCACAAGCATGAGGTCTTGAATTTGTAACCACACTTGGCACTTTATTAGCTCCTAGCTGCTTCCAACAGGAGTGCCCTTAATTCTCTTTGAGGTAGATGGAAGGTGTGCCTTGCTGCAGGCCCTGTGGCTGCAACAGTATACTGGACGGTGCTGGGTGCCCTGTTGGTGCCCAACAAATAAGCTCTAATGCTGATGAGAATGAGCAGGCAAGGGGAGAGCTATCCATCAACTCTCTGTCATATAGTATTGAAGCAGAGTGACTGTGGTGCAGAAGGCAAACCAGTGCAATCTGCGTGGAGGTCTGTGTGGAGGTCTGTGTGGAGGTCTGGGCAGTGCATCAGGGACAGACTGCATTAGTTAAATCTTGCTGGGAGTAAAATACCACTACACCCCACCTTTGATTATTGCATCTGATTATTGCTGGCCAAAAGAACACAGCTCATTTATCCCACTGACCTGTTACAGAATTCTGGCTTGGTTTGTTGGTCCTTTATATAGCACAAAAAAGGTGGGTGGCAGGGACGCTTCCACCCTGAAACACAGCTAAAGGCCTTCCTGGTGACATGCCTTTTTGGGTACATGCACTTTATAGATTATGAAACAGACCTTGCCTCAAGAGGATCTCTCTTTGGCAGAGCAAAGTTGAAATGCAGAATTATTCAGCAATTTTATTTTATCCTTTAGTCTATGGACAGCAAAGCAACACCAACCCACAAAAAGAACGCTAAATCTTATCTTCCAATCAATATTTCTGTGCCTGATTATGGCCTCCTGCCATTTTGAACTTGCAGAGCACGAAGGGAGTTTATTTACCTGGTTTTTGCAAAATTCCTCACATTTTGTTGGCTCCTTTGATAGAAACCGTAAATCATCTTAAATTAAGTAGGTGGCTGATTTTATTCCATTTGTAAAGAAGTTTAGGCTTTGCGCTTTACCACTTAAAAGCGCCCCACATGTCACTCTCACAAAGTTTTGAGTTGAATGGGAACTACTATGAACTCTCGTTGTTAAACAGAGAAGACAGAGTTCTATCATAACAGTTAACTGCTGCCCCTGAAATAATTCCGAGATGCCACAGTCAGCTTTCAGTCTCAGGTGCCATAAATACAAGAGCTTTCTTCTCCAACTGCTTTAAGGAAAAACTGTGAGTACAGTTTCTTCCATGGCTGCCTCAATTTAGAGCTTGAAATTCTTTAAAAGCACCTTCCGGATTTGAGCAGTGGAGGGAAATTCCATCTGGGCAGTTCTTCTGTGCAGGATCTGGGAGTGGTGCTAATGGGGAAGGGGGCAGGGAGCAGGGATTCTTACAGTTGGAAGAAATAACTACTTAAAGCAAATGCTAATGATTTAAAATGTTATTCCTTCTGTGCTTTTAGAAAAAAAATAAAATTAAAGTAATAAAGGCTCACAGCCTGTACCTCATCTCCAGTCACTCCACTGAAATTCCCAAGAGGGTCTTGACTCTCCTCTCCTCCCTTTAAAAATGGTGGACCTGGAACCACTTACAGGAGAGGTTTAATAAGAGGCAAATGTGTTTTATATTTTGTATCTTGTTAAGTGAAAAAAGATGGATTCTCGCAAGTAGTCTCTTGGTGCAGATTTGAGAGGTCTGTGCATGCAAACGTGGGGATGCTTCGCCAGCTAGCATCTCCGCTCTGGTCCCCCATGGCTACTTAAAATCCCCCCTCCCATGCCACTCCCCCCCCACCCCGGAGCTAGCAGAGATGAAATTGCTCCATTTGTAGAATGGATCTGCAGATCCAGGAAACTTGTTTCTGTCTGATTTGCTGATAATTTACTCCTCATTTGATTTAGTGGGGGAAAGAGAGGGGAAAAAAAGAAAAAACAGTTTCAGCTCATATAGCCCTTCCTCAAGGAAAGAGGGATTGCTGTGCAAGTTGGAGAAAATCATGATTGAAAGCAACTGAAAAAATTAATAAAGATTTACACAAAGGTTGCACACTTATTAGAGGAAAAGCAGGTAAAACCTTGCACCTGTGACGAAGTGACAAAAAAAACCCCTTCACTTAAAGTAGCTCATTGGAAACTGGGCAAGGGAGAATGATTTTAAAACTATATATATATATATAATCTGAGATACATAATTTTACAGTGAGACACATTCCCTTTCTGGCAATTTTTTTTTTTTATGACCTTTGGGTGCCAGATAGCGCCATTCCTGCTGTCTGCTTTCACTATTCAGCGTTGAGGAAGCCCATTATATCTGTCTTTGATCCGGAGATCGGGATTGCTAAAACTGATGGCCACAATTAAAGACAGTCCTGTTGAAAAGCTGACCTCTGTCTGCTCTCAACTGCATGTAAACTTTTCAATATGGATGTAATTTGGTATTAAATTACCCATGCTTTATTGCTTTTTAGTACAGCCCTGTCTGTTGCCTTTTAAAGATAAAGGTAACATAAAAGAAAAATTGTGGTGTGTCTGCATAATTATGTAATTATAAACTTGTTTTCCTACATTCAGAAAACCCTTTGGGTGTGTGTGCATCTATTGAAAAGTAATAGGCTGGTACGATTGGAGAAGAAGCCTTTATATATATATTTTTCTCCTAATTTGTTCAGCTTAGACATATGCTGTGCAAGATAGGTCACTGTATCTAACTATTTTAATCTTGGCTTTCAAAGGGTATTCTTGATTTAGAAATGAGGTGGTTTTGCTAATATGTTGCTATGTTTATTCTTTAACATGGGCCAAACTGGTGTGGAGTTTATGCCAGAGCTCTGAGGGAAAACCTACCTGTTCCACCAAAGATTGGGCCTAGCACAGCAACATGGTAATATCCCACATGTCTGGAATGAGCTCTTGGATGATTTAAACCTCACTGTGCTTGAAATTAAAAGCAACGGCTGTGACTTTCTCCTCTAACATTTTTGTTTGGGGTGAATTCTGCTGAGGGGAACGGAGAACAAGCTGGAAAGACAGAGGAGATTTCCCTTTAACATTACAGAGCTGCCCGCTGCTCTCAGTCCTACTAGCTACCACTCTGTTATTTCAGAGTGGAAAGGGTGTAAGCTATCATTAGAGTCAGCTATAGGTTTCTAGAAGTGCACCTTCTGAATAGAGACAGAATATCTGTTTGGAGGGTTAGTTGAAATCACAATCCCATCATAAAACTTGGAGGAAGACAGACTCCCAGGCCTCTGGAAACGTGTAATAATAATTCTGTGTGAAAATGGAAATTTTTGAGCTTGCTTCCTCTTCTTGTTAAATGTTCCATGGCAAGATTTTCCAGTAGAACCGCATTTGAAAAGCCAAGCAGATAAAAAGCTGATATCAAAACAAACAACCCAAGGGAAGCCAAACAGGCTGCTCCAGATACCTTAAAACATAATAAAGCAAAGGTATCAAGTTGGGGGAAAAAGTGTCTGCAGAATGGAGGTTAGTTCATCTCTCCCTCCTTGCTGGTCCTCCACTGAGTTATGTGTCTAGTCTTCAGCACTGCCCCCCACCCCCCAGCCTGATTCTTTGGGCACACTGAAGAATTGTGGTCTGACCCATGTTGTAATTCATCTGGTTGCTCTATAAAAATTGCATCCTGTGGAAAACATATGCTGTGTATACACTTTTATTGGCTCTCATGCAAAGAGGTAATTCCAGAATATCAAGGAAATGTGGAAAATAGATTCCATGCTAGATCTAACCCTGCACTCCAACTCTGGTTGCAGCGAGTGGGGGCTAGTCTAGTATAACTTTCTTTAGGAACTGAGACCAAAGAGAAGGCTCAGCTTCAAGTAACCTTTTGTCAAGCTACTGTTTGAATAGGGCTCATCCTTTTTTTTTTTTCATTCCTTCTCCATGGATCTTTGCTAGTAGCAATGAGGAGATGACTGGGGCATTAGATACAGTGGAGATTAAGGGTTGGATTATGGGGCTAGATCTGAGCCTTCCAAGGTAGTAGCCACTAGCCTGATGTAGCTATTGATATTTAAATTAAAACTATATTAAAATTCAATTCCTCAGTCACACTACTACATTGCTAGTGGTCACAAGCCACATAAGGCTAGTGGCTACCATCTTGGACAGTGAAGATCTGGAACATTTCTATCACTGTGGAAAATTTTATTGGACAGCACTGGGCTAGTAAGACCTGGAATGTCAGGTCCACTCTCACCTTGGCTAAGTCACTGTACCTAAGTTTATTCATCTGTAAAAGGGGAATAATAACAGTATCAACTTCTTGAGGTGATGATTGGTGGGATAATTAAAAGAGGTAATACATGTGCTCTCCAGTAGGACTTTCTGCAATGGTAAAAATGTTCTTTATCTGCCTTGTCTGTTAGGGTAGCCACTAGCCACATGGGGCTATTGAGCACTTAAGATGTGGCTAATGTGATTGAGAAACTGAAGTTTTAATTTTGTTTAATTAAATAAAACTTAAAATATCCACATGGGGATAGTGGCTACTGTATTGGTCAGTGTAGGGCTAGAACAGAGACCTTGCTCAGTAAACATTATTAGCTTTTGTTTCTGTTCTTCTTTCAATTTGGTAAAGGTGGATAATGATAATCACAGGTTTGTTTTGAGATTTAAATGAGAAAATGTTCATTAAAGCAGTAAATAAATATTACTTATTTAACATTTTTCACCTTGAATTAAATTTATTTACAGATATGAGGCTCATGGAAATAGAAAAGTTATGAGTAAGGATCATAAGGCATTATGAAATTATAAAGGACCAAGTAATAAATTTATCTTCTGTTTACATGCTTGAGTAAGTTTGAATTCTGAGAAAGTTACAAAATATTAGTTCAGAAGACTAGTGAGAGAATCATTATTTCTCCATCTGTCCCCTTTAATTTCATATGTTACCATTAATATATAGACCAAGTTTAATATTTTTTAAAAGGCCATTGGATCAGCTGTGTTTTCTTTTTTTTTTCTTTTTTTTTTTTTTAGAAATTTATTTATTTATTTATTTATTTTGGGCTGTGTTAGGTCTTCATTGCTGTGCGCGGGCTTTCTCTGGTTGCAGCGAGTGGGGGCTACTCTTCATTTTGGTGTGCGGGCTTCTCATTGCGGAGCACGGGCTCTAGGTGCGTGGACTTCAGTAGTTGTGGCTCGCGGGCTCTAGAGTGCAGGCTCAGTAGTTGTGGCGCATGGGCTTAGTTGCTCTGTGGCATGTGGGATCTTCCTAGATCAGGGATCAAACCCGTGTCCCCTGCATTGGCAGGCAGATTCTTAACCACTGCGCCACCAGGGAAGTCCCAGCTGTGTTATTTTCTAGTATGAATAATTTAATCTGGCAGTATTCTTGATAAGTTTTGCATGTAGCCACAGGTTTGGGGGAAAAATAGAATTCTCTCCTTTTAAATGCAGCTGCTTGAAGCTGTACAGTGGAGGAGAGTCTTTATGGTGCTGAAATAAAGGGTTTTAGCCAAATCTGCAAAGCAAGCAGACCTGCTTTTGATCTCCTTACTTTCAGCATTAGTTTGGACCAGTGTCTACAAATTCCACTGAGCATTTGATTGTGTGCTCTCTTCTGTTGTTTTGCAGGAGTTTGTCCTGCCATTCCAACTAAATCATAAGCTTCCTGAAGGCAAAGGCCATGGTTTTATATGTACGGTACATCTAGCGGAATGTTGGTAGGTAGGTGTTCTATAAATATGGGTTGACTTACTTACTGATTTTTCTCTCTCTTTTTTTGTTTTTTGGATAACACCAAATTTTATTATGCAGTTGTGACATAGTGAATACACAGAAGGCCCTCTATGGCAATGAATAGTGATTCTGCATGTATTTACACTCAACAAAACCTTTGGTGGTTTGGCTGTGGCATCCCAAAGGCTCCGACAGTTATGGAGTCCTGTTAGAAGAATCAGGTCACTTGGGGGCATCAGCATCACCTGTAACCGCTCTTTAAAGATCATCACTTATTTTACCAGTAGAGAAACAAGCTCATCTTTTTAATCTTAAGAAAAATATTCAATTTTATCCTGAAACATTTGGTAAAAATTAGTGTCTATTTAAAAAAATCATTATCAATTAAAATTAAGTATGCAAGAGACACTGCAATTTGGGATAACTTTAAAGATACAGTTTTGTAAAAGATCTGAGAATAATTTAGTTCCTTCTACTAAAATACTCCACTAAATATCTTGATCCATATCCATTTTAGCATTTCTTTGCATAAAAAAATACCAAACTTAAACATTTTGGGGGAAATTCACCAGAAAAGCCAATTGAAAGAGAAACATGCTTACTCAAATAGACTTGGGCCTGAACGTAGAATTTTAGTGTTGAAAGGGACCTCAGAGCTCAAATGATCTGGTACTACAGAGGTTAATTAACTGACTCACGATTACTCAGAGCCATGATCAGGTTCAATTCAACTCTGAGGGGCCCACTTTACTTGCCAGTGTAGACGCAAGACATGAATTCACTTAAATAAAAATCCATCATGAGCTCAGTGCTAGTTTAACCTCAATTGTTAAAATTGTGCTGCTTCGTGGGCCTTCTGCTGCATTTTTATTAATCCCTAACTCCTCATTGAGATTACTTTATTTAAATGTCATCACCCAGCTCTAAAATATGCTTTCAAAATAACCGTGGTGGCCATGGGATACAAAGTATTGGGAGAAGAAAAGGAAGCAGTAGAAGCCAACTTCTGTTTGATATGTAGACACATTTCAGTCCACTGGGCCCCTGGTGGTGGTACTGAGGCAGGCTTTACAACCAGGCCTGGACATCCCAGCTATCAGAGGGGGACTGCCATTGCCACTGGCAGGGTTGTACCTTTGGAGGCATTTGGGTCATTGGTAGAGTAGGATCAGAGAAAAGGTATAAAAAGTGAGATGAAGCAAAGGGGTCTATAAACTAGAGTCTTATGATGCAAGGTAGGGTGGGGGAGGCTCCTGGCATTAGACCGAGAGAAGATCAGAGTCAGTTAATAAGTTTGGGGTGCTGGCGACTGAAACCAGATCACTGGTGGCTGTCAGCTGGAGAGGGGCGTCATCCCAGGTGGATGGCGACCTGGTCAGGTCTGTTACAGTGTGTGCCTTAGTATTCATTTCTATCTACTCCTGTTCACTTTTTTTCAATCCTTTGTCAAGAGACAGTGAAGGGTTGGCCTTTTCTCCCCCATGCTGATACAGGTAAAGACAGAGACTGATGGTGCCAGCCTTAATTCCCCAAAGAAAAGGAGATCTAGATTTATGTGAATACCTTTAGTTCTGAAACAAGAAAAGATAAAACAGGTTGCATTCATGTATTCATGAAGCAGCAGTGTGGGTATTGGTGAATTCTGTACAAATTCACTTATTGTTCCGTCTCTCTTATTTCTGAAGACCCTGTGCTCATTTTCCCTTAATAACATAAAAGCAGTTTTAGCACAACTGAATTTTCAGATTTAAAGCAGGGTATTCACAGTTCAAAAATGGCCGTGTGTGTGTCTGTGTGCACGTGCAACAAGTTGATTAGAAGATCAGTGTGATTCCACTGGGAACAAAAGTTTTTTCTGGCTTATGACATTTTTTTTTTTCATTGGTAAAACTGAAGGACATCTTCCAGCCCAGAGAATTGTGGTCACGGGTCAGAATTTGACATCTTGATAAAGATGGTGTGCTGTGACAAGAAGCCAATTTTCCTTTCTTGGTCTGTATCACTTGTCTTGCTTTTCCATTGATAGATGTTCTATCTTTGATAGCTGGAATGACAACTTTTATGGGGACTGGGAAAAAACTGGGTCTAGGAACAGTGGTCCTCAAATTTTTGTATGTCCATAAATCACTTGGGAGACTTGTTGGGGGGAAAAAAAAGGCAGATTGTGCTTCAGCAGGCCTGGAATTCAGCCCAGGAATCGGTAATTTATACAAGTAGCCCAAGTGTTTCTGATCTGTGGCCACACTTAGAGAGGCAGAGGTCTAGGAGAAGGATGGGCAAACTACAGCCTGGTGGCCAAATCTAGTCCATTGCCTGTATGTGAAAATAAAGTTTTATTGGAACCCAGTCACCCTCATTCATTTTTGTATTGTCTGTGGATACTTTGCACTGCAATGGTAGAGTTGGGTAGTTGTCACAGGGACCGTGTGGTCCATGAGGCTCATAATAATTACTGTTTGGCCTTTTACTGGAAAAATTTGCTGACCTCTGGTCTAGAAGAGAAAATTTTCAACTTGTTGATGTAGGACAACATATATATGTGTGTGTTTGCGTATAATATATGTATATATATGTGTGTGTATGTATCTATGTACATATACACATGTGTGCACATACACATATATAGACATATATGTGTATATATAATATTTTAAATGCTTAGTATTAGTTTACCCATATATAAGGTACATAAAAGGGTGGATGAGTTGGTTCGAGGGCTAGAGGTTGTGTGGTGCTGTCTCAGTAATTTAACAGGAGGACTATAATATAGGAGTTAGTAGTGTCAACTCTGTTGGTACAGAGACAATGCTCCGAAATCCGGCTGTTACATATTGGACTCGAGACCTTGGACAAGTTACTTTGTCTCTAAGCCTCAGTTTCCTAATCTGTGAAAAGAGGTTGATAGTAGTACTTACTCATGGGCTTGTGAGGATTAGAAAAGATAAATGTGAGTGAAGTGCATGGTATTGTGTGTGGCACATAACAAGTACTCAGAGAATGCTGTCTCTTAGAATCATCAACATCCTCATTGGTGTTGCATGTCATTACTTAGCTGCAGGGTATTGAGATCAACAGATTTTGCTACTGTACCTGTTTCAGCTCCCTGGGCTGACAATGTGGGCCAAAGTTCAGCTAAGACCCTTAGTCTGTTGATTCCGAACCAGGCATATTTGGAGGCATGATCTTCTCTTATTAAATGTCATTTCCACTTTCCCTCTCGAATACACAATTTCAAGGAGGTGCCTGTACCTTTGAAAGTGGTTATTCCAATCTCCTTTAAAAATGCTGCTTAATTGTAGCCATGAAACCCCATTCCCCATCAAAAGTTCTATCAAACAACAGCCAATAAATGGTAAATTAAGATAAGGACTGTGAAGAACCTGTGTGCTTTGTTATACTTTCTTCAATCTACAGTGAATCACTGATGGTGGATATGATACAAATGCACATTTTATATGCAGTTGTGAAAAGATCTGCCTATAATCCAGTGGCTATTTCCTTTCTGCTCTGCTTATTAACTATGGGCTAAGTGGTTAAAAAAAAAAAAACAACTGAAAACACAAGATTCATGTTAAAACCCTACCTTTGTTCTGTTTAGGTTGAATTTGCTCTTCAGTGGGGAAGGAACAAATAAAATTTTATTATCATCATCACCACAAATTTCTCCTGTGTGTGCTGAGTGCAGGGCCATGTCTGGGTCTCTGGGCACACCCCTTCACTTTTACACTAAGTCAGTTATTCTCAGTGGGGATGATTTTGCCTCCTCACTGGGGGCTGTTTTGGTTGTCACAACTTGGGGGGCAGTGCTACTGGCATCTAGTGAATAGAGGCCAGGGATGCTGCTAAAGGCCCTACAGTGCAGTGGACAGCACTACCCTGCTCCTATCAGGGAGTTACCTGGTCCAAAATGTCAATAGTGTTGCTGTTGAGAAACCCTGGTCTCTGGGGAGAGAAATCCAGGTCCTCCACTTCTCAAACCACCTCCTGCCACAGGTACCAGTTGATTAGTAATTATAGCCCATTTATTGCCTTGAGCCCACCCCCCCACCCCAAATCTTCCTCCTTTGCAGCCTTTCTGTAATTGACTGCACTGATATCCCAGAAAGTATGCTTCCTGATGAAAAGCAGTTTATAAAGTAAAATGTATTCACCTGGGGGTAGGTTATAACAGAGAAGGAACGAGTGAATCAGGATATGGTCCATAGATTTTTTCTGGAGGTGAATGAGTCCTTACCTTCCTGGTCATCGAGTCCCTCATACCACAGGGATTCATGATGATTTCAAGTGGTTTATGCCAAACATTATGTTTCATTTAACCACTGCATATTTATTTTAACACGTTAATATGTATTCTAATTAAATATATTAAAAATGGCAGCTATTGAAATTAAAAAGAAAATGTTGATAGTTAATAGTATTTAATACAATAAAACTAATTAGAAAAATTGACATTAAAACTTTGTTCTAAAGATTAATTTTAGTAAACATATTTGTTTTAAAAAGTGAATTGTTTTACAAAGAAATATTAGGTAACACTTCATTGGTATAGGATATAGCAAAGCCACAAAGATGACATTAAAATTTCTGAGATCTGGGGAACTCTAATGTAATCCACCCCCCTTGTTTTACACATGAGGGTAATAATAATTGAGAAAGCACTGTCCCACTTATCTATTACTGTGAAATGAAACACCCCAATGCTTAGGGGTTTAAAACAACGGCAACCATCATTTTGCTCGTGAATCTACAGTTTGAGCTGGGTTTCATGAGGATGCTCATCTCTGCTCCTGTCGGCATCAGTTGGGATGGCTGGACGGCTGGGGGCTCGAATCCTCTGAACACTCACTCACATCTGTGGTGGTTGATGCTGGCTGTCAGTTAGGATCTCGTGAGGGGCTTTGGCCAGAACATTTACGTGTGGCCTCTTCATGTGGTGTATGGCTTCCTCAGAACATGGCAGCTAGACCCCAGAGGTGAGTATCCAAGACAGAAGACCAGGCAGAAGCTGGTTTGCCTTTTATTGCTTAGCCTCAGATGTCATAATAGCATCACTAACACCACAGTCAGAGAGGGGTGGAGACTAAACCCCACCTCTCACTGGAGGAGTGTCAGTGTCCTATTGTTAGAATAACGTGTGGGATGGGATATACTGCTGTCACCATCTTTGGAAAAAATAGTCTGTGATAAGTATCATCACATATATTAGTATATTTAAATTCTTGCAACAATTTGTGTGAACATTTTATCACCCTCCCTACGTTTGCTGTTGTCCCGATAACAAAACTGAGGCTCAGAGAGCTTGAGTGACTTGCCAATTAACACATAGTTTGTGGCTGAAACAAAGTTAAAGCAGTTTCGGTGTCCAGAAAAGACGTTCTTCACCAGGTTGCCAAGTTCGCAGGGATTCTACTCACATTCTCTCCTGTCCTCTTATTAGGATCATTGCCTTCCCTCCCCCTGGGAACATTCATTGTGCAGTTCTAGAAGAGGTCCAGATAACTCTTAGAAACAAAGATCCCGGGTATAGCCTCCTTCAAATGTCATCAAATCCTGAGACACTTTCATGAGAGGCTAGTTACTGTTTTTTTGTTCAGTCAAGGAGCTTAATTTCTTTAGGCATTAAGACTAGAAGGTCAAAATTATTTTTCTGGTCAGCCTTAGGCAGAGATAATTTTGTTGATCACATTTTCTTGAGAGTTTAAAATGTTTTAAAGTTTTTAATTGGGAAGTATTTCAAATAAAATATAAAAATAGTACTCCTTACCTACCACCTAGCTTTAACAGATCTTTGCCATATTTGTTTCATTAAAAAAAAACCTCTCTGAGTTTTCATCAGTTTTTTTTTTTTTCTATTGTGAAGTAGTTATCTTTATTGTTTGTGGACAGAAAATATACTTTAAAAAATTTACAAACATTTATGAGTTGCAAATTAACCAAGGACAGGCTGGGGTCAGAGATCCCAACTTCTTCTGATGAGCTGCCTGTGTAAGCAGCAGCAATGGCTGCCCTTTCCCTGCTCAGACGCTGCTTTGGGCCCGAGATGCGTCTGTGTCTCACAGCCGAGCTCCCAACGAGAGCAATATTCATGTTGCTGCAAATGGCAAAATCTCATTATGTTTTTTATGACTGAGTCGTATTGCATTATATATATACCACATCTTCTTTATCCATTCATCTGTTCATGCACCCTTAGGTTGCTTCCTTATCTTGGCAATTGTAAATAATGCTGCTATGAAAATTGGGGTGCATGTATATTTTTGAATTAGTGTTTTTGTTTTCTTTGGATATATATGCAGCAGAATTGGTGGACCATATGGTAGTTCTATTTTTAGTTTTTTGGAAAACCTCCATACTGTTTCCATAGTGGTTACACCAATTTACATTTCTACCAGTGGTGTACAAGGGTTCCTGTTTTTCTGCATCCTCACTAACATCTGTTATTTGTGGTCTTTTGGATGATAGCTGTTCTGACAGGTGTGATGTGATATCTCATTGTGGTTTTGATTTGCATTTCTATGGTGATTAGTGATGCTGAACATCTTCAGATACCTATTGGCCATCTGTATGTCATCTTTGGAATGTCTATTCAGGTCTTCTGCCCATTTTTTAATCAGGTTGTTTGTTTTTTTTTGATATTGACTTGTATAAGCTGTTTATATATCTTGGATATTGACCCCTTATGATTCATGTCATTTGCAAATATTTTTCCCATTCAGTAGGTTGTCTTTTTGTTTCGTTGATGGTTTCCTTTGATGTGCAAAAGCTTTGAAGTTTAATTAAGCCCCATTTGCTTGTTTTAGCTTTTATTTCTCTTAGGAGACAGATCCAAAAAATATTGCTATGCTTCATGTCAAAGTGTATTCTGCCTATGTTTGCCTCTAGGAGTTTTATAGTATCGGTATTACATTTGGATCTTTAATCCATTTTGATTTTATTTTTGTATATGGTATGAGGAAATGTTCTAATCTCGTTTTTTTACATGTAGCTGCCCACTTTTCCCAGGACCACTTATCGAAGAGACTGTCTTTTCTCTGTTGCATGTTCTTGCCTCCTTTTTCATAGATTAATTGACCATAGTACATGGGTTTATTTCTGGGCTTTCTGTTCTGTTCCACTGATTTATGTGTTTGTTTTGTGCCAGTACCATGCTGTTTTGATCACTGTAGCTTTGTAGTATGGTCTGAAGTCAGGGTGCATGGTACCTTCAGCTTCGTTCTTTTTTCTTAAGATTGCTTTGTCAGTTCAGTGTCGTGTGTGGTTCCATATAACTTTTAGGATTATTTGTTATAGTTCTGTGAAAAATTTCATGGGTATTTTTGAGTATTGAGTAGAGTACTATGCTTAGTGAAATAAGTCAGAGAAAGACAAATACTCTTATATGTGGAATTTAAAAAACAAATATATATAACAAAACAAAAATTGTTTCACTTAAAATAAAAAAGGGCATTACATGTATCAAATCCCATCTCACCCACCCTAAAGGTAACCACTATTCTAATTTTGTATTCTAATTATATCATTCTAATGATATTCTAGTTATTTCCAAGGATGTTTTCATTCTTGCTTCAAATATAAATGTATCTAGAAATAATATATTTTAAAATATATGTAAATTGCTATGTTTTGTTCAACATTATAGTTTGAGATTTATCCATGTTTAAACTTTTAGAAATAATTTATTCCTTTATCTACTGTATAGTATCCCACTGAATGAATAAATTAGTTTATCCATTCTTGTTAGTTTCTGACTCTTTTTCTGCTCTGATGAGCATGCTGGAGTAAATATCCTTTTCCTTATGCCTTTTGGAGCATGTGCAACTATTTCTCTAGAACTGTTAGAAATAGAGTATGCACATCTTCATCTTTATAGGAATTGCCAAATGTCCCTCAAGTTTATTCCCCCAATTATATGTAAAAGTTGTAATTTCCCCCTTTTCTACTGACACTTGGTATTATCAGGCATACTTATCTTTTTTAACCAATCTGATGGTCATAAGATGACATTTTGGTATTGTTTTAATTTACATTTCTGTGATTTCTGGTGGGTTTGAACATCTTTTCATAAACTTACTGCTCATTTGGAGTTTTCATGTTAATTGCCTGTTCATTTACTCTGCCCATTTTTTTTCCTATCATTTCTTTTTCATATAAATGTGTAGGAATTCTTATATGTTCTGATCAGAATACTGTGCTAATTTTATATGTGGAAAATAACTCCATCTGCTCTGTGGTTTGTCTTTTCACTTTTTCCCCTATGTGTTTTGTTATACAGAAGTTTTAAATTTTAGTGCAATCAAAATTATCATCCTTTTCCTTTATGGTTTGTACCTTTTGTGTCTTGTTTAAGAAATTCTTCCCTACTGGGATGTCAGAAAGATTTCTCCCATTTTTGATTCTTCAAGTTGGATGATTTTGCCTTCTCATGTTTAAATATTTAATTTATGTGCAATTATTTTTTTCCATTTTGGGGGAAAGTGATCTAACTTTCTACTTTTCTAAATGGATGGTTGATTATCCTAGCAGCATTAGTTGAAAAGTCCATCATTTCTCCCATTGATTTGCAGTGATGCTCTGTCATATATGAGGTTCCCATACATCTATAAGACTTGAGCTTCCAAGTTTTCTGTATCTACCTCCATGTTAATATTAGATAGTTACTGTAGCTTCATAATGAGCTTTGCTATCTGGTGAGGGGAGACAACCCCACCCCCAACTTATTAAGTCTTCTTTGTAAAAATTGCCTTGGCTATTTTGATGTTTTGTTTCCATGTGAATTTTAGGATCAGCTTGTCACCTGCTAAGAAATACTCTACTGAGGGGTTTGATTGGTATTATATTTAGTTTAGAAATTGTTTTAAGGTGAATTTCCACTTTGAAATAAAGTTTTGCTGTCTATAAGCAAAGTATAGTTCTCCATGTATTCAGGTCTTTTGTTGAGTCTCCAAGCCTCTCTCTTCTGGCATCTGTGTGTGGGGATCAGTCAAATAAGCTTTTCTAGAATTGCTCCTCCCATGCCCACCCATCTCTTGAGCCCAGGGAAGAACCTCCCATGTCAGTGGTGATGATGGAGCCATTCTGTTAACCACAAACAAGGGCACTGTGGATATGGAGATCCCTGCCTACCCTTCTGGACAGCCCATTAGCTGCTGGAGTCCAGCTGCTATGATGGGAGCAGGGTAGAGGAACTGAAGGCTGAGACCCAGGCAACAGGTCTAAGGAAGAGGCCTGGGAGCTCCAATCATTGTGAGTGTGGGTTGTTTCCTCGACCCAGTTGTCCCATATGTTCGAGTAGCAATGTATCTCGCCTTAGAACATAATCTCCAAATGGAACCGCTTGGGTTCAAATCCCATTCCCACTGCTTACTAGCCCGGGAAAGTTGCTTAACTTATTCATACCCTAGTTTCTTCATTTAAGTAGGGAATTACATGGAGTTGTTTTGAGGAGTAAAAGAAGTAATATCAGTAAAGTTGAGAATGGTGCTGTGCTTATTTAGGGGTTACTTACTGCTCCAACATCACCATTAGTTACTGTTCTCATTACTATATTGAACCATTTTAGATTCAAGTTGATATTTTCCTATGTGTGCTTTCTCTTGTGATGAGCTTCCTGGGAAATAGTCCGTCTAACTTATTGGAGGTTGATGGTGTCCGTGAGCATATTCAAGATTCTTAGAGTATTTGTAGGTAAAAAACCATTTAACATTATTCAAGCCAATATTTTCCAAACCCACCTGTCCATTGAAGTCTTCCTTTTTCCAAAGAGTACCTGTTAAATTCAGTATAATTAGAATTCGGTAGAAGACATTTTCAGGAATAGTCCTTGGGGCATTACTTGTAAAAATTATCTTTATTTTGGCATATATTACAGGAAGACATCCCAAGAACATATATTCTCAGTGAAGTGTTTGAAAACAGAGGTTAGCTAAAGAATAGAGATTAACATTGGTAGGCAGGCTCTGATCGGTTAAATATCCTTTAAGTATTTGAAAAAAATCTCCCAATAATTGCAAACACATTCATATACCTTAGGCTATTGAAAAAAAGAGGGTATAACTTTTTTGTTTTTGTTTTTTATAAAGTAGAAGTGTCATATATTTGGTGCCTATATTACAGCCTGGTGCAGAGGTAAAATTTTATTCATTTCGTAGAAGCCCCATTGGACTTTCTCCTGAAGGCAGGAAGGCCAGTTTATTGGTATTTATCACAGTTCATTTACTGCTTGTTTTTGTTTCTTCGAAGAACACAAGTTGCAATTGGGAATGGCATTTTGGGAATGTTGGGAATGTCGCTGATAATATTTTTTCCTGTTCCCTTCCCTCCCTTTCTGTGTATTTTGTTACTTAGTCAAACCTGTGGCTACTTAATTGTTCCAAATCAAGAACAAAATGCAAAGGCAAAGCAAAGAGGAAGCAGCTCCATGCTGCCACCTCTCCTGTCGTTGTCCTGTCATTGCTCCTAACCGAGTGAAGGGAGAAGTGGATTATGCTAGTGTTGGATCCAAATAATAACTTCTTTATCAAGAAAAGTGAAGCAAAACCAATTGTAAATAATATTTCCTTTCTTTTCATTTCCTGGAAGATCTTTTCTTAGAATAGTTTACCTCAACCACTCTCTGTGTTTTCTCCCCATGGCACTTTCTATTGCATTAAGATGGTACCTATTTGTGGGCCAGATTTTAGTTTGAAATCTGCTGGGGCCAGGACCTGGTAGGAAAGGTCTAACCAAGCAGAGAACTAGAACTGAGGAGAAAACTCTAGAGCAGGGTCATTGGTTTTCTCAGTTATTCATCATTAATTCTCCATCACAGATTCCTTCCATTATGAGATAAAGTGAGCAATAAAACCCAGATGATTTGCTGATAAACCGTAATACCTCCAGTTCATATATATTAGAATAACATGTCTAATTTTAGTTCTGTGTGCTTCTAAATCTTAAAAACAATTGCTTTATGGCCTTGATTTCCATGGCTTGTGTTTAGTTTTTTCAACATATTCATGCTAAGTAACAAATCTTGTGTTAACTTGAGTTAGGAATGTTTTTTTATTTTACAGTGTTATGAATGAAGTTTTAGTCTCATATTTTTTGTCTCGTATTTCTTTTCAAACAAACCTGATGTAAGTACTTAAAAGTGTATGAATTACTCAGAAAATAAGTTAAAGTAGTAACTTTGGGCTTATCTGTCAAGGATATATCTTTATGGGACTTAATCACCATTGTACTTAAACAGAAACATTACAATACAAAACAAAGCTTGTTTTTCATTTAAAAAGAAAAGAACTGGTAACACTTGCAATACGTAAACATTGTTGCCTGGTAATTATAATCAGATTGCTATTGGATTACACATTACATTGTGCTAATGCTAAAAGACCGATTGGCAATGATGTCATTACAGGCTCTGAGTTGACCAGATCTGTTGCTGTTAAATACACCCAAGTCAGAAAGAGAAAAACAAATACTGTATGCTAACACATATATATGGAATCTAAAAAACAAAACAAAAAAAAGGTCATGAAGAACCTAGGGGCAAGATGGGAATAAAGACGCAGACCTACTAGAGAATGGACTTGAGGATATGGGGAGCGGGAAGGGTAAGCTGGGACAAAGTGAGAGAGTGGCATGGACATATATACACTACCAAATGTAAAACCGATAGCTAGTGGGAAGCAGCCGCATAGCACAGGGAGATCAGCTCGGTGCTTTGTGACCACCTAGAGGGGTGGGATAGGAAGAGTGGGAGAGGGGGAGACGCAAGAAGGAAGAGATATGGGGATCTATGTATATGTATAGCTGATTCACTTTGTTATAAAGCAGAAACTAACACACAATTGTAAAGCAATTATACTCCAATAAAGATGGTAAAACAAAACAACAACAACAAAAAAACACACTGTGCTAACAATTTGCAACAAACCAAGTAGTTGTTTGACTTGGGTAGTATTGGCTAGAATGGTAAAGAGGCATTTCTTTTTACTGAGAAAACTTTCACTCTGTCTGGGACAATTTTCATTAGATGCAGACCATTTTGTTAATTTAAAAAGTATCTTCAATGCCTCCAAATTCATTTCTCTGTGTACAGTTAACTTTACAATAGGATTAATGAAGGAGAAGTTGAGACTTGCAGAATAAAGTTTTTCTCTTTGTGCATGCCTCTGTTATCATTGCAGTTACAATAAGTGAATGGTCACACAAATGGTTTTTAAAGCAGATGCTTTTTATTTTATACTCTCTTTTTTTAACTCCATGGAGCCAGGATGCATCTCTGTTTCTAATATTTCCACTAGTGGGCACTGCAGTGCTTCCAACTCTGTATATTTTTATCTGGGCACAATATAAAAAAAAATCATACAGGCAGTGAATGGTGAGTTTCCCTTAAGAGCTACTGTCCTGTCAAGAAAGACACCAAAAATACATTTGGAAGATTATATCTGCTGAAATTATTTACTAAAATTTTAGAACAGAATAATGTGCTTGAGATTGCTACTCAGTTTTTGCAGGCATTCATTTATATTTGTGAATTGTCACATTTATTCTCGTTTGATAGGCATATATGTTGAAGTCAACATTATGCAGAAAAGGAAAGGTATGTAATGCCATAGTGCAAATTAACAATATTTATTAGGAGAAAATCCTGCCTTTTTCTATTAAAGGCAAACATTTAACGTGTTTGGTTATGTAATTTTGAGTATGAAGCAGTGCAGTTGTGGCTAAGACTGTCTATTTGATATTTAGGGAAGAATTTGATGCTTTAATAAGGGAATCCTCTGTCTCCCTCATCCATCATCCGCCATCCTCATCCATCCAAACACCACTGTAAATTTGTCAGAGCCTTTTCCATATTCAGTACTTGTATAAATAATGGCTACTGTGATTTGAAAAAAGGGGAATGTGCACTTTCTGGCTATGTTATATATTTGATCACAGTCATGGAGACATCTTACAGTTTTTGTTTTGCATTGCTCAGCGTTGGTGCATGTAACTTAAGCCCCAGAGCCAAAGGACATTTTTGTATGCTGACCCTTATTGTGGCTAGTACTTGCCAAAATGAAATTAGTTTGCGGGGTTTTCTACAGCAGATGAAACACAGCCTCTGTTCCATTACTACGCTTTTATCATTGCCTATCGCCTCTCCTTCTCTCCTTTGCTATCTTAGGGATTATTCAGGTTCTCTGCAATATTCTGAAATTAATCAAAGCAAGCAAAACCCCATGCCTTATTATCCATGACAGGAAGAGAGTGGTTTCCACAATCCAGACAGCTTTGTGATGTTGTCCAGTTGTGTAACTAGAATTTTATTATCTTTAAAAAAAGGTTCTGATTTTCACACAATGAAACCTTTTCATGTTATAAAGTTGTATGAGCAGTGGATCGCTCCATGTGAGTGTGACAAAGGATCTGAATTTAACTGATAGGCTGTTTCCCTTATTTAAATAAGGAACTGATCTGTGAACAGTGTTCATTTCTTTCTTTGATTTTTAGCTTAGCAGAACTGCTGTATGTCCTAAATGCACATAGTTTGGGTCACAGAAGCTTTCTATGCAATGAGATGGGAGCAACTTACAGGATGCTTATCCAGTCTGGACCGTCTATTCTTTCTCATCTTTTTATAATCATGCTCTACAAATTGTTTTTTCCCACTAAATGAGTGGCCATTGTACAGATTGCAGACACTTAGTTTGATTGAAAGTAATAAAAGGAGATTATCCACTGGGTTGGTTGAGTGAAGGTTCTGATTTGACCCACTGCCTGGAGAGAAAAGAATTAATCTTATAAACCAGACTCACTTCTGCCATGCTTTGAAAAACTGCCAGGAATGCATTAGATCCCTTTTGTCTTAAGTCCAGTGAGAGCTAAAGGTGGAGTGGGACAGATCAACGTATGAACCAAATAGATGGTGGCCTGCATGTAATGCTTTGAGTGGTATCTTGAACTGTGATGAGGGCTTTCTCTCGCTCCCTGAGTAAATCTCTACCGCCACAGTCTTTGAATTTGAGGAGGAGGAGGGCAAAGAGAAGGAGAATGGTTTTTACTTATTAAGTTTATTCTTTATGCCAGGCACTGTTTTAAATTCTAAGTTTAGAATCTAAACATATTTAGATTATATATGTTTTTGTATCTTATCCTCATGAAACAGAATATTATTATGCCAAGTTTATGGGCATGGAAATAGGTACAAAGAGGTAAAGTACAAGATCCTACAGCTAGTAGTGTATGATTTGAGATTCAAACCCCAGTTGTTGTTTTTTTTTTCCCCTCCCGCAAAGCACTTGCTTGTAAGCACCATGCTCTCCTGCTTCCTCGAGATAGCAAAAGTGGAAGCATTAATTCCAGGAGACCAGAGTGGGATACTGCAGGCTGCCCAGCATCAGGCTGGCACATGGAGGCACTCAGAAAAAAAATGAGTGAATGAAAAAGTCTATCACTGATGTTGAGGGGAGAACCTTTTGTGCTTTTCAGGAGATAGCACAGTGAGCTGGAAGGAGCACAGGCTTTGGAGCCAGCCAGACCTGGAGGTATGTATCCTTACTCTTCCCTTTGTTGTTGTCACTCGAAGTACACCACTAATCTCTTGGAGCATCTGTTTCCATCTCCATAACATACCTCATAGGTTGTTGGGAGTATAGGAAAGATGGCCTGATGAATGTTGGATGGCAGATTCTAGCATGAAGGTCTGAAAGATGTGATGAACTGCCTTGGCTAGGAGGCGGGAGGCTGGAGGTTGGGGATAGTATTTGGCACCAAGAAGAAGGCAGAGGGAGATTCCCATATGTTATATTGGAAGAATCTTATGGCACTTAAAAATGGGAAATTCCAACTTGAAGGAGACAAATAGGACTCAAACTTCAATAACCTTTGAACCCTAAAAAGACAGTTCTTCCCCTAGAGCTATTTTTAGGATACGCTTTAGGCAAAAATGGTAGTGTCAACTATGATCTTTATTTTAACTGTGTAATTTCCAATGAGTGTCTGGAACAGTACTGAGCGTTCAGTACCAGTCTTGGTTTATTCCATTTATGGAAGCAGCCATGGTTTAGTGGGAGAGGCACTGACTAGCATTTTTCACATTCGCTTCTCTCTTCCTTTGTATTTTGATTTCTGTCCTGTTTTTGGGGAAAGAGTGAGAGAGATGAAGAGAACACAAAGAAACATTGTGCTAGAAATAGTTCCTTTCCCTCAAATTCTTCAGGTCATTCTGTTTGTCTGAGGGTGTTTTCCTTTGATCTTCAGCTTTTTGTGGTTGTTTTTGTTGTTGATGGTTGCAATCCATTTTCCCAAAGTTGCCCCTTTTAAAATCTTGAGATCTGGTAGGATAGAATGAAGGAGGGAGGGACTTCCCTGGCTGTCCAGTGGTTAAGACTCCATGCTTTCACTGCAGTGGGGGGTGGGTTCAATCCCTGGTCAGGGAACTAAGATGCTGCATGCTGTGCAGGGTGGCCAAAAAGTTATAAAAAAAAAAAAAAAAAAAGAGGAGGGAAAAGAAAGAGTAACGGATAACGCTGTCCGGAGGATAAATGACATGGGTTCAGGCTGGGAGGCCAACACTAGGACAGCCCTTGCTCCGCAGATCAGTGTGCTAAGGACTGCTCTGTGGGCTGAACCAGGACATTTGGAGGGAGATGTCTGTGGGCTATTGAAGCCTGGTGTGCATGTGTGTTATGTTTTGTGTGTGTGTATGCTCAGAATTCAATATGAGTCTCTTCCTACCTCACCTGTTTTTAGGGATGCCTTTATTACCCACTAGCAGAGTAGAATGATGCAATCATGGTATATTGTTTATCTGGTTCCGAAGTCAGCAGGACTCGTCTTATATTCTTGACATTTTTTACCCAGATAATTTCACCCTAAAAACCCAGTCCTCTCCAGTTTCTCTGGCAGAGAGAGAATGTGCTCTCTCTCTAACCCAGGGCTTTAGTTAAGAGTAAACTGGCAACTGGGAGACCAGGTCAAGGACTGAGTCTGTTTTTCTTTCCTTCCTAAGTCTAAAAGGTTTTGGTCCAGTGTGTGGACAAACCTCGAGGTGGTCAGGATAATGCGTGGGGGTAGTAATTCAGTGTCCTCTTGATTTCTGAACTTTGGGGCTATTGGGACTGCCCCTTCCTGGCTCTGTCCTGGCCTCTCAGGGGTGTGATGTGAATACTCTTTTGAGCCCTTTGGTCATCTATGAGGGTTTTGCCTGACAGCATGAGAGCATTCTTGTTGCATGAAAACCTCATCTGTTTCTTCCATTCTTGTCCCTTCTGAGGGAAGGAATTGGATAAGGAAGGCATGAATGGGGAGGTCCCTGGGGGCAGGCTGTGGCCCTTCTCCCTGTTTCCCTCTTGCTGCTGTCTTAGCCCGAGTCAAGCTCAGGGTCTGCAAGTTGTTCTGCAGATGGCTCAGCAGCAGACACCCAGCTGGGCTGATTTAACCCACAGAGTGTTTGTGTTTGACAGCCAAGACAGGGAGCAGGAAAACTGTTTTCACTGGGATCAGCCTCAGTTGTTTCTCTAAAAGCAGTTGGTTGAACTGCTGTGCTGTTTCTGGAACCATTATGCCATGAAGTGAAGTTTGGATGAAGGACAGATGTATTATCTAGGAAAGAATACTGGTTCTTCTTTCAAAGAATGTTCAGTCATTGCCTTTGCCAACAAATGAAACTGCTCTCCAGTGTTCTGTTTGTGTAGAGGCTATTTCGGGGGAGAAAAAAAAGCCCTAAGACATTAATCCTCCTTTGCTCTGGAGCAAGTAAATAGCAAGTGTCAGTTAATATCCATTTTCTAGGTGAAGAAATAGAGGCACTGAGAGATTAAATAGATCACTGCTTCTTAAACTTGGATGTATTCATGAAGTGCCTAGGGGTCCTGTAATAAATGGAGATTTTGATTCAGTAATCTGGGGAGGAAACCTGAGAACCTGTATTTCTAACGTGTTCTCTGGTGATACAGATGATGATGGTCTGAGATTCATACTTGAGTTTAATTTAGGCACATGGTGAGTTAGGAAACAGCTTACTAAATAAGGCTACTTGCCCGTGTCCCCAGGAAGTGAAACAATACAGTCTTTTAATCAAGACTGTATCTAAATTGTTTCAAAATAGTTAAAGTAGGAAGCATAGCACTTATGGATGTTGTGGCCATAGCACATAAAAAACCAGATTGACAGGTGTGGTTTTTAGTAGAATTAGGTAGCTAAACTGGTTTCATGCAGTCATAGCTATAGCCTGCCTGAGATAACAGAAGCATAAGAAATTATATCCAAGCATCAAAAACTCAGTAGTGCTTAGAAGAGAAGGCAACTGCTAGCTTATAATTCATGTTTCATTCCAACTAAAGCCAATAAATTGTGTGTGTGGGGTGTGTGTGGGTGTGCGCACCAGTGTGCATGTATAGGTCCACTGTTACTCTGTTTCTACACTCCTGTAGTCTATTTCCTTATAACATGTTATCAGAGCAGAGTTGCCGCTGTAAAAGACAATCTTTCCCATGTGCTGCTACTCACAAAGATTTCACAATTTGTTGATGACTCACACATCTGTGTGGAAATATATGCTACTGCCTTCAGCTGCAGTAGTTTATGCTTTTCTCCCTTACAGAATATGATTACCCAGAAGTATGTAATAGTCATTTAATGGAGAGCAGGTGTAAGAAGAAACAGTAATTTTGAACAAAAGGAATGGATGCAAATTGCAGCACGAAGGATTTAGGTTAGACATCCACATGCAGGGAAAAGTCTCGTCTGCAAGTTAGAACAGTGAAACATTGGAACATAGGATCAAAGCAGAGTTGTGGCACATTCTTGGGCATTTGAAATGAAAGGGCAGGTGGTTTTATTTCAATGCTCTCTATTCAGCTCCCCTCAGAGGGAGGAGAATGAATTCTGCAATTGCTGGAGATCATTTTTATTTCTGTGATTCATGAGAGATGAATTCTGGATGTATCTGATTAAAAACCATGTCAAAGAGCCACATATTCCAGAGAACCTTTCTGATCATTCTAATTGATACTGGGATGTCATTTTTTGGCATGGAGATGGGAATCCAAAAAGTATTTGCTAAGACCAGTTTCATGTAATGTCTTTTCTTCCAATGATTTTCACCTACACCTGCAATGATAATAAAATTGTCTTCCCCAAGGGCTTATGAGATATTGTAGAGTATCATCTGGAATACTCAAGGGATCCAAAGGTCATCAAATACTCTTTCTACCAGCATTATTTGGAGTCTTCCAAATTTTAATAGACTATACAATAGTCCTTCATTTTCCTTTCTAATTGGAATTTCAACTAGGGGTGCCTACAGGCATTGACTTTCCTTACTTGGAATGCTTTGATGCACTAGGCAATGATAAAGGATATCCACACAGTGGTGCAAAATTGCCACACGGTTATAACGTTTGGTATTGTACTATATTAAAACCCGTGTCTCGAGAGAGAATGACAGTGCCTAAAAGTAATGGAGATTAAACTTTCCCAGCTTTTCGGAGGATACTGAAAATAAAATACTATGTGTTCCCTAAGTGACTAATGGCACTTTCTTATAAACAGCATCGTAAGATCTCTCTCTCTTTCTC
Source organism: Balaenoptera musculus (assembly GCF_009873245.2). NCBI lineage: Eukaryota > Metazoa > Chordata > Mammalia > Artiodactyla > Balaenopteridae > Balaenoptera > Balaenoptera musculus. Next base: position 43,976,636 of record NC_045803.1, read on the forward strand.
TCTCAACACACGCACACACACACACACACACACACACACACACACACACACACCACACACACACACACACACACACACACACACACACACACACCGTCACATAAAGATGAGAAATGGACATTTGAGTTTCTAGTGAATATTTTCTAGGTCCATTATATATGGGGTCAGTAGCAGTGTATGTTCAATAAAATTCACAGCAGGCAAATAGGGACCTGAGAAATTCTACAGACCTTTTGGAGCTGGATAACTCAAACATTAAGGAGGGGAGCAGAATCCTAAAGATGCTACCAGAAAACTACTAGAGCTAATCAGTGAATTTGGTAAAGTAGCAGGATACAAAATTAATGCACAGAAATCTCTTGCATTCCTATACACTAATGATGAAAAATCTGAAAGAGAAATTATGGAAACACTCCCATTTACCACTGCAACAAAAAGAATAAAATACCTAGGAATAAACCTACCTAAGGAGACAAAAACCTGTATGCAGGAAACTATAAGACACTGATGAAAGAAATTAAAGATGATACAAACAGATGGAGAGATATACCATGGTCTTGGATTGGAAGAATCAACATTGTGAAAATGACTATACTACCCAAAGCAATCTACAGATTCAGGGCAATCCCTATCAACTACCAATGGCATTTTTCACAGAACTAGAACAAAAAACTTCACAATTTATACGGAAACACAAAAGACCCTGAATAGTCAAAGCAATCTTGAGACAGAAAAATGGAGCTGGAGGAATCAGGCTCCCTGACTTCAGACTATACTACAAAGCTGCAGTAATCAAGGCACTATGGTACTGGCACAAAAACAGAAATATAGACCGATGGAACAGGATAGAAAGCCCAGAGATAAACCCACGCACATATGGTCACCTTATCTTTGATAAAGGAGGTAAGAATATACAATGGAGAAAAGACAGCCTCTTCAATAAGTGGTGCTGGGAAAACTGGACAGCTACATGTAAAAGAATGAAATTAGAATACTCCCTAACACCATACACAAAAATAAACTCAAAATGGATTAAAGACCTAAATGTAAGGCCAGACACTATAAGACTCTTAGAGGAAAACAAGGGCAGAACACTCTATGACATACATCACAGCAAGATCCTTTGTGACCCACCTCCTAGAGAAATGGAAATAAAAACAAAAATAAACAAATGGGACCTAATGAAACTTAAAAGCTTTTGCACAGCAAAGGAAACCATAAATAAGACAAAAAGACAACTCTCAGAATGGGAGAAAATATTTGCAAACGAAGCAACTGACAAAGGATTAATCTCCAAAATGTACAAGCAGCTCATGCAGCTCAATATCAAAAAAAAAAACCAAACAACCCAATCCAAAAATGGGCAGAAGATCTAAATAGACATTTCTCCAGAGAAGATATACAGATTGCCAACACACACATGAAAGGATGCTCAACATCACTAATCAGTAGAGAAATGCAAATCAAAACTACAATGAAGTGTCACCCCACACCAGTCAGAATGGCCATCATCAAAAAATCTACAAACAATAAATGCTGGAGAGGGTGTGGAGAGAAGGGAACCCTCTTGCACTGTTGGTGGGAATGTAAATTGATACAGCCACTATGGAGAACAGTATGGAGGTTCCTTAAAAAAACGAAAACTAGAACTACCATACGACCCATCAATCCCACTACTGGGCATATACCCTGAGAAAACCATAATTCAAAAAGGGTCATGTACACAGTGTTCATTGCAGCACTATTTAGCCTGGACATGGAAGCAAACTAAGTGTCCATCCACAGATGAATGCATAAAGAAGATGTGGCACATATGTACAATGGAATATTACTCAGCCATAAAAAGAAATGAAATTGAGTTATTTGTAGTGAGGTGGATGGGCCTACAGTCTGTCATTCAGAGTGAAGTAAGTCAGAAAGAAAAACAAATACCGTATGCTAACACATATACATGGAATATAAAAAAAAAATGTTTCTGAAGAACCTAGGGCAGGACAGGAATAAAGAAGCAGATCTAGAGAATGGACTTGAGGACACAGGGAGGGGGAAGGGTACGCTGGGACGAAGTGAGAGAGTGGCATGGACATATATACACTACCAAATGTAAAATAGATAGCTAGTGGGAAGCAGTTGCATTGCACAGGGAGATCAGCTTGGTGCTTTGTGACCACCTAGAGGGGTGGGATAGGGAGGGTGGTAGGGAGATGCAAGAGGGAGGGGATATGGGGATATATGTATACATATAGCTGATTCACTTTGTTATACAGGAGAAACTAACAGAACATTGTAAAGCAATTATACTCCAATAAAGGTGTTAAAAAAAAAAAGGGGGGGTGAGCAAACTTGCAGCTTTTGAAAGCAAGAATTAGGAAGGTGGAAAAAGAGGATGGGAAAGCTGATAGGACTGACAGGCCTATACTTTATTTTTAATTTATTTTTTTTAAACGGAACTTTATTTTTATTTATTTGTTTATGGCTGTGTTGGGTCTTTCGTTGCTGCGTGCGGGCTTTCTCTAGTTGTGGTGATGGGGGCTACTCTTCGTTGTGGTGCGCAGGGCTTCTCATTGCAGTGGTTTCTCTTGTTGCGCAGTGAGGGTTCTAGGCACGCGGGCTTCAGTAGTTGTGGCACACAGGCTTCAGTAGTTGTGGCTCGCGGGCTCTAGAGTGCAGGATCAGTAGTTGTGGCACACGGGCTTAGTTGCTCTGTGGCGTGTGGGATCTTCCTGGACAGGGCTTGAACCCGTGTGCCCTGCATTGGCAGGTGGATTCTTAACCACTGCGCCACCCAGGGAAGCCCACAGGCCTATATTTTAAAGATTGCTATGTGGGGGAATTTATGGCACCTGGATTCCATACTTTTTTCCCTACTGTTGTCTTTATCTTAATCACAAAACCTACTCCTCAGTGAGCTGACCCATCAATCAGGCACGGTCTGGACAAGAAAACTGAGTACTTTGGTGGTGTTTTGGTTATTGAATCCAAGTTAGCTAAATCTAAATTAACACAACAATTCATTCTCATCAGTTTGTCAGATTCCTAGACCAGTGAGGTTAATTAGTACTTTGAAAGGAAAGAGAGATGGAAACTTTGTTTCTAGAACGTTTTATTATTCCAGGGAATACCAGAAATTTGGACATCATGGATTATTTATTTTTTTAACATCTTTATTGGAGTATAATTGCTTTATAATGATGTGTTAGTTTCTGCTTTATAACAAAGTGAATCAGATATATATATATACATATATCACCATATCTCCTCCCTCCTTGCATCTCCCTCCCATCCTCCCTATCTCACCCCTCTAGGTGGTCACAAAGCCCCGAGCTGATCTCCCTGTGCAATGCAGCTGTTTCCCACTAGCTATCCATTTTACATTTGGTAGTGTATATATGTCCATGCCACTCTCTCACTTCGTCCCAGCGTACCCTTCCCCCCTCCCTGTGTCCTCAAGTCCATTCTCTATGTGTGCGTCTTATTCCTATCCTTCTCCTAGGTTCTCAGAACCATTTTTTTTTTTTTGGTTTCTTTTAGATTCCATATATATGTGTTAGCATATGATATTTGTTTTTCTCTTTTCTGACTCACTTCACTCTGAATGACAGACTCCAGGCCCATCCACCTCACTACAAATAACTCAATTTCATTTCTTTTTATGGCTGAGTAATATTCCGTTGTATATATGTGCCACATCTTCTTTATCCATTCATCTGTGGATGGACACTTAGGTTGCTTCCAGTCCTGGCTATTGAAAATAGAGCTGCAGTGAACTCTGTGGTACATGACCCTTTTTTGAACTATGGTTTTCTCAGGGTATATGCCCAGTAGTGGGATTGATGGGTCTTATGGTTGTTCTATTTTTCATTTTTTAAGGAACATCCATACTGTTCTCCATAGTGGCTGTATCAATTTACATTCCCACCAACAGTGCAAGAGGGTTCCCTTTTCTCACACACCCTCTCCAGCATTATTGTTTGTAGATTTTTGATGATGGCCATTCTGACTGGTGTGAGGTGATACTTCTTTGTAGTTTTGATTTGCATTCTCTACTGATTAGTGATGTTGAGCATCCTTTCATGTGTTTGTTGGCAATCTGTATATCTTCTTTGGAGAAATGTCTATTTAGGTCTTTGCCCATTTTTGGATTGGGTGTTTGTTTTTTTGATATTGAGCTGCATGAGCTGCTTGTACATTTGGAGATTAATCCTTTGTCAGTTGCTTCATTTGCAAATATTTTCTCCCATTCTGAGAGTTGTCTTTTCGTCTTGTTTATGGTTTCCTTTGCTGTAGAAAAGCTTTTAAGTTTCATTAGGTCCCATTTGTTTATTTTTGTTTTTATTTCCATTTCTCTAGGAGGTGGGTCACAAAGGATCTTGCTGTGATGTATGTCATAGAGTGTTTTGCCCTTGTTTTCCTCTAAGAGTCTTATAGTGTCTGGCCTTACATTTAGGTCTTTAATCCATTTTGAGTTTATTTTTGTGTGTGGTGTTAGGGAGTATTCTAATTTCATTCTTTTACATGTAGCTGTCCAGTTTTCCCAGCACCACTTATTGAAGAGGCTGTCCTTTTCTCCATTGTATATTCTTACCTCCTTTATCAAAGATAAGGTGACCATATGTGCGTGGGTTTTATCTCTGGCTTTCTATCCTGTTCCATCGGTCTATATTCTGTTTTTGTGCCAGTACCATAGTGCCTTGATTACTGCAGCTTTGTAGTATATCTGAAGTCAGGGAGCTGATTCCTCCAGCTCATTTTTCTGTCTCAAGATTGCTTGGCTATTCGGGGTCTTTTGTGTTTCCATACAAATTGTGAAATTTTTGTTCCAGTTCTGTGAAAAATGCCAGTGGTAGTTTGATAGGGATTGCCTAAATCTGTAATAGATTTTTTGGGTAGTAGAGCATTTTCACAATGTTGATTCTTCCAATCCAAGAACATGGTATATCTCTCCATCTGTTTGTATCATCTTTAATTCTTTCATCAGTATCTTATAGTTGCCTGCATACAGGTCTTTGTCTCTTTAGGTAGGTTTATTTCTAGGTATTTTATTCTTTTTGTTGCAGTGGTAAATGGGAGTGTTTCCTTAATTTCTCTTTCAGATTTTCATCATTAGTGTATAGGAATGCAAGAGATTTCTGTGCATTACTTTTGTATCCTGCTACTTTACCAAAATCATTGATTAGCTCTAGTAGTTTTCTGGTAGCATCTTAGGATTCTGTATGTATAGTATCATGTAATGTGCAAACAGTGACAACTTTATTTCTTCTTTTCCGATTTGGATTCCTTTTATTTTCTTTTTCTTCTCTGATTGCTGTGGCTAACACTTCCAAAACTATGTTGAGTAATAGTGGTGAGAGTGGACAACCTTGTCTTGTTCCTGATTTAGTGGAATGGTTTCAGTTTTTCACTGTTGAGAACGATGTTGGCTGTGGGTTTGTCGTATAGGCCTTTATTATGTTGAGGTAAGTTCCTCTATGCCTACTTTCTGGAGGGTTTTTATCATAAATGGGTGTTGAATTTGTCAAAAACTTTTCTGCATCTATTGAGATGATCATATGGTTTTTTCTCCTTCAATTTGTTAATATGGGTTATCACATTGATTGATTTGCATATATTGAAGAATCCTTGCATTCCTGAGATAAACCCAGTTGATCATGGTGTGTGTTATCCTTTTAATGTGCTTTTTGGATTCTGTTTGCTAGTTTTTTGCTAAGGATTTTTGCAATCTATGTTCATCAGTGATATTGGCCGGCAGTTTTCTTTCTTTGTGACATCTTTATCTGGTTTGTTATCAGGGTCACGGTGGCCTCGTAGAATGAGTTTGGGAGTGTTCTTCCCCCTGCTATGTTTGGAAGAATTTGAGACGGATAGGTATTAACTGTTACCTAAATGTTTGCTAGAATTCGCCTGTGAAGCCATCTGGTCCTGGGCTTTTGTTTGTTGGAAGATTTTTAATCACAGTCTCAATTTCAGTGCTTGTGATTGGTCTGTTTATATTTTCTATTTCTTCCTGGTTCAGTCTCGGGAGGTTGTGCTTTTCTAAGAATTTGTCCATTTCTTCTCAGGTTGTTTATTTTATTGGCATATAGTTGCTTGTAGTAATCTCTCACTGATCGTTTGTATTTCTGCAGTGCCAGTTGTTACTTCTCCTTTTTCATTTCTAATTCTATTGATATGAGTCTTCTCCCTTTTTTTCTTGATTAGTCTGGCTAGTGGTTTATCAATTTTGTTTATCTTCTCAAAGAACCAGCTTTTAGTTTTATTGATCTTTGCTATTGTTTCCTTCATATCTTTTTCATTTATTTCTGATCTTATCTTTATGATTTCTTTCCTTCTGCTAGCTTTGGGTTTTTTTTGTTCTTCTTTCTCTAATTGCTTTAGGTTTAAGGTTAGGTTGTTTATTTGAGATGTTTCTTGTTCCTTGAGGTAGGATTGTATTGCTATAAACTTCCCTTTTAGAACTGCTTTTGCTGCATTGCATAGGTTTCGGGTCCTCGTGTTTTCATTGTTACTTTTTTCTAGGTATTTTTTGATTTCCTCTTTGATTTCTTCAGTGATCTCTTGGTTATTAAGTAGCGTAATGTTTAGCCTCCATGTGTTTGTACTTTTTACAGATCTTTTCCTCCTCTAATTGATATCTAGTCTCATAGCATTGTGGTCGGAAAAGATACTTGATACGATTTCAATTTTCTTAAATTTACCAAGGCTTGGTTTGTGACCTAAGATATGATCTATCCTGGAGAGTGTTCCATGAGTGCGTGAGAAGAAAGTGTATTCTGTTGTTTTGGATGGAATGTCCTATAATATAAATTAGTCCATCTTGTTTAATGTATCATTTAAAGCTTGTGTTTCCTTATTTATTTTCATTTTGGATGATCTGTCCATTGGTGACAGTGGGGGTGTTAAAATCCCCTACTATAATTGTGTTACTGTCAATTTCCCCTTTTATGGCTGTCAGCATTTGCCTTATGTATTGAGGTGCTCCTCTGTTGAGTGCGTAGATATTTATAGTTGTTATATCTTCTTCTTGGATTGATCCCTTGATCATTATGTAGTGTCCTTCTTTGTCTCTTATAATAGTCTTTATTTTAAAGTCCATTTGTGTGATATGAGAATTGCTACTCCAGCTTTGTTTTGATTTCCATTTTCATGGAATATCTTTTTTCATCCCCTCACTTTTAGTCTGTATGTGTCCCTAGATCTGAAGTGGGTCTCTTGTGGACAACATATATATGGGTCTTGTTTTTGTATCCATTCAGCCATGGATTATTAACATTCAAAATTTTGTCAGTTAAAATGTTTTTCGAGAACCATGTTTCTAAATTAAAAATAAAACCCAACAAGCAAATAGAAAACAGAAGAACCAAGTATCATTTATTATAACTGTCATTTCATTTAAAAAAAGGACATTTGAACACTGAAAGTGTGGGAAGGAAATATTCTCCGAATAAAGGATTGCCTGTATGTTAAATAAATTTAGCTTTATGACAACTTAGTGAAGACCAATGAATATCTCATCATGTACAAACACTGGCCAGCTGATTTGGATTTGGGAACCATTTTCTGCAAAAACCAGCTGCTTGTTTAGAAGATGATCTGATGGGGGGATGGGGTGATTCCTGGAGGCCCGTTGGACTTTGGCTCTTGGTGATCTTCACTGATGAGATAGATATGCCATAAAAAAATGAGAAACATTGGATGTTTTTACCAAAATGTCTTCATAAATGAAAACACATCATTTTGATTCAGCTAGGCTTGAAGAATTTCCTCATACCCAATTTATCTTTTGATTGTCCAAGATTTAGCAATTCTGTGTCTTTTACATGTAGAAAGATAAGAAACCCCTTTTTTTGGGAAATCACACATGGTATAGCTAATTAAATTCTACTCTGTTTACCATTGTTACAAACATGAGATGACTTAGCGATTTCACTGCAGGAACATGCATCATAGTGTTTGAAATTAGAAATCATCCTGTTACTATTTTACAACCTTCAGTTATAACTCTTTTTTTTTTTTATTAATTTATTTATTTTTGGCTGTGTTGGGTCTTTGTTTCTGTGCGAGGACTTTCTCTAGTTGCAGTGAGCGGGGGCCACTCTTCATCGCGGTGCGCGGGCCTCTCATTATCACGGCCTCTCTTGTTGCGGAGCACAGGCTCCAGACGCACAGGCTCAGTAGTTGTGGCTCACGGGCCTAGTTGCTCCACGGTATGTGGGATCTTCCCAGACCAGGGCTCGAACCCGTGTCCCCTGCATTGGCAGGCAGATTCTCAACCACTGCGCCACCAGGGAAGCCCAGTTATAACTCTTAACTCCTCTTAATGTTGTGTTATATGTAGGGATTTCTGAACCAAGAAGACTTGGTTGAGAGGAAATGAAATGAACACCTATCCTTGAGGATTGAAAACCAGTTGTGAATGCCTAGGCTAGTCCAAGCATATGTTGTTACCTCACATTTTGTACCTCAGTTAGGTATAATAGTCCATTTTCTTTTCACCCCAGATTTTGAGTTTTGAAATAAATGCTACAGATGAGGTAAGTGTCCCAGAACAAGCTCAGTCTCAGTGTTAAAATTGTAGCAGTTCTTTTGCTTGAGAATGTCTGGACCTGACTTGGTAGTAATCACATAGAATGGTACAGCAGGAGAGACTTGAAGGATATTTTATTTTATAGATGAGCGAGGGTAAGGAACGGTCCAGGGAGGGATTCAAGTTGAAATGCAGGTGTCTGAGAAAGGGTATAACAGGACCCAGAAGTGGAAAATTGAGGAGGATAACAGAGATGAAAACTACAACAGTATATCAGATAAAACTTTATGGATTCCTTCCAGCAATATGTGGATTGCAGTTGGAGCTAAGTGAATGGTTTTGCATATAATGTGTTCCACAGCCGTTAGGAGATGCCAGATGTGTGTGTGTCTGTTATGTTCCTTGGATAGACAGTGCTAACAAGGGCCTGCACATGGTCACTTACCTATATTTGCTATCAGCTATAGCTTTAAAGGGCTCAGGCCTCATGAGGGCATCTTCTAAGTTCATTTTAAACAAGGGCTCTCCCATTGTGTGCTGTGATGATAATTTTGGCAAGGAAGAGGCTGCTCCAGTTTTAGAATCCCTGGAAACTCTTTTGCCCTTCTTGATTCAACCCGTATAGCTTGGACTGTTTTGGCTTAAAGGAAAATTGCAAAAATCAAGCATCACTTAGTTGACCTTAAAGGAATAAACAATCTAAAGATCACAGTGTAGTCCTTTTATTAAGCTCATTTTTGTTTGCTTTTGGTGGTTTTTGGCCAGCTATACAAGGCATTCAAGTACTTAGGTCTTTATAAAACTGTTTCCTTTCCTCTACTTGTGTTAATAAGGTATTAAGTCTAATACTATCTACTTAGCATAAACAAGAAGATAAAAATGATTTCTATGATTGAAATGTTTGTTATTTAGCATTAAGCATCTTCCTGCTTCCCATGCATTTTTGCATTTTTAATCCACTTGGTGCTTGGTTTGGGGATTGTTAGATTAGTTTTAATCCCCAGTCCTAGTAGTGGAATAGTGGTGAGATTTATTACACAGACAGGGTTTGGTTCTTGGCTTTAAGAGGGCTCATGTGCACTCTTCATGCATATTAAATTTGGGAAACCACTAGTTCAGTATAAAGGTTGGGGAGACATCCTTTATCTTAGAATGGTTCTCTTTAGGCACACAAAGTGCAGACAGCATTTACTGTATTAATGAAAAGAAAATTGATTAGAAGTGTTTCTCTCTTTGGGGTCAGACTAATATTCTTAGAATCTTTTTTTTTTTTTTTTCTTCTGTTTGACATGTGCTCTACCATCATTTCAGAGCATTTCTAGATGTGTTCTTTATTTCTTGGGAGGACGCCTCCAGGGGAAAGATAAATAGCTTATTATATAATGGATTCTTCCCAATAAAAATGGAAAAGGTTGAGTACTACCCAACCAGGGGAATAAATATTTCAGAAATCACAGAAAAGTAGGATATCTCACTATTCCTTGAGAACATAATCGTTGCCATTTTCTCCAAACTGATTTAAAAATCTGCCATTTTGAAGATTGGAGGATTATTATTGTTATTTAAATATTTTCTATGTTTCCTATGATGTGAAAAGATTCTGGTTAATAGAGTACTTAAAAAAATAATACTGTGATCTGTACATTTTTGTGATTAATAAATAAAAGTAATTGTGGAGCAAAAGTTGTAGTGGGAGCTTTAGTTTTCTTCTGTTGTTCCAGTTAAGTAATCTTACCTTAGGTGGAAAGAAGGAATATGTATTAAATAATGAATAGACGGGTACTGGGAATAACTTGGGTTAGAGAATGAAAAATACAGATTTTTTTTTATGGTTTCAAAATACCATCCAGTATTTTGAATGAATCTTATCTCCAGAACCTGAACTTGCATTTGTAACACAGGAAATCTTATTTATAGTTTTTTCTTCCAAGTCTGTTTTTTCTCCCCATTAAAGGTTGATCCTCTAAAGGAAGAAGACAAGTACGTATAATGGCCAGTAATCTCCTATTAAAATAGCAGCTCAAATGAGGGCAAAACAGTTCAGTTTACTTAAAAGCCATATTTAAAATTTACAAAACAATCTTTTCTCTCTATGATTTGAGAGATCAAAGGAGCCCTACTATGTTAACTTTTTCCTTGAAATTTTGACTTCTGATTTTTTTTCCAAATTATATTTTATTCATTAAATTTGTTGGTGCTAGCTGTGAATAGAAGTAACCCAAAGTTAGTATAATTGGTTTCCTTGAGAGGCTGGAACAAGAAAGAAACATGTTCTCTTGGAATGTTACTATGATTTTAAATCCCACGGTATATGACTTTTAATATATACATTTAATAATATAATAAATGGACTTCATAGTAATTTTACCAAGTTTGGATGCCTAGTGCAGCTTTTGAACATATCTGAAACTCAGGTGAGAATATGCTGTTAGATTTGGTAGTCTCCAAGGAACTTTTGGCTCCAGGATTCTGTGGTCTTATGAGTTAATGGCAGACAGAAATCTGTGAACCTATTCATTTCTGTTTTTAAAAACTCAGAAGTTTAGAAATACTTCTTTCATACTGAATAAAACATTAATATGATGGCAGTATTTTCTTTTGCATTTCCTCACCATCCAAATGTTGTTTCCATGAGAACAGGAACACTGTCTATCTTGTTCACTGTGGCAACCCCAGAGCCTTAGAATAGGGTCTGTGACATGTTGCACTTAATAAATAAATAAATTAATGGATGAATAGATGGATGGATAGAGGGATGGATCTGTGGAGAAGAGATGTATGAGTCTCTTTGGATAAGTTCTCAGACAACAACTTCTTGATGTAATCTGCAGATTTAGAGAATATGTTCTTTTCAAACATTAGGGAGTTCAGTCCATGGTCAGCCAGACCACACAGAGGGGGTGGGAGTGGGGTGGAGAGGAGGGGTTTGAATCTGGGGGCCAAATTAGGGTTTAGCATATTTCTAACAATATATATATGTATAAAATATATAAACATAATATATATTAATATAAATAATAGTAATTATATTGCTGATATTACATAATATCAAATATAATAATTTCTATAATATTACATAATATTATATATAAACATGGGTATAGCATGTTTCCTATATATATAAAAATACATACATAATGGAAATATTGTATACCTCAATTTTTCTTGTCTGAAAGGCAGTTTCCTTTTATTCATAGTTTCTTAAGTGTTTTTATCATAAAAGGAATATTGCATTTTGCCAAATGCTTTCTGCATCGAGATGATCATGAGATTTTTTCCTGTCATTCTTTTGCTTTTTTTATAATATTCCGTCCAGTTTTTAGTTGCCTTATAGTGGGAAAGGGGCAAGTCCATTCCATCATGACAAGAAGCCGCTGGAGGTTGAGGGTTTTTCAAATATCTTTTTTCGTATCTGTTAATTATAATTATTGACATCCTGGATTCAGTTTTTTTTTTTTTTTTTTTTTTTTTTTTTTGTAATTATTGGTGTCTTTGGGCATATGTCCATCATCTTCTTTCTGTTTTCTATTTGTCTTGCTATTTCCTTGCTGCTTTCCTCCCTTCTTCTTGCTTATTTCTTTTTCTGGTTGATTGCAGTTTTGTGGTTGCTGTTTATTTCTCTAGTTAAATAATATCTTGATCTACCCTCCAAAAAGTCAAGGTTCTCAGAACTTTATCTTAACCCTCAAGAATTATGTACTGTCATTGTTCAACAGTTAGTTCTACCCTTTTCTTCTAAATACCATAAATGAGACATCATCATCATCATCATCATCATGGGTATTGTTTTATATAGACAATGTATGTTTGGATTTACATCCATGTTTAACTTTTATTTGCTTAACATTTATTTCTCTATCTTAAACCTCCTTTTGGGGATTATTTTCCTTTTCCTTGAAGAACATACATTTAGAAGTTCCTTAGATGTAGACCTCATGATTATTAAGATTCTCAGTTTTTGTGGATTCATAAATATATTTACTTAACCATTACTCTTGAAAGATAGTTTGTTGAACATACATTTCTGGATTGAAATTTTCTCATTACTTTGAAGCATATTCTACTGTCTTCTTATACTGACTATGAGTATTGAGATATCTGTGATAATTCTACTTATTGTTCCTTTGTAATTTTCTAGTCCTAATCCTTTCTCATATATTTTTCTTAATGTATTCTCTTCGTTTTTGCTGTTCTATAATTTCACTACAGTATATCTAGGCATGGATATCTTTTCATTTATTTTGCTTGGGATATATTGCAGTGCTTGGATCATTGGAATCATGCTTTTCATTAGTTCTGGAAAATTCACAACCTTTATGTCTTTAAGTTTTCTTTTCTCCATTTTCTTTATTTTTCTTCACTGGTATTCTACCTAGATATATTTTAGACCAAGTATTCTCTCCTCTATACCTCTTAAAACCTCTTTTGTATTCTCATCACCTTGTCTTTAAGTTCTTGGTGATTTCTTAATATGCATTTTCCATTGCACAGATTCTCTCTTCAGCCATAGTGATTCTGTTATTTGACCCATTCATTAGTAATTTATTTCAATGATGGTATTTTAATGTCAAGAGTTTCATTTATTTTCCTTTCAAATTTATCTGATAATTCTCGATACCCTTCTTGTTGCTTTCTGATCATTGTAACTGTGCTCTCATTTCTTTAAAACATTCTTTTCCTAAATGCACTCTATTCTGTATCTGAAGTCCCAATATTTAGATTCCTTGAGAGTCTAACCCTCAAATTTGTTATTTTTTGGCTCTATTCATAGTGTCTTGCCTTTAAATGTGCTTACTGAATCTTTTCTATGTGAGCCCCACTTCTTGATCTTAATCATTAGGACTCCTTCAGACCTAATTTGTGGATATACTTCTTCAGAAGATATGTTCTTCTTTTTGTAGCTAAGAGGTGCCCCCAGACTGCCACCATTCTTGGGGGTCTTGGTTTAGCGTGGAAGTCCCAGACTCAACTTCCTCTTTCCTTGCTGGCCCAAGTTTCAGTGTCTTGATAAGAGTGCTTCAACTGGCATTTGAGGTAACATTGTATCTCCTCACTCTGTTGCTCTGACCTCAGCTAACGGTTTTTGGTAGAGAAGTGTGAAATCCCATTCTTTGAGTCCCTAAAAGTTGTGAGACCAATGACACCTAAAATGGTGCCCCATTCAGAGTATAGTTGTTCTGAAGTGTGATACTCCCGTGAGGGCTTTTAGACAGCCATAACGCTAGATATAGAAGTCATATGGCTGCTTTTTAATTATTACTTTTAAATACTCATTATTGCTAGTGTAAAGAAATGCATAAAGTTTTATACTTTGTTTAACTATTTTATCTCTGAATTATTTTGGAATTTCCCATACACAATCATATGTCTTGCAAATAATGGTGTTTATTGTTTCTTCCTTTCCAATCCTAATAGATTTTAATTCATTTTATTTTCTTACTGTACTGATTAGAACCTAAAGTATAATGATAAATAGAAGAGTTCATAGTGGACATACTTGTCTTGGTCCTGATCTTAAGGCATCAGTGTTTCCACCACGAAGTATACATCTTTTTTTTGTTGTTTTTTTAACATCTTTATTGGCGTATAATTGCTTTACAAATGGTGTGGTTTAAGTTTCTGCTTTATAACAAAAACTGAATCAGTTCATTACATATACATATGTTCCCATATCTCTTCGCTCTTGCAACTCCCTCCCTCCCACCCTCCCTATCCCACCCCTCTAGGTGGTCACAAAACACAGAGCTGTTCTCCTTGTGCTATGCGGTTGCTTCCCACCAGCTATCTATTTTACGTTTGGTAGTGTATATATGTCCATCCCACTCTCTCAGTTTGTCACATCTTACCCTTCCCCTTCCCCATATCCTCAAGTCCATTCTCTAGCAGGTCTGTGTCTTTATTCCCGTCTTGCCACTAGGTTCTTCATGACCTTTTTTTTTTTTTTTCCCTTAGATTCCATATATATGTTTTAGCATACTGTATTTGTGTTTCTCTTTCTGACTTACTTCACTCTGTATGACAGACTTTTAACTCCATCCACCTCACTACAAATAACTCCATTTCATTTCTTTTTATGGCTGAGTAATATTCCATTGTATATATGTGCCACATCTTCTTTAGCCATTCATCGGATGATGGGCATTTAGGTTGCTTCCATGTCCTGGCTATCGTAAATAGAGCTGCAATGAACATTTTGGTACATGACTCTTTTTGAGTTAAGGTTTTCTCAGGGTAAATGCCCAGTAGTGGGATTGCTGGGTTGTATGGTAGTTCTATTTTTAGTTTTATAAGGAACCTCCATACTGTTCTCTATAGTGGCTGTATCAATTTACATTCCCACCAACAGTGCAAGAGTGTTCCCTTTTCTCCACACCCTCTCCAGCATTTATTGTTTCTAGATTTTTTGATGATGGCCATTCTGACTGGTGTGAGATGATATCTCATTGTAGTTTTGATTTGCATTTCTCTAATGATTAATGATGTTGAGCATTCTTTCCTGTGTTTGTTGGCAATCTGTATATCTTCTATGGAGAAATGTCTACTTAGGTCTTCTGCCCATTTTTGGATTGGGTTGTTTGTTTTTTTGTTATTGAGCTGCATGAGCTGCTTGTAAATCTTGGAGATTAATCCTTTGTCAGTTGCTTCATTTGCAAATATTTTCTCCCATTTTGAGGGTTGTCTTCTGGTCTTGTTTATGGTTTCCTTTGCTGTAGAAAAGCTTTTAAGTTTCATTAGGTCCCATTTGTTTATTTTTGTTTTTATTTCCATTTCTCTAGGAGCTGGGCCAAAAAGGATCTTGCTGTGATGTATGTCATAGAGTGTTCTGCCTATGTCTTCCTATAAGAGTTTGATAGTGTCTGGCCTTACATTTAGGTCTTTAATCCATTTTGAGTTTATTTTTGTGTATGGTGTTAGGGAGTGTTCTAATTTCATACTTTTACATGTACCTGTCCAGTTTTCCCAGCACCACTTATTGAAGAGGCTCTCTTTTCTCCATTGTGTGTTCTTGCCTCCTTTATCAAAGATAAAGTGACCATATGTGTGTGGGTTTATCTCTGGGCTTTCTATCCTGTTCCATTGATCTATGTTTCTGTTTTTGTGCCAGTACCATAAGGTCTTGATTACTGCAGCTTTGTAGTATAGTCTGAAGTCAGGGAGCCTGATTCCTCCAGCTCCATTTTTCTTTCTCAAGATTGCTTTGGCTATTCGGGGTCTTTTGTGTTTCCATACAAATTGTGAAATTTTTTGTTCCAGTTCTGTGAAAAATGCCAGTGGTAGTTTGATAGGGATTGCCCTAAATCTGTAGATTTTTTGGGTAGTAGAGTCATTTTCACAATGTTGATTCTTCCAATCCAAGAACATGGTATACCTCTCCATCTATTTGTATCATCAGTGTCTTATAATTTTCTGCATACAGGTCTCTTGTTTCCTTAGGTAGGTTTATTCCTAGATATTTTATTCTTTTTGTTGCAGTGGTAAATGGGAGTGTTTTCTTAATTTCACCTTCAGATTTTTCATCAACAGTGTATAGGAATGCAAGAGATTTCTGTGCATTACTTTTGTATCCTGCTACTTTACTAAATTCATTGATTAGCTCTAGTAGTTTTCTGGTAGCATCTTTAGGATTCTCTGTGTATAGTATCATGTCATCTGCAAACAGTGACAGCTTTACTTTTCTTTTCCGATTTGGATTCCTTTTATTTCTTTTTCTTCTCTGATTGCTGTGGCTAACACTTCCAAAACTATGTTGAATAATAGTGGTGAGAGTGGGCAACCTTGTCTTGTTCCTGATCTTAGTGGAAATGGTTTCAGTTTTTCACCATTGAGGACGATGTTGGCTGTGGGTTTGTCATATATGGCCTTTATTATGTTGAGGAAAGTTCCTTCTGTGCCTACTTACTGCAGGGTTTTTATCATAAATGGGTGTTGAATTTTGTCAAAAGCTTTCTCTGCATCTATTGAGATGATCATATGGTTTTTCTCCTTCAATTTGTTAATATGGTGTATCACGTTGATTGATTTGCGTATATTGAAGAATCCTTGCATTCCTGGAATAAACCCCACTTGATCATGGTGTGTGATCTTTTTAATGTGCTGTTGGATTCTGTTTGCTAGTATTTTGTTGAGGATTTTTGCATCTATGTTCATCAGTGATATTGGCCTGTAGTTTTCTTTCTTTGTGACGTCTTTGTCTGGTTTTGTTATCAGGGTGATGGTGGCCTCGTAGAATGAGTTAGGGAGTGTTCCTCCCTCTACAATATTTTGGAAGAGTTTGAGAAGGATAGGTGTTAGCTCTTCTCTAAATGTTTGCTAGAATTCGCCTGTGAAGCCATCTGGTCCTGGGCTTTTGTTTGTTGGAAGATTTTTAATCACAGTTTCAATTTCAGTGCTTGTGATTGGTCTGTTCATATTTTCTATTTCTTCCTGGTTCAGTCTTGGCAGGTTGTGCATTTCTAAGAATTTGTCCATTTCTTCCAGGTTGTCCATTTTATTGGCATATAGTTGCTTGTAGTAATCTCTCATGATCTTTTGTATTTCTGCAGTGCCAGTGGTTACTTCTCCTTTTTCATTTCTAATTCTATTGATTTGAGTCTTCTCCCTTTTTCTCTTGATGAGTCTGGCTAATGGTTTATCAATTTTGTTTATCTTCTCAAAGAACCAGCTTTTAGTTTTATTGATCTTTGCTATTGTTTCCTTCATTTCTTTTTCATTAATTTCTGATCTGATCTTTATGATTTCTTTCCTTCTGCTAACTTCGGGGTTTTTTTTGTTCTTCTTTCTCTAATTGCTTTAGGTGCAAGGTTAGGTTGTTTATTTGAGATGTTTCTTGTTTCTTGAGGTAGGATTGTATTGCTATAAACTTCCCTCTTAGAACTGCTTTTGCTGCATCCCATAGGTTTTGGGTCGTCGTGTTTCCATTGTCATTTGTTTCTAGGTATTTTTTGATTTCCCCTTTGATTTCTTCAGTGATCTCTTCGTTATTAAGTAGTGTATTGTGTAGCCTCCATGTGTTTGTATTTTTTACAGATCTTTTCCTGTAATTGATATCTAGTCTCATAGCATTGTGGTCGGAAAAGATACTTGATATGATTTCAATTTTCTTAAATTTACCAAGGCTTGATTTGTGACCCAAGATATGATCTATCCTGGAGAATGTTCCATGAGCACTTGAGAAAAATGTGTATTCTGTTGTTTTTGGGTGGAATGTCCCATAAATATCAATTAAGTCCATCTTGTTTAATGTATCATTTAAAGCTTGTGTTTCCTTATGTATTTTCATTTTGGATGATCTGTCCATTGGTGAAAGTGGGGTGTTAAAGTCCCCTACTATGATTGTGTTACTATCGATTTCCCCTTTTATGGCTGTTAGTATTTGCCTTATGCATTGAGGTGCTCCTATGTTGGGTGCATAAATATTTACAACTGTTCTATCTTCTTCTTGAATTGATCCCTTGATCATTATATAATGTCCTTCTTTGTCTCTTGTAATAGTCTTTATTTTAAAGTCTATTTTGTCTGATATGAGAATTGCTACTCCAGCTTTGTTTTGATTTCCATTTGCATGGAATATCTTTTTCCATCCCCTCACTTTCAGTCTGTATGTGTCCCTAGGTCTGAAGTGGGTTTCTTGTAGACAGCATATATATGGGTCTTGTTTTTGTATCCATTCAGCCAGTCTGTGTCTTTTGGTGGGAGCATTTAATCCATTTACATTTAAGGTAATTATCGATATGTATGTTCCTATTTCCCATTTTCTTAAATGTTTTGGGTTTGTTATTGTAGGTGTTTTCCTTCTCTTGTGTTTCTGCCTAGAGAAGTTCCTTTAGCATTTGCTGTAAAGCTGGTTTGGTGGTGCTGAACTCTCTCAGCTTTTGCTTGTCTGTAAAGGTTTTAATTTCTCCATCAAATCTGAAAGAGATCCTTGCTGGGTAGAGTAATCTTGGTTGTAGGTTTTTCTCCTTCATCACTTTAAATATGTCCTGCCACTCCCTTCTGGCTTGCAGAGTTTCTGCTGAAAGATCAACTGTTAACCTTATGGGGATTCCCTTGTGTGTTGTATGTTGTTTTTCCCTTGCTGCTTTTAATATATTTTCTTTATATTTAATTTTTGATAGTTTGATTAATATGTGTCTTGCCCTGTTTCTCCTTGGATTTATCCTGTATGGGACTCTCTGTGCTTCCAGGACTTGACTAACTATTTCCTTTCCCATATTAGGGAAGTTTTCAACTATAATCTCTTCAAATATTTTCTCAGTCCCTTTCTTTTTCTCTTCTTCTTCTGGGGACCCCTATAATTCGAATGTTGGTGCGTTAATGTTGTCCCAGAGGTCTCTGAGACTGTCCTCAGTTCTTTTCATTGTTTTTTTCTTTATTCTGCTCTGCAGTAGTTATTTCCACTATTTTATCTTCCAGGTCACTTATCCGTTCTTCTGCCTCAGTTATTCTGCTATTGATCCCTCTAGAGTATTTTTAATTTCATTTATTGTGTTTTTCATCATTGCTTGGTTCCTCTTTAGTTCTTCTAGGTCCTTGTTAAATGTTTCTTGCATTTTGTCTATTCTATTTCCAAGATTTTGGATCATCTTTACTATCATTATTCTGAATTCTTTTTCAGGTAGACTGCCTATTTCCTCTTCATTTGTAGGTCTGGTGTGTTTTTACCTTGCTCCTTCATCTGCTGTGTGTTTTTTTGTCTTCTCATTTTTCTTATCTTACTGTGTTGGGGTCTCCTTTTTGCAGGCTGCAGGTTCGTAGTTCCTGTTGTTTTTGTTATCTCTCCCAGTGGCTAAGATTGGTTCAGTGGGTTGTGTAGGCTTCCTGGTGGAGGGGACTAGTGCCTGTGTTGTGGTGGATGAGCCTGGATCTTGCCTTTCTGGTGGGCAGGTCCACGTCTGGTGGTGTGTTTTGGCGTGTCTGTGGCCTGACTATGATTTTTAGGCAGCCTCTCTGCTAATGGATGGGGCTGTGTTCCTGTCTTGCTAGTTGTTTTGCATAGGGTGGTCCAGCACTATAGCTTGCTGGTCGTTGAGTGAAGCTGGGTCTTGGTGTTGAGACGGAGATCTCTGGGAGATTTTTGTCATTTGGTATTACATGGAGCTGGGAGGTCTCTTGTGGACCAGTGTCCTGAAGTTGGCCCTCCCACCTCAGAGGCACAGCCTTGATGCCTGGCTGGAGCACCAAGAGCCTTTCATCCACATGACTCAGAATAAAAGGGAGAAAAAATAGAAAGAAAAAAAAGAAAGAGGATAATATAAAATAAAGCAAGATAAAATAATGTTATTTAAATAAAAAAATAAAACATAATTATTAAGAAAAAAAGAAAAAAATTTAAAGTAAAAAAACAGAACAAAACAAAACAAAACAAACAAAAAATAGACGGACAGAACCCTAGGACAAATGGTGAAAGCAAAGCTATACAGACAAAATCTCACACAGAAGCATACACATACACACTCACAAAAAGAGGAAAAGGGGAAAAATAATATATGTTACTCCCAAAGTCCACCTCCTCAATTTGGGATGATCATTGTCTATTCAGGTATTCCACAGATGCAGGCATATCAAGTTGTTTGTGGAGCTTTAATCTGCTGCTTCTGAGGCTGCTGGGAGAGATTTCCCTTTCTCTTCTTTGTTCCCACAGCTCCCGGGGTTCAGCTTTGGATTTGGACCCGCCTCTGCATGTAGGTCGCCTGAGAGCATCTGTTCTTCGCTCACACAGGACGGGGTTAAAGGAGCAGCTGCTTCGGGGGCTCTGGCTCACTCAGGCCGGGGGGAGGGAGGGGTACGGATGTGGGGAGCGCCTGCGGCGGCAGCGGCCAGCATGACGTTGCAGCAGCCTGAGGCGTGCCGTGCGTTCTCCCGGGGAAGTTGTCCTGGATCACGGGACCCTGGCAGTGGCGGGCTGCGCAGGCTCCCGGGAGGGGCGGTGTGGAGAGGGACCTGCGCTCGCACACAGGCTTCTTGGTGGCGGCAGCAGCAGCCTTAGCGTCTCATGCCCGTCTCTGGGGTCCGTGCTGATAGCCGCGGCTTGCGCCCGTCTCTGCAGCTCCTTTAAGCGGCGCTCTGAATCCCCTCTCCTCGCGCACCAGGAAACAAAGAGGCAAGAAAAAGTCTCTTGCCTGTTCGGCAGCTCCAGACCTTTTCCCGGACTCCCTCCCGGCTAGCTGTGGCGCACTAGCCCCCTTCAGGCTGTGTTCACGCTGCCAACCCCAGTCCTCTCCCTGGGATCTGACCAAAGCCCGAGCCTCAGCTCCCAGCCCCCGCCCACCCCGGCGGGTGAGCTGACAAGCCTCTCGGGCTGGTGAGTGCTGGTGGGCACCGATCCTATATGCGGGAATCTCTCCGCTTTGCCCTCCGCACCCCTGTGGCTGCGCTCTCCTCCGTGGCTCCGAAGCTTCCCCCCTCCGCCACCCGCAGTCTCCGCCCGTGAAGGGACTTCCTAGTGCGTGGAAACCTTTCCTCCTTCACGGCTCCCTCCCACTGGTGCAGGTCCCGTCCCTATTCTTTTGTCTCTGTTGTTTCTTTTTTCTTTTGCCCTACCGAGGTATGTGGGGAGTTTCTTGCATTTTGGGAGGTCTGACGTCTTCTGCCAGCGTTCAGTGGGTGTTCTGTAGGAGCAGTTCCACGTGTAGATGTATTTCTGATGTATCTGTGGGGAGGAAGGTGATCTCCGTGTCTTACTCTTCCGCCACCTTCTCCTAGCTCCCACGAAGTCTAATCTTTGCTGCAGTTTGTGTGTGTGTGTGTGTGTGTGTAGAACATTTAATTCTTAACAGAGAAATTGGAGAGAGCTTTGTAAGATTTAAATTTGATCCTGAAAATGAGTAGGTTGAGATATGTTATAGCTATATGGTATATACTAACTAGATTACATTGATTAATGAAAGACAAAGTTGAAAGGGTTAATAAAATTTTTGATCTTATGTTTTGTGTATTCTTCATCGATAAATCCAAGTATAGCAAAGCTAAACCCATAATTTTTTGTTTTTTAGCTTCCTTTGTAATTGACACATGCATGGCCTTTTCTGTGTGTATAATTCTAATGTCAGGCAAAATTAGTAGTATAGTAGAACTCAAACATTCATGAAGTTAGGGTCTTTCAGAGAGGAACAATGATGGGGTAGATTTGATGAAATTTCTTTTCTTTTAACAGAGTTCTTGTTTTTTCTCTTGCTGTCCTGATCAGGAACAGGTACATCCCTGCCTTTAGCTATAAGAATCTCATCAACTCTTGAATTCAGTGAGTCTGGAGAGGTTTTGTCTGAAATTTGTGTTATTTGCTTAGCTTTCAATTACCTACATTCTAGGATGTATTTCGCTGTCTCCATGTGGCTCTCTCCATGTGCTACCATGTAGTTCCTCATGCTACAACACCCTTCTCCTCACTAATTGTTGATTAGATGAGGGTGGCCGCTGGCCCAAACGTATTTTCGTCTTCTGAGAATTGGAACCCAAAGAAAGCCAGACATTCCATCTTTAAGTAGGTGAACTTGAAACACAAATTCAGTAGCTGTGGCGTGGCCATCTGTACCCATTTTGGGAACTGTGGCTAAGAGAAGATGATTCTGCAAGAGAAGGAGAGAAGAATTCTGAGAGAAGTTGAGGTGAGCGATGAGAAGAAAGGACTGCCAGGGTTCTGACAGCATACCTTTTCCTCATTCTATTTCTTTTCCAAACCTAGCTGCCTTCCAACCTTTAGATTCATGAGACACTCTCATATCCTTACAATGACTTTTTTTTCTTTTTGTGAAGGCCATATGGGGCCACAGTCTTAGGAATCTAATGCACCTGGATTTTTTTTTTTTTTTGCACCTGGGTTTAAGTTTGAGTTCTAGCAACTCTGAGCAAGTTATTTAACTGTATGAATCTCAGTTTCTGCATCTGTAAAATGGGGATAGTGACTTCTACTTTGCAAAGTTCTTAGGAGCATTTGAGTAATGTATGTAGTAGAACAACTGGCTCAGAGTAGATTTTTAATAAATAATAGTTACTACTTAAAAAATTTTTCCCCAGTCCAATATGATATCTGATAGTGCATTGTTTGCATATTTATTAGCACACATCCTATACTATCTATGTTATTGCTTCTTGGATGCTTGCCGTGTCTTCCCATTAGATTTCAAACTTCCTGACAGGATGATTTCTAACATGTGCTTCTCTCTACCCTATCAGAAACCATCCCAGAGTTTGTGCTCAATAAATAATTATTGGATGGGGTATATACTTTTGGGATTTCTTGTCAGGGACAACCAGAAGAGCTAAGAGTAGAACCACTTATACCTATTATTTATGATTGACCCCTTTACAAAGCTAGGCAACACAAATTCTGATGTATTCTATTCAGAAAGAATTGCCCTTAGTGAACAGCTCTCCACCTTGGTTAGGCCCCTGAAGACTCTATGTTGTTTTTAGTCATAGTTTTAAAAATCAAATCCTATGAGGAACTTCCAATATATGAAACAGATTTAAGCAGAGCCTTTATGGTTGAGTAGGAGAGAGAGGCCCTGAGCCCTACATCCCATCCAAATGGTAGACACCAAGGCACCTTAGGGCTCTGTGGAAAATATTTTGAAAACCATTACATTGGGCTATCTAGGATAGCCTGTGTAACCCATAGCTATCATGGGTTTTTACTGAATTAAAAAAAAATATGGAACCAAAGAAGCAAGATGCCATAACCCTTCCCAGAGTGATTATGAAGGTTTTAGAAAGCTTTAGGGGATTGTTGTCAAACTTGTTACAATTGATGGTGTGGGAACGCTTGGCCACTATTATAAGCAAGAGTGGTTTTGATGAGGTAGGATGGAAAATGTTTTGAGCTTGATGTCAGAAGACAAGGGTTTGAGTTCTCATTCCTTTTCTTATGGCCAGTGACTTTAGGCAACTCTGCAACCTCACCAAGTCTCAGCTACAAATTGGGATTTATCACCCCCATCTACTTCACAGATCTGTCAGCTGAAATGAGACTGAGATGTGAAATGGTTTCATAATTTGAAAAAATAGTATTATATAAATATGAGACCATTTTAGTAATAGAGTTAAGGGAATAAAGAGAGAAAATACAGTATATACAATTAATGAATTCACCTAAACTCAGTTATTTACATCTTGTGACATGGTGTACACATATTCCTTTTTATTTTCACTGAGATAAAAGTCCAAATGACTACAGTATCAGTAAGGTCCTCCCTCCTGCACAATGCTGATGAAAGAAATCAGAAGTCTAAATAAATGGAGATACATACTGTGTTCATGGATTTGAAGACTTAACAAAGATGTCAGTTCTTCTTTCCAGTTTGATGTAAGTTTAATGCAATTCCTATCAAAACCCCAACAAGATTTTTGTTGATAAAGATGAATATTCTAAAATGTATACGAAAAGGCAAAGGAAGTAGAATAGGTAAAACACTTTTTAAAAAAAGGAACAGAGTGGAAAGCATCAGTCTATTCAGTTTCAAGAGACATGTGATAAAGTGACATAGAGTATACTCAAACATCATACCAGTGTAAAATTCCTCCATTGATATTGAACTATAATTATATAAGATTAACAATGGGGGAAACTGGGTGAAGGTTCTTGGGACCTCTCTAGTACCTTTGCAAACTTTCTGTGAATCTATAATACTCCATTTTTTAAAAAATTATTTTTTAGCTTTATTGAGGTATAATTGACATATAAAATTGTAAGATATTTAAAGTGTACATCATAGTGATTTGATACTTATACATCATGAAAGTATTCACATCTATTTCCCCCCATCTAGATAATTAACACATCTATCACCTCATATATTTCTTCCTTTTTTTTTTGGTTAGAACATATTTGCTTTGCTTTCTCAGGAAGTTTCACTTATTAAAAAGTTTAAAGAAGTTTAACAAACACATTGCAGCTGGGTCAGTCATTTGCTGGTTAGCTCTCAGCCATTATTCTCACCCTTCTGTGTTTTATTGTTACATATGATGGGAACCTGGGGCCTTGCAAGTGATCTCTCCCAAATTCCTTGTCAATTGGCTTCTTATTAGGTCCTACCAATTAGTGGCCCTGGGAAGGGACTGGGAAACAGGATATGGGGAGAAGCTACTTTATTTTCACTTCTAGCTTCCATTGACATTCTAGCTACCTTCTAGCAACAACAGGCAGCAATGGAATGCAGCATTTTTGGCAGCCCCATCACATGCCCACTGGAGCCTTTTCCTTGGTCGCATCATTAGTACTCGGCACCCCCTCAGTAGTTCCAGCTTTAGTCATGAGATACTCCCTCATAGCCCTGGCATTGCCATTTAATCCTCATCTGCACTTCTGGGTTCTGATAATATAACCACCTCTACCTACCAGCCCTACCAGTGATAGCTGCTTTATCTAATTAGTTACTAGCCTTTGGGTTATTTCACCCCCTTTGTATGCTCTTAAGTCCTTTTAATACCTTTCTAACCAAGTCCTGTATTACATTTCTCTGCTTGAAATTCCTAGAGTGGTTCTATTTTCTGATTTGACCTTGACTAATGCACCCAATATGGGTGAAACAGAGCTAGGGCTTCGTGTTACAGGAATTAGGCAATATTCTTTCCATCCCTTTATCTCAGAGCTGAGCCATCATTCCTTGAAATCTTCTTTTGGCCGAGCCTTCTGGAGATGAAGAAAAGCATGGGGTATCTTGAACCTGAACTGTGGTTGAAACTTGTCCCCAAGAT
This sequence comes from Balaenoptera musculus, assembly GCF_009873245.2. Taxonomy (NCBI): domain Eukaryota; kingdom Metazoa; phylum Chordata; class Mammalia; order Artiodactyla; family Balaenopteridae; genus Balaenoptera; species Balaenoptera musculus. Next base: position 44,001,852 of record NC_045803.1, read on the forward strand.
CCCTGATACCTTTGTGGGGATGGTGGCGGACTGAAAAAAAAACAAACTCTAGTCATTTCAATTTGGAACACAGTTTTTTGACTTTCAAGAGAAGGACACTTGGATGCTGTTCTTTTTCCTAGGAAATTTGCCTGAATAAGCCAATGAAAACAGAAATATATTTGTCCAGAGGCTCCACAAATTAAATCGCTGTGTATTCCCTAGACTTTTTGATTTTCTGTTCCTGGAAAAAAAGTTTGGGGGGATGAACATAGAGCCCAACTTTTTAGTTTTACCAAGAAAGCATGTTAAAATGGGGTAGTGGTAATAGTTTATCACAATTATTTCACTACAGAAATAGCAACTTATTTAAAAAATAGGCATGACATCAGAAAATGGATAGGGTTTTAAATTTAAGAAAGTGTTTCACAAAATTTCACCATTTGTCCTTATTTGTTTATTTTAAAAATATACCCATGGCCCATTAAAAATTCCCACTGGTCTGGTGTTTAGGAAGTTCTACTGGATAACTTAATGTTGATTCCAGGGTGTAGGCAGAGTACATTTTAGAGACAGTATTTCTGTTAGCGAGATACTTCTTTTGTAAGTGCACTGAGATAGCACTGTCCTCGAAAACTGTTGTATGTTTGTTTGAAGTTGTGTGTTCTCTTGTTTTAGAGTTGCTAACCAAAGTTGAAGGTTATGTTTTCACGAGAGATTGAGATCTTGTGTCTTCAGGAATCTGCACTTATTAGTGCTTAGGTGAAAAATTAGAGCACAGAGTTGGAGAGAGGGGAAGTCTCCCTGCATTTGCCTGGAACCCATCGCTGTAGTTTGAATTCTCAAACTAACAACTCTGGGAACATCTGGAGACAGTCTCCTTGAGCCAGGTACCAGCTTTTTCACAATGAACACCAAGGATAGTGAGAATAGTGATACTTACCCAAGAGGCTTTGCAAGCACGCCAGCCAGAGCAAAGCATGTCAGCTGCTATATGGTAACTAGAAAAGATAGTCTGCAAGCACACATGAAGCTCTCCTTTTTAATACTCTTAGATGTTCTTGGGAGTGAGGGATTTTGAAAGGGAAACATAACATACTCTGTTGGCCTGTGGAGTAAGAATAGGAACTTGATTTGATTGTTGATGTGACTTCCTTTGTAACCACTGAGCGGAGAATTGTGATTGCATGTGATTGTCCATGGTATGTATCAGTTACCTTTTGGTACGTGAGAAACCACCCTACAACTTTGTATCTTATAACAACAAACATTAATTTCTTAAAATTTTGTGAATTAACTGGACAATTCGTGTAGTCTGTGCTGGCTTGATTGGGGCTAGACAGTCTAGGATGGCTTTGCATGTCTGTGGGCTCAGATGGAATGGCTGGAAATACTGAGACTAATGGGACCTATTTCCCTGTGGTATCTCATTTGCCAGGAGACTAATCCATGCTGTTGCACATGGTGGTGTTGATGCCCAGCAGCAAGAGAGGGAAAGTAATTTTTGAGTCTCTGAATGCATCGTGTTGTTAATATTCCACTGGCTAAAACATCCATTGGCTTAGATGATGTTCAAGGCCAGATTTAAGGGGAGGAGAAATAGTCTTTATCTTGGACAGGAGAAGCTTCAAAGTCATGTTTAAAGGGGCGTGGATATGGGAAGGGAGTAATTTGTGACCATTTTACAATCTCCATGGCGTGATGGTGAGAATCTTAACTCTCATATGATACATCCTATGACCTCATATGACACATAGGATTCATCATCCAGATGTTCAATGTGGCTATAAGTTTCTAGGTGATGGAGGTGACCTGCATCACTGGTAAGAAAACTTTTGTCTTCTCTGGCAAGCATCACCTGCTGTGATTTGTCATTTTAATATTATTTATTAGACTATTATTTTTCAGCTACAAACCCGAACTCCTATATGCTACTTTGTGATTCAGGGGACTGGAGCCCTGCAAATTCTATTTTGGCCTTGCCTGCAGGTTCCCTTTGAGCTCTACCAATAGAGACCACTAGGAGGATAGTGAAAGGCTGGAGAGGAAGATATGATAGACTCTTTTGGTCTGCTTCTTATGAACTTTCTATCAACTTTTTTCCTATAGGCATGATTCCAGCATCATTTTGTCACTCTGTCCATAGAAGTTATTTCCTCTAGTAGCAGTTGAATCTCATTAGCAGTTTCCCTAGCATCTTAAGAACCAGTTTCATCAGGCCCTGCTCAAATACACCAGCACTAGCCACCCAGCACTCCATCTTAAGAGACCTGGATTTGGCCCTTTTTCCAAACCCCTTAGTTTTAATAATTCCAACCTCTTCCCTTTATTCATCCTTTCTTTGAAGAGGTTGGTACTTATCTGATACCTTAGGGTTCTTTTTGTCTTTTCAGTTCGCTGGTCAGAATTCTTTATACCCAGTGAACAATTTTCTTTATTAAAATTTCTCGGTTGCATTAACTGGTGTAGTTTCTGTCTTGTGCCTGAACCTTGACTGATCAGGCAGGAAGATGATGAGGAAGGTAGCTTGAATTAATTGCTTAATTACAATTACAAAATGTTTAAGACATTGTCTAACTTATTTCACGAGGCTTGCATAACCTACCTTGATAGTGAGACTCAAGGATAGTATGAGAAAAGGAAAATTATAGCCTACCTCTCTAAGAAACAGAGATGCAAAGTTAATATTAGCAAACCAAATCTAGTGCTTTGTATAAAAGATACTATTTTATGACCTGGGCTTATTTCTGAAATGCAGTGTTAGTTTCATATTAGAAAATCAATGAATGTATAATCATTATATATTACATAATAATGTAGATAATACTATACATTATTACTTAAAGGAGAAAAACGACATCATCTTACTAGATACAGAAAGAGAATTTCATAAAATTCATTATATTCAATGTGAGAATTTTTAGCAAACTAGGAATAGAAAGAAACATTATTGATCTGATAGCTAATGTCTAAAAAACCTGCAACAAACATTATTCTTAACAGATAAACAATAAAAATCTTTCCTTCTGAGATCAGAAGAAAGATAAGCATACTTATCACTTCCATTCAGCATGGCACCAGACATCCTAGCCAGTGTGATAAGGCAGGAAAAAGAAAGAAAAGATACAGGATTGTAGAGAAGGAAATAAAACAGTCTTTCTTCACAGATGATATAATTGTGAATACAGAAAATCCAGAAGACTCAAATGACAAAATATTAAACTTAATAAGAATTTAACAAAGTGGCTGGAAACAAAATCAGTATGGAAAAATGAACTATATTTCTATATACTAACAACAAATAGAAAATAAATTTTAAAATATGCGTCATTTCTAAGAGTGTTAAAAAATATGAAGAACCTAGGAGTAAATCTAAAGTCACTTAATGTTGCTAACCTTAAAATTAGAAAATTAATTGAACAATATTAAAAAGGACCTAAATAAATGGAGAAATGTAGCATGTTCGTTAAGGATAGCAATTCTCCAAAAATTGATCTAAAGATTTAATGCAATCTCAATCAAAATTCCAACTTTAAAAAAAAGAGATGTATATAGAAATACAAAGGATGAAGTATTGCCAAGTTGCCTTTTAAAGGAAATAATAGTCAGGACTTATTACCAGATGGCAAGATATATTATTAGGCCACATTGATACAGTGTAGTAATGGTATAGGTATAAATAAAAAGGCCAATGGAAGAATAGAAAACCAAGAAATAAAACAGCCCATGTGTATACATTAGATACATAACAGAAGTGGTTTTATAGATCAGTGAGGAAAGGAGAGACTTTTCAGTAAATGGTGTTGGGACAATTGGTTATTTATATGAAAAAAGAAATGAAATTGAACCTCTACTTCATAGTATACAAAATAATCAATTCCAGGTGGAATAAAGACCTAACGATGTAACAGGCAAAGCAATAGAGCTTTTAGAATATAATTTAGGAGAACATCTTCATGACCCCAGGATAGGGGAAAATTTCTTAGACAAGGCACAAAAGCACTAACCATAAAGAATAAATATAATAAATAGAACTACATTAAAATTAAAAACTTATATTTATCATAAGACACCATAAAGAAAATGAGAAATCATCTCATTGGAAAGATACTTGCAACACATATAACTGACATAAGAGTATTAATCAAAACATAAAGAATTCTGGCAAATGAATAAGAAAGAGACTAATCCAATGAAAAAATGGATGAGAAATCTTGACCTTTTACACAAAAGAGCAAACCCAATTGGCCAGTAAGCATATGAAAAAATGCTTAACCCTGCTGGTAATCAGGTCACTGCAAATTAAAACCAGAAAGAGTTATCATTGCATACCCAACACCTTAGCAACATTTAAAAAAGTTGGCAAAGACAAAGATTGTTGGGAACTTTACTGATGGGTGTGTTAATTGGGACAACCATATTGGAAAAGAGTTGGGTTTACTTAGTAAAGTTGAGCTCACTTGTATACTAAGACACAGCATCCCATTCCTGGTTATACATACTCTAGAGAAAGTCTTGCTCATGAGTACCAGGAGACGTGAACAAGAATGGTCACAGTAACATTGTTTAACCCCAAACTAGAAATAAATGACATGTCCATCAATAGAAATGGATCAATAAATGACATGCTCGTCAGTGGAAATGGATCAATAAAGACTGATATATTCACAAAATGGAATAATAGATAGCAATGAAAATGAATGGACCGTGGCAGCACATGACAAAATCAGTGAATCTTACAATGTTGAGCAAATGAAATAAGCTGTGAATCATAATAGAATAATAAAACAGGCAAAACTAAAATCTTGTGGGGATTTAAACACAGAAAAACTGTATCATAAAAACATAGGAAATGACTATATTAAAATTCAAGAGAGTGGGACCCTCTTATAGGGTTGTGAGAATGAAAGGATGATGGTGAAGTCCAAGATAGGGGGGAGATAGGGTGGGAGGAAGTCTGGTTTCTAAGGTGTAGGCAAAGTTCCGCTTCTTAATCTGGTTGGTTACATGGGTGTTTCCTTTATGGGTTTTCTTTCAACTGTCCATGTGTATTTATTGCGCATATGTAATATATTTCTCTTGTAGTACCTAATATAGAAATTGCAGAAAAGGGAATGTGCATCTGGAAGCTACAAAGCTCACTTCTTTCAAAGTTGCTTTCTCTTAAAAGTTGCTTATTTAAAAAATAGTAATTTTTTAAGTCCTCTACATGTATGGAATGTTGATGTGAATTATCATTGTTAATCAAAGCTAAGTCGGTTCATTACAGATTTGGCATAGTGTTATACTGAAAAATCATGAGGCATCAGTCCTAAAACAGCTATTTTCATGATTCTCAGAAGCTTAGCATCCCTGGCCGGCATATATTTCACTGTGGGTTGTCGCCATAATGGAAAACACTGACTCTAACCCCACAAGATGGCTTGTACATTGGTGGGCTCAGAATGTCCCAGAATGCATTGCTAGGAGCAAACCTACATTTATAACCCTGAGTAGAACTCCGTTGTGCCATTTAAACATCGATGCTTTCCTTTGGGGAACAAAATTTCCACATAAAGTAACAAAACAGCAATTATGTAAATTGAATGGAAAAAAACCAATAGTGTCCTGTTGGAGGTAATTTTGCCCATAATGAGTATCGGGGGATGGAGGAGAATGGGAAGGACTCGAGATTAAAAATAGGGAATTGTGTATGTGTATGTAATAAGCCTGCACAGAAAGCAGATGCACGGTGTGGAAGTCATGTATAGAGGCAATAATCTGTGACAGAAAGATTTACATAATATTCTTTCCGGGCAAGTTCCCCATTTTAAAAAGATGGTGAAATGCAGACAGTATGCCTGACTATAATGAATCTAAATCAGGTAAATAATTTGCTCTCTTAGATTATGCACCCCCCCCACACCCCTCGCCCTGCCCCAATCCACACTTACTTAATGGATCTATTACAGCTCAGAGGGTGAAGAGAACTGAAGTTACCCTGACATGTACGTGTGACATAAGTGAAAACACTGCATTTCACAGGCAGAGTGGTACTGATAGACATTCACAATTTTGATCTTGCAGGTCGTAATTAATAATTGGGACATTTACAAGTAGAAAATAAATCTCCCTAAATCATGAAAGGAATGCTGTTTTAAACATACACACACACACACACACACACACACATACACACACACATATATATATATCCCAAAACTGGCTTACAGGACTCTAGGTTAAATGGGATGCTACATTTTCCCTGCAGTGGGTCCCAACCATAAGGTGAACATTATGTAAAATATAGACCTGTAACCCTTTTTCTTCCTCCTCCTTAGCAGTAAATTTCCGTTAGGTACTGGGATGCCTTTTTGGTGAAAGAAGGAAAACCAAGAGCACAAGATGCTATTCATCTCATTTGATGTCACTCAAAATGGGATAAGGATGAGATCCAATGGCCTTTCTTCCTTTAAAAGCTTACATTTTAAGCTTTCCCTGCTTTTGTTTATAAACATCTCCCTTGCCTGCTATGCCCTCTATTACATTTGTATAGTTCTGAGTGACTTTTTCCTATGCTTGTAAATTGGACTTGGAGGTCTTTTTCTAGTAGGTGTATGTGGTGCACAGAGGCTAATAGACTTGACTCCAGCAACCCCTGATATCAGATTTACAGTTTCTAACTTTTTACCATGCAGTACCCATATGCTGTTGCAAAGTCTTGACCTGGATACTCAATAGCTTGTCTCTGTTACACAAGTTTCAATTAACCTGCAAACCTCTTGGTTAGTGTACTGCTTAACTAGAGCTAGAGTAATTAACTGTCTGTAATTACTACACAAAGCAATTTAAACTATTGTTTTACATGTGTGTTAAAAGTACATTTAAGACTTGGTTTCTTTCTTTGAATATTGTACATGAATTACATTGTCCATTGTATATGCATGATATTTCTTTTTTCAGGTTAACACAAAATACTGAAAGGGAAGCAAATCAGAGAGTGTACTCAAAACACCCGTGTTGTTTGTCCTCAATATTTTCATTTTCTTTTCAGGCCACCAATTTGGGTACTAAGATGAGATGGGCAAAGTAGAGAATTCTAATTAGATTTAAAAAAAGATAAAAATACAGTTTATTTGGCGAGTGTGTCTGATTGCCCAGGCATGTCCCTGTTTCTGATGCAGGTGACCATCAATTATTAGTACACATTTATCATCATAAAATGCTTATTTTGACTTTTTTTTTTTAAAGAAACAGAAAATTTATATATGTGTACACACACACAGACACGAGTGTGAGTGCATACGTGTATACATACACATATACATTTAAAGGATAGAGCAAGGAGCTGTCTCTCAAGGGTAAGCTGTTACTTGCCCCTGCTTGGAAGAAAAGGCTTTCTCAATGGGATTATGTCCTCTCTCATAACCTATCAGTTGTCTGATCAGAAATTCAAAACGCAGCCCATCTATCGCTCAGCTCAGCCAGGGCTGCAGGATTGAATTTAAATAGGCAAATGCCAGACTGGGGCGTTGACATTCTCTCTGTCTCTCTCAATCTTTCTCTTTCTCCTGTCCTCTTCGCAATCATATTGTCTCACTATTCCTTTTTATATCTTTTTAAAAAATTCCTCCACACACCACCATTTTATATTAGGCATGAACTAACGTGATGAGAAGTTATCAGGAAATGGAGGTTGGATGGTGAGTGGAGAGGCAGAGGGAGGGAGGATGAGAGAATGAGATGGAAGGAAATTGTAAATTGTTGCTGTCATACCCTCGCTGGGACAGTAAAACCTGGTTGCTTTTTTTTTTTTTTTTTGCTTTTAAAAGGAAATATTTCAGGATAAATTATTTAGCACGTATCCTTACTCAACCAGCAAGATGTCTCTATATATGTAGTTCACATGTATCCATATTTTAATCCCTTCTTTTGTGTGGCTTGATACATGGAAAATGCGTTTGAACCTGTACATTGTCAATCTTGGCTTCCTTTGGTTGCATGGCTACTGAGGGTGTCAGTTCTATAGCGTTGTAACCTGATGACATTTAGCTCTGGTCTGATAAAGTAATAATTCACATTCTCTCTGCCCAGTCTACCTTCCCATCTTCTCCAATCCCAATGTAGGTAAATCAGTTTTATTTCAAAGTCCAAAAACCACAGTGGAAGGAAAAATTTGTTTAACTGATAGCACATTAAAACTACCTGTAGAAAGTTGAGGGCTTTTGTATTCAGACAGATGGGTAAATGTTAATCATTCTGGTTGGGCTATGCTGCAAAAGATTCAAAAATGAAAACAGCAGTGAGAAAACTGCCTATTGTCTGGCTGAGCCTCCTTAAAAAAAGGTGGTAAAATTCAACTTAATGTCAGATTCCTAGCTTTTAAAAGTTATGTTCTCCTCTTTCTTCCTCTCCAGTATCTTTTCTCTGGGCTAGAAAGTGAATCTTGAACTAGGAGTTTCATTGTGTTTGTACTAAAATTCCTCTCCTCGTGACTATATCTAGAGAATTATATCCCTTGATTTTAATGTTTCCATCAGTAATGCTTAAAGAGAAGTGTTTATTTTTTTTAGATCACCATCAATTTATGGATATTTAAATTTATTTCATAGGACAAACTCCAAATAAATTTTGTCCACATGGGAAAACATATGGTATGGGGGATTTTGCACAACTTGTAACAAATTCCTCAGCCTTAATAAAAATGATATTCTGCATTATAATATACTATTTCTGCCTAAGGAACGGTAGAACTGTTGCTAAATACATGTATTTGTTTGAAACATCTCTATGCAAACCTTATAATCTCCTGTCTTAGGACATTGAAAACTCAATGACTTTAACTGATGAAAGTTTTGATAGCCAGAAGCAAAAGAATCAGGAGCTGGTGCCGTTTGTCCAGTTAACCACTCACTGACACACAGGGCTTGCAGAATTTCCTTTGTTACCATGTTCATTTTCAAATGTCTCCACTAACTTGTAGGCACTTGACCCATGGAGAATGCAATTAGTGCAATATTTGGTTCAGTTGCTACAGAAAAGAATAAATTTAAACCAAACTTATTGAAGACCCATGTAAGTCTCCTTTCTTCTGAGGTTTGCGTTGACAAATAAGGGAGCCCTTATACTTATTCTCCTTGGCATTTTCTCCCTTGTTTCAGAGTCTGATGAGCTCCCCAGGTATTGCTATTTTTCAGGTACAGGTGGAGAAGGCTGGTTAAAGTTTTGGCAGTCCCTTAAGATTCTTTTCAAGTCTGTAGGGTGGATGGGTAGGTAGGCAGGTAGGTAGGTAGGTGAATAAATAAGTAAGTAAAAGCCATAGGCAGAGCTCTAAAAATGCTTTTTTTTTTTTTTTTTTTTAAATTTATTTATTTTTATTTTTTGCTGTGTTTGGTCTTCGTTTCTGTGCGAGGGCTCTCTCCAGTTGCGGCGAGCGGAGGCCACTCTTCATCACGGTGCGCAGGCCCCTCACCATCGCGGCCCCTCTTGTTGCGGAGCACAGGCTCCAGACGTGCAGGCTCAGTAGCTGTGGCTCATGGGCCCAGCCGCTCCGTGGCATGTGGGATCCTCCCAGACCAGGGCTCGAACCCGTGTCCCCTGCATCGGCAGGCAGACTCCCAACCACTGCGCCACCAGGGAAGCCCCTAAAAATGCTTTTTAGGAACCAGTGGTTTGCCTTGTTGCCAAATGGCCACTGGTCACCTTTTCTCTCTGCCTATTTACACACATTTTTTTCCCCTGCTAGCTTCCCGTAGGCTGGCTATGTAAGTAGAACTTTGACCAAGCTTGGTATGTATCCAAGGCTTCCCCTGAAACTCTAAATGTTCCATTTCTAGACAAGAATCTTCCAGCAGCCACACCATAGTCTGGCATCTTTTGCAGACCTTCTTTGCCATGCGGAACTTGTGCAATTATGGCCAGCCCTTTGGCCATTCTGAAGATTGTTTCTCACACCACACACCTTCCCATTTTCTACTTCAGACTGTCTGACATTCTGAGCTTCCAAGAAAGCTGCCTGGAGAGAAGCCCAAGCAGACAACTATGTCTGTCTTCTGTGTTTTATTCCAGGGGAGAGTCACAGTACAGTTCAAACCCATCAAACTCATAGTTCATGGGGAAAGATACCTAGCCAGGTAATGCATGTTGTTTTTCAATGGACCTTTACTGTTTGTTTTCTTTTCGCTATTACTTCCTCCCTGCTTTGGTTGTTTTCTTTTGCACATTTTTTTTTTTTTTTTTTTTTACGCTGGGAATCTTATTTTTGTTTTAAGAGCAACAGAATTTGTTGGAAAGCCAATTTTACACACACAATGAATCTTTATCTCCATATTATTATAAGTAAGAAGTACCGGGGATACATGGGACAGAAAGTGTGATAAATTTATTTCTCATTTTCAGCTATAAGCCAGGGTCCAATTCTATCTTGAGATTGATTTAAAAGAAATGCTGAGTTTTGTGGTACACCAGCCCCGTATACACCTGGGCTACAAAGGCAGCCTTCAGACATCGCTGTCACTCCCCTGACTGCCTTGATTTTGTAACCTGGGAGCTGCTGGGGCAGCAGACTGGGCTTGGGGTCAACCTGAGCTTTCCTCAGTTGAGTAGAAGCCAAAGTCGTGGCAACTGGGATTTCTCAGCTCAAGGACATACTCATGAGTCATTTCTGTTACCAAAGGGAATACAAATCAGGATTTTTTCCCCTTTTCCACCGTGTCAGATAGGAAATTAAAAACTGTAAAAATCTGGAAAAAGGAAGAAATGTACATGTGTGACAGGAGACCGTTCAAAATTGACCTCCTGAAATTAGGTCACACAAGGTTCCTTTGACTTGGTGAAGAAGTCGCTGATTCACAGAAGCCTATGAGAGGAGAAGTTTAACCACACAAAGACTGTAAGGGTTACCCAGATGTCAGCTGACATTAGTTTGTCCTTTGAGATTTAAGTTGGTGGTTAGACAACATGTCCTGCAGGAAACCCAATCTCTTACCAAAAATGCAGTTAATTTTTTTTTTTTTTATGGCCCCTCCTGACTCTAAGTGCTTGCTTCCACTGACTTCCTAGTCCCCACATTAACCACACACTATCCAGCTTTTTTTCCCCTGGAAATCTCTGCATTCCACAGCAATCTAGATACTGGAAGTTAGCCGTTGCCTCCAGTTTCCCCCAAACCACTCACATAAGACGTATTTGAGCAACTGACTTTGTTAAAGGTTTGGAAGCAAAGGAAGAATTTTGCTTTGCAGTGATATAAGCAACTTAAAAATATTACGTGGATTTATTCAGGGAAGGTTTTTGGCCTCTCATCACCAGAAATTTCTGACTACTTTTCTCTGAAGGCTTCAGCCTTTTGCCATGTTAAGCAATCACTTCTTTTTCTTTCTCTCTTCTAGTTCTTCTCTCCTCCTCCTTACCTCCCCACCTCCTAATTTCTGTGTTTGTGCATGAACAGCAGTTTAGTGCTTTTTTTACTTGTTGTTTTTCTCTTCCAGTTGGGCTTGTCTTCTACTTGCAAAGTGGCATATGAAGGGTTTCCTATTCCAAGATGGTTTATTCCTTAGCATGAATGCCACTGCTTGCTGTTTTTAAAAAAAGGTCACTCTGCAACATAACTTCCTAAAGACTGATGATGATGAAGGCAGAACAAAATCAAGCTGCTTTTTTTAAAAAATAAATTTATTTATTTTACTTATTTATTTTTGGGGGTGTTGGGTCTTCGTTGCTGAGCGTGGGCTTTCTCTAGTTGTGGCGAGTGGGGGCTACTCTTCACTGTGGTGCACGGGCTTCTCATTGCGGTGGCTTCTCTTGTTGCGGAGCATGGGCTGTAGGCGTGTGGGCTTCAATAGTTGTGGCACGAGGGCTCAGTAGTTGTAGCTCGCGGGCTCTAGAGTGCAGGCACAGTAGTTGTGGCGCACGGGCTTAGTTGCTCCACGGCATGTGGGATCTTCCTGGACCAGGGCTCAAACCCATGTCCCCTGCACTGGCAGGCGGATTCTTCACCACTGTGCCACCAGGGAAGTCCCTCAAGCCACTTTTTAATTCCAGTAACAGCTTTGGAGGAATCCTGTCACATTTCCTTGGATAGCTCCACTTGTGACACTAGATATGACATTTATAGTTTTTATATTGCATCAGTGAGTTGATTTTAAACCACTGAAATATTTATATTTGAATTTTTAAAGTAGAACAGTAAGATTTTTTCCTCTAAATGTAGGAAGCAACTGAAGCTACTGATAATAAAAAAGGAAAGAACTGTTAGAAGTTTCCAGAAGCAAGTACAAAAAAGTGGCTTTGGTTTCTGCTAATAAATAAAAATGGTGTCTGCTGAAGTCATTAAGGGTTTCTCTGGACGCTTATGAAGCTTTATAAGTGAATAAGTAAATAAATCTTATGGATTATAATAATGATAGAAAAATCCAAACCAATTTGAAATATAATTTGAAACCAAATTTCTTACAAAAAATGAAATTTCAGAGGAATCCTACCAATAGTTGACTATGTAAAGTAGAGAAACGATCAGTATTTGAAAATTCACAGACCTTTAAAAAAGATACTGTCTCTTAGCTGTTACTAGATTCTCTCCACTAAGCTATGATATTACATAGAAATAATAAAGTATAAAGGTTAGAATTACAATTTATTATCAGAATTAAAGGGAAGCAGATCCTAGGCAAAATTTTTTTCTTTGATGAAAATAGATGGTTAGACTCAGCTCTGCCTTTTGTGTTTTGATTCTAGTCAACCTGTATCCAAAATTTAGCTTAGGGGGGTTTCTAATCAGGTAAAAATCAAATGTGAAAAATCAGAATCAAATGATTTTTCGAGTTTGAACAACAATATTTTCATGTGTAATTCAGATTCATTTTGCTGGCCAGAAGCATGTTGGTTTTCATCTGTATTTCTACACTGGTGAATCTTCAGTCCTGTTGGTTTGTAAATCTTGGTAGGAATTACTTTAAGGTTAGCTGAGTTTTCATGATGTCATCAGGTATTTCCTGATGATAACTCCTGGACATCTCATACCCACCCTATCTCCACATGAATATTTCAAATTGGTGAGAGTGTGAAATACAAGGCTTAATCTCTTGTTCAAATATCTTGAAAGGTCTGGCATTTAATATGTGAACATACTTTTGAGAGGGTTCCAACGGTATTGAAAACTAGTTTAGTTTGGCATGCAAAATAGCTGATAGGTCTGTACCTTTGATATACACATTTCCTACTGTGTCCTGGGGTTCCTTTGGAAGGTATGCTGTAAAATAATAGAAAGTGAGTTCCTTAAGAGAGCTTGAGTGCTTTTAGAAGAACAAGACAAGAGAATGGGATTGCTTGAGGGCTCACCATTGAACTGAAAACTATAACAAAATTGGTTTGGTAGAAATGTACCAGTTCCTATATCTACATCTGGTTTTCAAAACCTTTGAATATGTTTTATCTTTATGTATGTAGATGTGTATGTGTACATGTGTGTGTGCGTGTGTGTGTGTATACGTGTTAATTGTTGATGATGGATGTTTGTTTAGCTAACAGATCCAGTGAGCAAAGTTCTCTTTATGGTCAGAGAAGATACAGAAAAAACAGAGGCTACAACACAAGTTAATTTATACCTTATCTGTTGTGCCTGGTCCAATATCAGTATTTCCAGAGAGGGATGATGGAGTGTCAGTCAGTCACAAGAAATTCCCAACCTTAGTATAAGTAGTTTATACTCATTACTCATCCCCAGTGTCTTTGATTAACTGATAGTGACAGAAGTATTGGGATTACTTTGGAGCATTATAAAAGACACTACTCATGTCCAGTCTTTTCAGTATTATCCTGTTCATTAAATATGGCATTCATTCCTTCTTCTCTCCTAACATTCTTCCTTTTGTTTTGGAAGTTTGAGGTAGCTTTCTCTTGACTGTAAGATGCCCTGCCCCATACCTATAGAGTACACTGTTTATCAAAATGCCCCTGAATGTATCTGTTTACATGTTGTGTTCAGTGTGGGTAGTTGAGGGGAAGTTTTCATCCTAGTGAATGTGACCATGAGTGCCCACCTTGTAGCTGGTAACCTGTAATTCACATAAGTCCTCTGACGACCCATAAGGAAAGTTGCAGGAGAAAGCACTCATAACTGGGTTTTTTTTCCTGCTGTGCTAGAGAGAGATGGATATTCAGTAGCTTTAGCTTCTAGAGCAGTGGTTCATAACTTAGTTGGGGTCAAGGATTCCTTTGAGATTCTCATGAAAGTTATGCATGTGTGTGTGCATCCACACACACACATACACACACACTCAAGTTTTGCAAAGTATTTCAGAGGAAATGATCCTATTAAGGCTTATGCATACAGGTTAAGACCCCCTCATCTTGAGAACCTATGCACAGAACATTCTGCATCCTGATACAAAAATCCATTTTTTGAAAATACAGAATTCAGTGGCCAAAATAGACCTTGTGTCTCTTGTACTTTACCCTCTTCCAATCCTACTTCTGTTTCTTTCTCTGATAAATCTCTTTTCAATTCCTAATCAACTATGCTTTGCTCTATCTGTTTTCCACATGCCTTGGTTCCTGTAGGAGACTTGACAAATTAGATGGTGGTGCTTAGGGAAAATGGGCTTTAGGATGGTTACATAATTTTGGTAGCAGTCACTGTGCAGTGTGCCAAAAATGTAGTGATCCCAGTTTCATTTTGTCAATATCAAAATGCAAAGAAAGAACAGAGGGAAGATGTGATGGTGATATTTTATGGGCATACAAGTTTTGATATAAAACAAAAAATATTGATGTTTTATCAAAAATGTTTAATATTTGATGTCACCTGAATTATGGGCCAGGAAAATGAAGCACTTTGTTTTCAAGGGTGTTTAACAGGAGCTTTTAATTTTAGAAGTGGAGGTGTGATTACCTATAGTTGGTCTTTAAGTTATTTAATTCTGTGCCACATTTTAAGTAGACTCTGTAGAAACCAATGAAAATGAAAACCAATGAAGTGTCCATTTCAACATACACCTTTAGAATTAAGCAAGTTAAATCAGTGGAAATCAATAGAATGTTAGGAGAACCAAGAAAACTACCTGACAGGAGAGCAGTGAAGTAGTGAATTAACTTTTCATACCAGAATCAGTGTATTTCTACTGTAGTCCTGGGCTGCAGGCTCACTTGGGTAAGTTCATCTACACGCGATTTCTTGATTTTTAACAATTTGAGGCCATTGTTTTTGTAAAACTGTTGTGTGATACCATCTGCTATAGTGCTAGAGTAGGAGCAGAACTTGCTTTTTTGAATGTAGTCTCAGGCCTGAGACCCAGGAATGTATGAAACTTCCTTAAATGTAAAGATTCTAGCTCTCGCTTGCTTTCCTGAGAAATGCTTGGTAGAGTTTCTCTGTTGAGATTTTGGTCAATGACTGTAATAGGTGATTATGACTCAGTGCATTGAATTTTGTACATTGTTTTGATAGGATTTATAGTATCTACTCTCTAAACAATTGTTCACATTTTAGGTTAATGAAACTCTATATGCATTGAACAGAAGACTAAGGGTCCACCCCACTCCTATTTAATACTAATTCTAGTCCACTAAGAAAAGAAATGACAGGAAATAAAGATGATGTATAACATGATGGATTTAGGCTACATAGGGTAATTTGATAATTGTTAAAATTGCATCAGCATATCAATGGCTATCATATACTTCTCTTTCTGGAAGTCTTGAAATCATAACCATGGTTTTTCACTTGTCTGGGATTGTTTAAACGTGGCCCTGCCAAAATTCCATAGAATCCTTTAGTAAACTGTTCTGAGAATAATCTATTTTAGAGAGTTGAAAATTGATCAAACCATTAAAGTGTTCTGAGTTACAGATGTTGATTTCTAGGTTGCTTGTGTACAGTTTAAAAAGCACATTTTATATTGTTTATCTTGTGCTTATATGAGTTCTTTGCAAGCAATTTTATGTTTACAAAAGGTACTATAAGAGGAGGGGGCCCAAGCCCTACCTGAAAGTGCAGTGTCATTCATGCCTTTTATTGTTTTTGTAGTATTGATGGACATTTTATTGTATTTTTCTACAATTAAAAATCTCACATGTACAGACTTGGTACAGAGTACAAAACTGGACTTAATCAGACCAAATGAGGAGCTGTGACATAAGAATTAGGAAAACTTCCCTGATTGTGTTGAGAAAAGTACAGATATTTAGATTTTTGCAAACTTCCTAATTAAGATACAAAGTCATCTTTTTTACCCTCTACTCAGAATTCTGTGTAGAAGATGGCCTTCTATATTATATATAAAATAGATAAACAACAAGGACCTACTGTATAGCACAGGGAACTATAGTCAATATCTTGTAATAACCTATTATGGAAAAGAATCTGAAAAATAAATATATATAAATATATATTATATATTAATATATAATATATAAATAAACTGAATTACTGCTGTAATGGAAACTAACATAACATTGTAAATCAACTATACTTCAATTGAAAACAAAAAGATGACTCTTTATTACGCATCCACCAGTAATACACTAAATTGGTAGATGAACTAGTGACATGGAAATGGGAAAATTGAGACCTGGTTATTTTATGCTATAGAGGATGTTAGACCAAACCTTCTTAAAATATTTTTTCATTGTGTATTAACTACCACATTTATTGATAATTGGAATACTCAGTTATTTTTGGCCTAAAAAGTGGCAATTTTGTCTTTCCACCTAATTCTGTTAGATGTGTTTTGCAAGCTATAAATGCTGTAGGTTGTCCATTTTAAAATGGAGATAACAATTATTCTTGCCTCATAAACTTATTCTGATGATTAGATGAGATAATACATGCAAGTTGCTTAGTGCAGTGCCTAGTAGAGTAAGTGCTCATGATCTCTTGCTATTGTCACTATTGTTAAGATGTTTAAAAAAAAAAGCCAGTGTATTTAAATTAAATTAAAAATAATTACCAAATTAAGAAATGTTTTCCCTTTGTTGGCTTGAAATATATCATCTACTGAATAGTGAATGAAATGTGGTCTCAGTAAGACTGTCTCTACTTTGGTGTAGAGACCATTACCTAATTTAGCTGTCTATCCTTAACGCTTTGAAAATGTCTTTTACCTAGTAAGTGCTGGTATACATTGAATTGAATTGCATTGAACTGAGTTTCTTTTAAGTTACAGAGCAATTTCTAATTCCACCTTATTTTTTTTGAGACCTCATTACGAAAGATATAAATAAATTAGGCATAGGAGTGTATTTCAAGATACTTGCAGGAAGTGGTCATGGTAAGAATATCTCGTAAGATAGTAACTATGTTATCATTAGAAGTGCTGAAACACATAAAATAGGCAGATGGGTTCCTTGGGGGCAAAGGGACAGAAGGGGAATATTTGGCTGCTGATCAAACCTGTACCAGGACACTTCAAGAATCATGCTGAGGATGACCTGTAGTTAGTCTGGAACAGCTGCTGCTTCCATTCCGACTCTTGTCAGAGAAGAAAAGGCTGCCTCATAGAAAGGGGCTGTGCATCCCCAACTTTTAAAGAACCACATCTGGTTTTTGTTAAAGTAGTGTATTCTCTTGGACTCCTAGTATTGACAGAAATTATTTTTCGCCATCTTATATGGTATTTTGTT
This sequence comes from Balaenoptera musculus, assembly GCF_009873245.2. Lineage (NCBI taxonomy): Eukaryota > Metazoa > Chordata > Mammalia > Artiodactyla > Balaenopteridae > Balaenoptera > Balaenoptera musculus. The sequence goes on from NC_045803.1 coordinate 44,019,429, forward strand.
TAAATTTGGATAAACATTAAATTAGACATTAGTTTCCTGTGTGTATAGCTTTTATACAGCTATAAAACTAAACTCAATTTACAGATTACTATATAAATTTACTATAAAAACCATTAAAGTTTAAATTAACAACATTAACTTAATGTTCTTTGGGATGTTTTTGCAAAACTAAAGGACTGATGGTGGATTTAATCATAGAAAAATATATTTTTCTCTTATTTTACTTATTAAGTTGATTCTTTGGATTTTGAGCCTGATGGGATTATCATTTTAATAATTGTCATTATCATGGTTATTTTTTTCTTTTACGTACTGAATTCATTTAAAGTCACTTATCCATCATTTTGATGGGCCAGTCCATTTGTTAGTGCTGCTCAAAATACAATATTGAAAAAATTTTAAATGTGCTTTAATGAAAAATTCTTCACTATTCTGCATTTTTTGAAGATGACTTGTTAATATCTTGTGTATAAATATAGGAGCCTCACTATTAATTAATTAATTAATTTTTTATTTTTTGATAAATTCATTTATTTGTTAACTTATTTACTTTTGGCTGCATTGGGTCTTTGTTGCTGCACACGAGCTTTCTTTAGTTGCTGTGTGTGGGGGCTACTCTTTGTTGTGGTGCGCGGGCTTCTCATTGGGGTGGCTTCTCTTGTTGCCGAGCACGGGCTCTAGAGTGCAGGCACAGTAGTTGTGGCGCACGGGCTTAGTTGCTCCGCGGCATGTGGGATCTTCCCGGACCAGGGCTCGAACCCGTGTCACCTGCCTTGGCAGGCGGATTCTTAACCACTGCGCCACCAGGGAAGCCCCCTCACTATTAATTTAAAATGGGAATATTATAGTGGGACTGTGTGTGGTGTTCCAAAGATTCTTTGGAATTTGGCTTGCTTCTATTAGTGTGTGCCATGTGATGATTCAGTTTTCTCACCACTCTCCTCCATTCCACTTTCCATGAAACTTTTGTTCCGGCAATGTCCCGTGAAGTCATTTGGCAAGAAGGTATCATTATATATTAACTTGGCCTTTGCTTTTTTCTCATTAGATGCTAACTATTAAAGGAGCACATTAATCTCCCACACTGTCATTTTCATAATGACACACCAAAAGCTCAATTTATTAAATAACTTAAGAATCTGCATCTTATTCTTTGAATATGGCTCTCAGTTGATAATTATCACTGCAAGAGAGAAATTTTGTCTTGATAGTGTAAAGAATTCCACATGAATATCATGTTAGACATCGCACAATGATTTCATGTTTGGATTTTTCAATTTTGTAAAACTTCACTGTAGCCCATGAATATGTTGTTTGAATGAATGCATTGAAGGACAGGGATAAAGATAATTGAAACAGAAGGAAGTCTCCCTGTTAAATGGATGTATCTGCTACCCTGACCATATGTAGAGCTGATTTTTTCAAAGAAAAGCATGAAAGTATTTGTTATAAAAGGTATTTTATAAATTGAGGTAAAATTTCAAATTATTTAGTTCAGTGCAAGAAACTTTAATGGCTGAACCCTACTAAATTTGTCAATTGATACCTTATACTTATTTTATTGCTAATTTTAGTGGTTTCCTAAGCTTTTCATAATCACCTTAATCTGGTAGTAAATTTTTACTCTGTGGCATTAATTTGTCTTGACAGCAAACTCTGTGTGTGTGTGTGTGTGTGTGTGTGTGTGTGTGTGTTAAACGTAATTTCATTTGAAGGAGCCATCAGAAGTGTCAGAAAACCTGAAGGCCAGTGCTAGCTCTGCCACTTACTAACTCAGCAATCTTTGAAAAGTCAGGATGTCTCAGCCTCAATTTCCTTATCTAATACTACTTGATCTGCCTCATCAGGAGGTTAGTTGTGAGGAAGTAGTGTAAGTTTATTGCACTTTGAAAGGGTAAATCTTATGCTTATACTTGTTGTTACTACATTAAATAGAGATCCCCCCAAGTGCAAATCAAATGGGTTTAAAATCTTATGTATTTGCAGTTGTTAAGATTCTCCAATTCTTTCACTTCTTTTAGACATTTCCACCCATTATTCCATCCTTCAATTGCATCATTTAAAAAGTTATTATAGATCAGATCTCAGACTGCAGGCTGAGTCCTGTCCACCACCTGTGTTTGTAAATAAAGCTTTATTAGAACACACCCATGTTCACTGTTTTACGTATTTTCTATGACTGTTTTTTCACTGCAATGGCAGTTGAATAGTTGTGGCAGAGACTGTATGGCCTGCAAAACCTAATATATTTACTATGTGGCTTTCTACAGAAAAATGTTGGTACCCCCTTATACATATCACTAAAATCCAGGGCCAGTTATAATCCAGTCCTTTCTGGAAACTAAGTCTTTGATAGATGATGTAATTTTGCTTAAGATCCGTACTCTCCTGTAAGGAAGTAAGTGGGCCTGAGTATCTCCTCCTAGTAGGCAGCAACCTCACCCCCCCTTTCTGATCCATGAGTTCAAAGTTGTGGATGTCTTGAGATCTTGTTTCTTTTCTTGCCCCTTTCAATGGCTTGATTCTTTGAAAGGATAGTCTCAGTTGAATGATGTTGCTGAAAATTTCGGTTAGAAATCTAGGCACGTTTAAAATCCAGTTTATTACCAGGGCATAACAGTGTATGCAGGCTGATGTCTCACAGATTTTTAAATTCAAATGGCACAATGAATAACATAAATTACCAACCCAGCAAATAGATAATGGGGAAAGATAGAGTAGATAAGTTCACATTTTAAATGCACTTATTTTTACCATTTCTAGATTTTCATATGTTTAAGTTTTTAGACTTGTTATGCTATATTCATGTGAATTTGGAAATACCTAGCGGGAGAGATGGGGGATTTGGCAGTCTATACAAGTTTACTTTCTACTGCTTTAGAAAAGTCAGCGGTGTCTCATTTAACATAAAGAATTTTAGAGCTGAAATAGACCTCGGAGATCAGATAGACCCCCCCCCCAACCTCTTTTGACCCATGGACCATTTTCATAGTAATTTATAGTCTTTTCAACCCTTCTGGAATTTTTAAAATCAGTCCATTGTTTTTGCGTGATATATTATGAAGAGGTAATTTTAAGTGAGAACTATTTTATCTTAGATTAGTACAGTGTTAAGGATTATATTATACGTTTTATTTTGACACGATTATTAATGATGGCATATGTAAGCAAATTTTGCCTTTTTTCGTTTAGTGAGTGGTAAGTACTTTCTCAGTTCACAAAGAAGAAATTATGAAAGGAAAAAATGAATTGTCATAAAAAATTGAAAATGACATTGTTTTCATATGTAGTTTTGGAATTGAAATGTAGATTAATGTAAAAGAGGCAAAAATTGTTTTCATGATCTGATATTTGAACTTCTTAGATTTTATGTTATAAAAATTTATTTCTGTATTACAATTTTTGTATTTGTGCTTGTAAATGATGAGATCAGGGAGGTTCAGAGTTTCCCTCCCCCAAAGAAATCATGTTGACTGAAAAGTCCAGTGAAAAATCAAATTAGTTATAATTGTGTGTGTATGTATGTGTATTTCATTTTAACACTTTTCAAGTACCAGACATATACTAATATGCTATATAAGAATTTTGATCAGAAATATATCCTATGAACCTCTTGAGGCAATTAGGCACAATTATTAATATTTTAATCTCATAAATCTTCATTTCAAATGCCTCTCCCCCCCCCTTTTTTTTTGACTTTTGATATTAACCAAAGGTCCATGATGATTATGCTTTAAGCTCCATATGACCAAGAAGAAGGTAACTTAAGCCTGAGCCATGGTCAAGGACCGTGGTAGTTGTCTCAGGGTCTGGGTTCAGAGCACACTCATCACTACTGACCTCATGCTCACTCCACGTATACTTGGAGGCTCTCGATCCGTCCAATTTAAAAGGAAGGGGTATTTCAATGATTATTTCATGAAGGAATGAAAACAGTTGTTACTGAAAAAGGCCTTGTGGTCACTGCTGCTCATTTTCCGTACAAGGAAACTGGAACCAAGTGAAGTGAAATGCTATTTCTAGGTCCACACAGTAGCCTAATGGCAGAGCCAGGGCTAGAACACCGGACTTCTAACTCTCAGTGCACCATTCATATGTTTTGACAGAACCATCTAGCATCTTGCCACCTGAATGTGTGTGATTAAATAATGGTACTGTACCCTTCACAAAGCAAGTGAAGTTGGCCTCATTCTGGTTTTTAACTGGTGGCTCACCAGTTAATTTACCCCAAAACATGTATTATGTTCTTTTTGTTCTAAAGCTGTTTTTCAGCAGAGGTAGACCATCCAGTTATTTCTTGGGTGTCTCTTTTGAGGATGTTGATTCTTAATGTGTCTTCCTTTATGATATACCAGTATTCTAATGGTAATTATTTGTAAGTCCAGTCACAGCAAATACCTATTCCATAGAAATCACTTTGTAAAAAAGGGTACTGAACCTGAACTGATGAATCATTTACTGGAAGCAAGTCACTGGCTGAATGAATTTATAAAGACAAAAAATTTGGAGGGTACTTTAGTGCAGTAGATTTTCAGCATAAACAAAATTTCCCCAAAACAATATGGAATAATTTGTTTATATCATTGCTACAAATTCAGACTGAAGATTAAGTGGAGTCTGTTGTAGCATAGGATCTCTATTGGTCTGTCCAGTAGAATCCCATTCAAGGTATGTGTCCATTTGTAAAATTGATTTGATCATGATTGTTTTTCCTACAGATTATAGTGAAAGGATTCTTGGTTGTCTTCAACTGATTGATTGTTGATTGCTTAATCATTCAGCATATATTTCTTGATTTGTAGTTCCTCCTCTCCACTGTTAAATTTATCATATTATATTATCACCCAGTTTAAGACTATACTGTCATTTTGTTGGAGGTTATTTTAAACCAATCTATTATTACCATTAGGAGTGGAAGGTTTTCTGTTTTTAAGGTAATATGTTTAGTGTCTAGCCTATGGTGAAGATGAAGGGCTAACATATGAGAGGATGCAGAAGATCAGAAAGCATTTAGAGGGACTTCCCTAGTGGCACAGTGGTTAAGAACCTGCCTGCCATTGCAGGGGACACAGGTTCGAGCCCTGGTCCATGAAGATCCCACATGCCGCGGAGCAGCTAAGCCCGTGCGCCACAACTACTAAGCCCGCATACGTAGAGCCCGTGCTCTGCAACAAGAGAAGCCACCGCAATGAGAAGCCTGCGCACCGCGACGAAGAGTAGCTCCCGCTCACCACAACTAGAGAAAGCTTGTGCACAGAAATTAAGACCCAACGCAGCCAAAATAAACAAATAAAAATAAATATATATATAAAAAGAAAGCATTTAAAAATTTAGTCTGGTTGAAGTATGTATCTTTATGAAATGGGAGTATACTCTGGGTCTCTGTATTTAGAGGTTCATATTTTTCAAGCAACATTTTAGGATTAGAAGGAAAACGAGGTCTTAACTAACTAATTAATCAGCAATTACTCTACTGTTTAGTATTTCTTCTACTCATCACTGCTGCCAGCATTCATTCTTGATGGAGTCACTTGTACCTGTGCACATTTCTAACAAGGTACCTCTCTGGCAGATTTTTGAGAAATATTCTGACCACTTTTAAACCTTATCCAATAAAAGCTGTATTTATCAGTACCAACATTCAAGACATTCAAGATTGCAGTTAAGAAAATAGTCTCTGTGCCGTTTTGCCAATTGTTTAATCCTCTACAATCAATTGTTATAATGATTATATTTTGGAAAACTAAATTTTCTGACCTCAGCATAGCGATATCTTGGAAGAAAACCATTTGTTATAAGACTTTTTTTGTAAAATCCTAATTAAAGAGTTATGCTGTTGGGTTATGTTGTGAGCCAAGTATGTCTGCACTCCATGTGGGGGTAGCTGGACTAGATGGCAGGTGGCATCACCTGACTTCCACATCCCTTTAAGACTTGATAACACTAAGCTCTTCAAACAAGCTATGTTCTTATGGGAACATTAAAGCACATCTTTTAAAAATATTATGTAAAGTCCTGTAACTTTACCTGTTTGCCACGAGTGAGAGTCATGAAGTTCTAAGTGGGAAATTGGGCTAGGAGTAAAGTCTTATTTACGTCGAACTTTATGGGTGACTCCCCACTGTGATTCTCAATGCCATGCTGAACTTACTATAAAAATTAGGCACCTTAGAATAATATTTCCTATTCTTTGATTCCCAGATGGAGTAGGTAGGGAAGGATGCAAGTGTGTGTGTGTGTGTGTGTGTGTGTGTGTGTGTGTGTGTGTGTGGTGGGGGTGGGGTGCTTGGGAGGGAGGGGAATATAAATTGTAAGATTATGCTTCTTTTCTTGCCTTTTGACTATCTCAGTGAGAGACACCAATGGCAGATTACTCACATGGCTAAGTCGTAAAATCATAGGTTTTTAATATCTGGACTACTGAGTACAGACATAACATTTAAATAAAAATAATGCAGAGTATTTATCTTCACCAAATCTTCTCTGTCCCACAGAGGATGAGAGCTGTCTCTTTAATAATGCAAAGGAGTAGTAAATTTCAAGCTGAGGATGGGCAGTAACAAGGAGAGTGATCTCCACGCTGCCCTGATGTCAGTGGAGTGCCTTAGGAGAACACCTTATTAGTTGTAACAGGCTGGTTAGCGCCGGGTCACCTCCCTGCCTCCATCTTCCCCAGCAGGGTCACCCATCTCTGGACTATATTTGGGAGGAAAGAAGTGAGGGGGAGGGGAAGAAATATCGTTACAGCCTCTCTCATCTCCCCAGCGTTGAGAGCTGTTTATTTTTATTTGTTGTCCAACTGTGTGATTCTCCTTCTCCCTTCCCAATCTCTCTTTCCCTCGCTGCCCATTCTTCTCCTCTTGTCATGTGTCTGCATACATTCTCTGTGTTAAGGCAAAAACACAGTTAATGGTTTTTTTTCTCATCATTGTTTCATTTTTAGAAATCACCTGAAATAAATGTAGTTTATAAATCTGTATTTAAATGAATATTTACTGTGTTGAAAACATTAACCAGAAGAAGAGCCCAGCGTAGTAAAGCTTCCAATTAACATGACCAACCAAAAAAAAAAAAACAAAAAAAAAAGTGAGGGAATGTAGATATGCATTTATATACCTTTTACTGTCTTAAAAAATGGAGGTCAGTATATTTTGTAAATCAATCACATTTTAGAGTTGCACTTAATACATTTTCACAAAAGAAAAAGATTATCCTCTTTTTAAAAATGTATTTTTGTGCCGTCTTTGATTTTTCTTTTCTATGATAGCTACCAACATCAACCCTTTCTCCTCCCTAGCCCCCATCCTCCAGCCCCCATCCTCCATCCAAAAATGAATGCAAAGAAATACTATTAGGCTGTCTGGTTATGTATTTTTTATGAGGCCATACAAGATGCTGCCTGACCCCTTGCAGCTCATGTTATAAGCACACTGAAGATGCTTTTCATTTGGGTTTTGCTTTTCAGCCTGGATGACCTCTATTAAATAAAAAAAAGGAGGTGGGGCTGGGGAGAAAGGCCTAATATGTGACCCCAGGGACTAGTCGCTTCAAGGATTACATTTAATTCATATGATAATATTGAAATATAACGTTCCTGGGTCTCATGTTTTGGTTATTTTTCTATTTATTTCAGGAACTCATTGATGAGTCTTGTCATAGATGTTTTTCATCAATTTTGGGTAGAAACTGTAAGTTGTGAATTAGGGTCAGATTCTTAAAATTACCTTTTCCCCCTCCTTTTAGGATTCAGGCCACAAATATAAAACATCTCTCTTTTCATAGTTTCTCTGAGAGATACAGAAAAATTAATTTTTTCTGATGTGTCTGCCAAGAGTTCTGTTTCAAATAAAGAAAATTTTTATTTTGGCATTTCCTTAACTATCCTCAACAAGATCCCCAAATTCTTTGTTAGTGTGAATGCTAACACCTTTTAAACTCCCTCCTTTCCTTCCTCCCTCCCTGCCTCTCCCCCTTCCTTCCTTCCTTCCTTCCCCTGCAAAGTCAGTTGTACATATACAATGGTATTCTCTCATGTGTACGTGTCATGATCTAGATAATGACCCACATTTGGGTCCTTGTCCCATGATGTGTGTGTGTGTGTATATATGCTGTAATACATATTTTACATTGCTTTTATAATTATCCTGCTTTTTATAATGCCCCTAATTAGTTACTGAATGCTCAGTTGCCTAAATTTTAAGAGACATAACTTGACCATGCATCATTTTTTTTCTTTTTACAGTGAAACGTTCATGCTATTTAAATTTAGGATTAATGTTCAAAACCAATTTGCAAAAGCCTCCCTCTGGCCAGTTTTTAGAATTATATTTCTATTTTAAGTTTCTCACAATATTGGATGCCCCTTTGTCTTTGCTAGTTGAAATGAACAGGTTGAGAAATGGAATTAAACTATACGCCGTTTGTTGTATTTAGAAAATGTTTTTATTCCTTTCACTTAACACACTAGCACTTAATGTCTCTGAATCAGCTGCTGTTCATCAGTACTGCAGTGGTTCACTTGTCGTGGAAGGCAGGTTCCTTGGAGGGACAGTAACATTTCACTGGAGCTAATAAAGTCAATTAGGATAATATTATACAGTAGGCCACTAGAAAATCAGGTGCATTTGGCACGAATCATTCTATGTTTTTAATTCATACCAATTCTACACTTCATAAGGAATATTTAAAAGCAGCTATTATTATTAGTTACATCAGCTTGCATATATATATGTATATATACACACACACACGTATATATATTTAAATGCTATTTTCCTTTTCCTTTTTTTTCCCTTAGTTGTTGCAAGAAAACAAAAGCAAGAAAATTTGTGGACATGTTCACACATTTTCATTGCCACAAAAGTACTGATGAAAACTGATCAAAGCTTGGAAATTCATTGCAGTTGCTGAAACCCCTTCTCAAGCCAGTCCCTTATTACCTAGGTATTGGCACAATGTGATTCAGCAAATAAAACCCCTAGCTGCCTGGTCCCCTCTGCATTCAGAGAGCAGCAAAGTGGATCCGCAATGGGGTTTTCACGATGACTCATAATTTTCCTACATTTGTTTGCATCACAATCTTAACATTTCTGACATCTGGGTTACTGGTGAAAATGTACATATGTCTCTGTGTATACATAGAGTATGTATATTTTTGTCTTGGTTAGTCATTGTATGTGAGAGGGATGTTTTAAAAACAGAGACTCCAGGTTCTCCTTTGTAAAGCATTAAGCTGTGACCCTCCCCTCCTCTCTTCCCTCCCCCTGTAGCCCTGGACTTCATGATGCCTTCTTGACTGCTAGCTGAACATGGAGTTGTCTTTTTATTTATTTTTTTTATAAACCCAGTCACAACACAGAAAGAGGAGGAGGAGGGGGAGAGAGAGAGAGGGGGAGAGAGAGAGAGAGAGAGAGAGAGAGAGAGAGAGAGAGAGAGAGGGAGAGAGAAGTAAAAACCCTGAAGGATGGTTCTCAAAAATTCTAAAGGAACCACAGGGAATTCCTTTTAAGAGCAACAGAAAGCAAGCTAGCTGAGGTAAGGCAGATGTGGACAGCCTTTCTTTTCTTCTCTTTTCTTTCTTTCCCTCTCTCTGTCTCTTTCTGTGTATGTCTCTCTCCATTTCCTCTCTCTCTCCTCATATTCTGTCTCTTTCCCTTTACATTCATATTTCTCTCTCTCTCTCTCTCCCTCCCTCTTCCTCCCTCTCTCTTCCTCTTTCTCCCTCTCTCTCCCCCTCTCCTTCTCAAGAGCTGTTTCTTTATGGATCTGGGAGGGTAGGTGGGTGGGGAAGCTACCTAACTTCTTCCCTGCTTAAGCAATCTGAGAATGGAACTCATGTGAATATGCAAATAGGACTGCCTGGGCCGCGTTGCTGACACGTGTATGTGTTGTATCCTTCTCCCCACCTCCCTGTCTTAGCGTCTGATCTTCAACAGATTGCTGTTGTTTCTTGTGATCACCAGCACAGCGTGCTGGAAAGAGAGATGGGGGGAGAGGTGAGGATTGTAGGGAGTGTTGTGGGACTGGAAGGCAGGAAATCAGACATGATTGCTGTGACTTTTTTATATTAATGTGTGGCTTTTTTTCTAGCTCATTTGCATGTCAAAGTGGCGGAGGTGTGAGGGCAGAGATTAGTATGGAGATGACATAATGATGCAATGAATTAAATGTGATCACTTCTCAGAGTGGGGGTGAGGTGGGGGGGGGAGCAGTGAGGTGGGGAGTGGGGTAGTCAGCAAGACAGAAGGAGTGAGAGAACAAGAGGGGAGTGCTGCTTCTGATCTTCACCACACAGTTGATTGATGTCACCAGTGAACAGAATGCATCTTTTTATTGTGATGGTGGTGATGTGGTGGTGGTGATGCTGATTGCCATGATTACACTTATCGTTAGTGTGAAATTTGAATTTTAAGTGGTCAGTGCTGGAGCTCCAGTGCACGTGATTGTTTGGTCCATCACTGCAAAGCCTTTACTGTCAAAATTTAACTCTGCTCCACGTTTGCTTTTATTTAAAAAGGAGAATGCAACATACAGGAAAGAGATGACTAATTTGTGATGTTACACACTGGGCTGGGATACCAAGGGTTTTCATGTTTCTTTAGTACTATTTTGTGTATGCAAAAAAAAAAAAGGCGAAATTAAAAACATTTTTATTATTACCAAAAAAAAAAATTTTACAGATCGGCAGGGTGGCAAGGGTTTCAACCGTTGACAATCAAGAAAATGCAATTTCATCTCTGGCATTCAGCGTTATCTCCCTTTAATAACAAAACCAAACCAGACTGATTACGGAACAAAGCAAATTCTCAGGCGGCTAGTTGCAGGTCTGAATGCAGGAGTAAAAACTGAACATTTCCCCCCCTGCTTTTGGCTATTTTGTATGCAACACCTGTAAATATGCACGAGGTAGTTGTAAAAGGATTCTTGGGGGAGGAGAGGGGAGGTTTTAATTTAAAGTCTCTGATAATTAAAAGAAGAAAAATAATATAAACACAAACTAGAAAGGGTTTTAGACTTCGTCGATTTTTTTGTAGTAGAAGTCAAATTCATTCTGTCTGCCAGTAAGTTTTTCTCTGATTAGTCTCGTCTATCGCTTCTTTGGGAGGATGAACTTCCTGCAGTATAGACAAATCAGTATAGAAATTTAGAACTAATTGTTATATGTGCAATAACCCTGATGATATAAATGAGCACTTAAGAATCCAGAGAACATCACTAACATTAATTTATTGAAAAAGAAAATCCAAAGCAACTCCATTAGTTTTTCCCTGTTATTGTTAAGGACTTTAAATGGATTTCCTAATTGGATAATTTTATTCACAAGAATAATACACAAATGGAAAACGAGCCCTCCCTCTTGGGGTGGAGGGGGTTGGTCTGCAGAAGGAGGAAGAGTCATTGTAAGAGCAACTTGTAGGAGACCTGCTCGGGTAGTGCCCTGAAGAGGAAGGTGCAGGATTCAGAGAAAAGCACCCACGTGTGAGAACTAGCAGACAAACTATGGTGGGGGCAAAGGGTGCTTTAAGCATGTTCAAGCAACACGGTGGATAAATCCCTTTGCCTCTTTTTGTTATTTAAAACAGTGTCCATCATTGTTGCCCCTCTTTGGTCACGGGCATTCCAAATTCATTCTATCCCAAGTTTTCCTAAGACGGAGCATCACATCTTTGCCCTCTTTTACTCGCTCTCATCTGCATCTTTGGCATTTTCTGTCTACCAAGTTCATCTTCTTGGAGTGGCACGCGGGCTTGCATGATGTCTCTTCCCTTTCCCAGATGAAGGCAGCTCTGCTTACCGTAAGCTGGATCTCACCAAATGCTGTGCATGGCTACTGTTCATAGAAAAGCATCTTGTGTTCTATTCTTACACCCTTTGCCTGCCAGATACTGGGAAGGGAATCCAGACAGAAAAGTTCTTGAGCGCTGGTCTGGAGTGGCTTTCCTCTACACACATCAACACCTGTATCCTCATTCTCCATCTGTCCCCAGGTAGTACTGTGGCCTCTTCTACATCCTGCTTTCTCCTTGCCTTAGTCTTCTAGGCCAATAAAGAAGAAAGGCAGGGATGAGGATTGTTCCTATTGATCTGCCCAAGGGGATCATTAGGCATCCATATCAATGTACAAATCAGTGGGCCTGTGTTACTAGCTTGGGCAGTCATTGCCAATTTGTTCCTATTAGATGGTGGAGCCTGGAGGTGTTTGATGAGCAGATTGGGTCTTTATCTCAGTACTAGAGAGTATGCAGGCTTGCTGCCAGACAGCACAGGTTTACAGGAGTTTTTGGTAGGGGGGACAGGGATCCTTATGGGTATTGTCTTTCAGCCTGAAATCTGTCTGCACCCTAACTAGACCTCCGAGGTAGACCCCTCCCCACCCTCACTGAATCGTCTCTAGTTACAATTAGCCCCCACTTTGCCTCCTTCAGCCCCGACATCTCCTCGGATAGCTGCCCACAGGAATATCTTCTTGAGTATTCTTTTGTAATCCTTCTCGGGACCGGCGTCATTGGAATGTAGACACTTTTTCTTTTCCTTCTTCCAGCTCCTTTGCTACAAGAAGCAGTGTATTTACTGTTGAGCAAGTGACACTTTGAGCTGCTGTTTTCTCTGTAGTTCAATTAGAGAAAGTAAAAGTTAAAGGTCCAGGTAATTTTGTTTGGGGAATTCTATTTACCTTTTCTCTTTGAATTGAAATCTAGAAGGAAATGTGTTCTCATTGCCATCTTTGTAATTAAAAAAAAAAAAAAAGAAATCTTTAAAAGCCATCTTTGTCTCTAGTATTGGGCTTTGAAAGAGCAACAACTCTGGTAAAAGCCAAGTTGTCTTGTATGTATGTAGATTTGAAAAATAAAAATTATGTTTCCGTTGGGGAAGGGGAGGGGAACAGGATAATGAATGAATAAGCACAATTTATGCCGTTTTACTGCTGCAAGGATGACATTTCCTCTTCATTATTTTGTGAAAACCTCAATTTTAAACCTGGTTTTACTCACTCCTGACGTGAGCATTATTCAGTATAAATATCTGTCCATTGCCAGACCATGGTGATGCTCTCAGTGACATTTCTGCTTTATAGCTTTCAGTGGGGGGAGGAAGAGAGGCGAGGGAAGGTGGGCTGATTCAGATGGGGAGGGAGGGGACCGGGGCAGCATCCACTTCCTGGGAGTTCTGTTTTTATCCTGCCCTTGAGTTTGTTACGTGTGAATAATAAACTGTTACTCAGAGCTGGGGCTGGGGGAGGTGGGTACAGTAGCCCAACCTGAGTTGTGTACTTAGCACTTCTGTCCTTGAAAATTTGTTCATCATTCCAAAAGTTGTTTTTTTTTTTTTTATATAAGCTTTCATATTTTGAGTGTTGAAAATAGATGGAACTCTGTTTACACTAGATACCAATTTGCAAGTGGTTTTGGCCTGCTTTTACTTAGCTAACATACTTTAGGTAACTATTTAAAAAGAAAAACCTGCATTTTACTTTAGAAGACTTTAAACTTAGTGATTATTACTGTTTATTAGCTTATATTTACATTTTCTCACCTGCATATTTATCTATTTATTTTTTGTTCCTTCCCAATCCTGTTCCAATGCATCCACTCTAAGAAGCACTCATTTCGATCCATTTGACAAGAGCCTGCTTTTTTTGGTTGTGGAGTAGCTCACAGAACTTCACAGAAATACATCTGTGTGGGGTTGATATGATTTTTGGGAGTTAAACCATCTTAATTTATCATAAACCAGACAGCCAGTCAGCTTTCATCTTTACAGTGCATGTGTAGAAATCAATTTGGAGTGGACTCAGAGGAATGTTTTAAGAGTTTGTTTTGCAAATATTTATAAACCATTTTCTCTGGAGCAGAGTCTATTTTAGTATGGTCACCATACTATTAAGAACAGAGCTTATTTTGAGGAAGATGCTGCCAAAATCTGTTGTTTGTTTTATCGTGAGGGTTGGGAGTTCAAATTTGTTTTGCCACTGACATACTGTCAAAGCCAGAGATATCTGTGCATAAGCTGGTTATTTTATTCATCCTCAGGATCCACCCCTCTCCATTTTTTTGAACCCGATGAGAACTTTCAAACGAGTGAAACAAACAACCCAGGTGCTCACTTTGATATTCTGCCTGAAGGACAGAAAGTGGACCTTTTTGCATTTCTCTTTAGTAGAGAAAGGAAACCCATCATTTTCTCATCACATTAAGGGCTTATTACTTAGGGATGTTGATAGTATGCTGCAACTTTATAGAAACTTTTAATCAGTGAGAGTCTGATTCTTTAGCCAGGACATTTATAGTTTCCAATTCACCTAGCCCGGGCACCAGGGACGTTACTTTGACTTCTCTTGTAGTGATAGAAAACATTTTCATTCCATAACACACTGTTTATCTATCCATATATCTCCCTGGTTTTTCTTGTTTTATTTAGTGTGGCTTCCTATATGGCATTTCTCCATGAAACAATTGATACATTCTCAGCGCGCTGTGTGAGTAGGAAAAAACTCCTAGATTAATGGTCAGTGTCTCACACATGCACATTTGTGTTGTGATACTACGGAGGAGCTGCGAATTACTGACAAGATCTAGAATAATTCCTAATGCTGTCGAAGGCTTCATTTTCTCCTCGGCATGATGGATGAGGCATAAGAAGTGCTTTCTGAGATCATTATGTGCATCATTCTGTTAAGTGTTATTAAAGTCCGTCTGTCTTAGGCAGCAGAAACAATATCTTTGCCCTTATTTTGCTTGCATTTTTAAAGATGGGTAACTGCAGATCCCTTTCTTCCTAATGTGAGCTTTTCTGGAAATCAGCTGACTACTAATTTGTGCCATAAAATTATTAAGAATTGTATTTTTCTTTGTACTTAAAATTTGATAATATTAATCCGTAAACAAATTCTGTTTATTTCTAAACCTTTAATTCACAATAAATGCTTTAGAATTGCATTTTATTAAAAAAAAAAAAAATAGGAGGTACGGGAAGTACCAGACCTGGGGTGTGGGTTTCAGACTGTAACTTCAAAAAGATTTAATAGTCTTTTATTTTCTGGGCTCCAATTATTTTAAATAGCACTGACTATTTGTTACCTTGAATTGATTGTGTAAGAAACAGGATAAATTTGAATCTGACAAATATTTCATAGAATTCTTCCCTTACAGGCAGAGGTATTCAGAGCTGACAATGCAAAGACATGTAAATGGGAATGAAAACCTAGCTCTAACACTTGGCCAGGGAAAGTTTGTTTTTATAAGCTGTGCATTTGGAGGGCAAATTTCCCCTAGTCAATTTGGAGCACTTGCTGTTTTTGGAAGGGGGTGGGTGAATGGGGGCTACTTTCAACGTGAAAGTAGCTTGCCCTGCTCAATAGGGAGACCAGGTAAATTACAGACAGCTCATATTATATCTCAAGCAATTTCACCCAAACAGAAGAATTTACATTAAAGGTTTGTAACTTTCCTTTAAGTCACAGATTTTTCTGTGATAATAAAATACAGTCTGTTTTATGGAACATTTGCATTATTACCCAGTACCCCTACCACCAGCACCTTTTTTTGTTATTGTTGTCATTACTGTTTTTTTTAACAGTGTAGTAGAGCATGCTTAGACCCCTGGAAGGCTTATCAAAAGTAAATGAAACAAAAAGAAGTAAATCATCACACTTCCTTTTAAAACATTACTTCCCCTTTTCAGAGATTCAGTGAGATCTAGAAAGGCTCACTTTTGTACTTTTGATAGAATTATATAAGTTTGATGCACAGCTGGGATAAGCTAAGCCATCCACAGCACAGCAAATTTTTGAACATTTAATTTTATATTTGAATAATTCTCCAGATCAGGCTATAATCATGAATGTCATATAAAAAGAAAATTTTTAATAAATTACATTATTTCACAGATGTGCAAATACTTCTGAGAAAAAAATTACATTGATCAGTTTTTAATACCCCCCTGTCTCACCCTTCAGTCAAAGGGAAAAATAGCTTTTTTCCCATCTTTGTCTTCAGAAAGGTGCTAGATTGTAAACATCTGAAGGAAATGAAAGGGGGTTGGCCAGTCCACCCCAAACTCTTTCCAGATTTTCAATCCTTTCAGCAGCAGCCTTCAGTCTTCAGAAAAGAGGGAGGGTCTAGGGGAAAAAAAGAAAGGAGATGTCTCTGTTTATTATTAAAATTTAGTGAAAAGCATTACTATATCTGGCTAATTTTGAATCTACTAATTTAGAGGGCTTGAACAACAAGAGGCAAAATTTACACAAGGTATGTGCTGCGGTGATTGGGAAGATAAGGCGTTTGCAGCTAATTAAGACCTAATTCTGGAAAAAGGACAATAAGCAACAGATGGCTGTCATTTCTTTTACAGCCTCTGAAACAATAGCATGTGGATATTTAATTCAAAACTATTCACACACAATTATTTTTACTTAGGCAGAAAGAGGATTATTCTTTGTATAGTGTTTCTGAAGTGGAGTCTGTGTATTCCAGTTTAAATAAAGGCATTTCAGAATTTCTGTGTTTTGAAAATATTGGAATATTTCCGGAAGCAACAGTTGAAGTCATGAACCATGGTCATTTTGGGAACATCACCTGTGGTTGGAAACATCACTGTTACTCAGGGCAGACTGAACAAGTGCTTTTGAACACAAAACAAACAATTGAATTAAGAGTCTTGACTGTGTTGATTTTTCCATGTTTCTTTTGTTAACGGCTCTGACTGAGTAACATTGCATGGCCTCCGTACCCATACAATATTTAGATATTTGATATGTCGTCATAAAGATATTCTGAAGTGGAAAAAATTGCATTAGTGTTTGGCTCATGGATAATGATTTGGTTAAGCTGCAGTTTTTCAGGACTTCTTTACTGACCCAACATAAGTATTCTATTTTTTTTTTTTAACTAAAGCACTGAGGATAATATTCAAAAATAAAACAAGGTGTTGTATTCAGATCAGTAGGTATTAAATCACAATTGCCTCTTTGTCTTTCAGAAACCATACATACCAGATGCACTATGAGAAAAATAATCTAAAATGTTGGGTTTATTTTCAATATGCAAGTAGTATAGAAATATGCAAGCTCTGATTGCAGTGTGCTGGAAACTACTCCACAAAAATGTGTAACGAAAGCTGTTACTATAAGTGCGGTTCATGTATTGGAACAGCTGTGACAGCCTGATACAGTTTAACACTTGTTCAATTATAAGAAAAAGAAATTCAGAAGGGAACTTGATTTAGATAAGAATTTTAAATAAATCCTTGAAATTTCCCAAGTAACTTCTTCTTCCAGTCAAAATTGCACCTTTTCCCTACTTTGTCCTCTTATCTTGCCCTATATTTAGTGTCCAACTCAGTTCTAGAGACCTGGGAAGTAACAGCTGCCCTTGACTGGACCACCTTTTCCTTCCAAATTCTGCTCATATTTTATGTTTTTGAGTGTCTGGGTTACAGTGATTTGCAAATTATTTCAGGTGTCTGCTCTTTTATATTCACTTAGGAAATTGCAAAGAAATCATCTAGTAGCTGGCCACACTTTTCATTACATCCGTTTCTTTTTTCGTTTTCAAGTGATTTTATTGTGCTTTTACAGCATACACATTTTAGTGCATATAAGAAAGGCTGACACTGATATTGATACCAAACCTGTAGTTCTGGGAATTTGTGCACATGCCACTCTTTTCCTTTTGTTTAGCAAATGCTTGATTGATGTGTGTGCAATGTGTGTAATTGTATGTTTATATCATATATGTGTTTTACATATATGTGTGTATATATGTACACACATATACGTAGTCTAATGTGCTATAGTGTTTGTGCTTCATCTAAACTCTTTCCTGGAGTAACTAAATACATAAGGAACATATGTTCCCACATGTAAAATTTCTTTTGTTTAGCTTAACTTTTTATTTTCTAAGCTGAGTTGTCTCTACGGTTTGTTATGTGTGTAAAGGTTTAATTTGTTAATACTGCATATTTTGAGAATGACATATTAATAGTGTTTGCTTGATGTCCTCAAAAGTCAGCATCTTCATATTATTTTGAAATTGCCCTCCTCCAAAACAAAAATATTACACAAAACAAAACCAACCTTTAACAGAAATTACTTAGTATTTTTAATCTCAAAGATGATTATTTTCTAATCTTGACTAAAAATAAAAATCACAGGCATTTTCAAAAGAATTCTCAAATCCCCAGTGTTTATGACCAAGGCCTGCTGGTAGACAGCGGGTAGAAGTATGTGTTTCTACCAAGGGGACAAAGGATCCTTAAAACTCTGTTTACAGAGTTGCTTGTCTCAGCTTCAACATTTCTGTTAACTTTACATTGCTGACATCTTCAAAAGTGGATGGGAGAAACAAAATACTGAACTTTTTCGAGTGGTTTTTTTGGGACACTTAGCGTCTAAGAAGCTGACAGAAGGGTCTGTGCATTAAGACTCAGGCTGGAGAGGGGAGAAATGGCAAAAGCTAGCTCTTTTCATTCTATAGTGGTTGGTATGGGCAATTTAAAGCAGGATCCTGGAATTTCCAGACCCCGGCTCTATCTTCTAAGTCATTTCTGTACCTGGAATAAAATATTGCTGTAGAAATTATTGACATAATAGTCCCCATGAGGACTCATAGCCATCAAAGTGAAATCTCACAATAAATTCAGAGGCCACCTGGAGAACCACTGTTAAAGAGCTTTTTAGAGAAGAAAAAAAAACTTTAAAAGCTTAATTCTTCTTAAATATAAGTTCACTGATCATGTTTCTGTACCACTTTCCTAGAGTTTAGTTCTTTACTTTTAGCTTTGTTAAATAATCCTTTAAAGCTCTTTTGACAGCAAAAATGCTGTGTTTTGTATAGATGACATCACTAGCCCAACTCCAGCCACGTTGAAAGCCAAGGGGTTACTAGGCAATAAACCTCGGTCAGGATTTCTGCGTGTCTCAGGGCATAAAAGCCTTAAAACGTGAGGTGGGTCTTAGTGATCTGTGGGACAAACATTCCTACTATAATACCAGAAGCATTATTGATCAGTTTGGGGGGAACATTTTTTTAAAAGCTAATTAGTCTTTGCAGAGTCGAATAACTAATGTTGTTTTACACTTAGCACTTAGGCGGTGCTTTTCATCTTCAAAGTGCTTTGAAAACATTAACTAATTAATCATTAGCTAATTTAGCAACTGACGATAAAAGTTAAGGGACTAAAAGAGGCTGGATTCCACCAGCGTTTTGTGCACAGTGACCTCTCTCTGGAGTCAAAGGGAGAGTCTTTGTCTTGAAGGGAACCATGGGGCAGGCCACCAGGTGTGGGTGACTATAGGGGACACTGCTCAGGTAATATCTATAGAGAACTGAAACAAAATCTTTTAGATACACACTCCTGGACTATCTTAACAAGTAATGATCAGTTTTTTTTTTCTTGGTTTTTAAAAACCAATTTAAAAAAAAGGCACCTTTGTAGCAGGAGCCCTAACAAATATCCAGAGTGTATAGGTATGCTGAAACTTACAAGTGTGACAATCCATGGGTAGAATGGGAAGTGTGTGCGTTTATGATCTTTACCTTCCTGGATCCAGTGCAATGTAATCCATGAATACTACCCTGGAAACCTAGTTTAGTTTGGGAAACTCAGTGTAGAATCATAAGAGAATTTTCTTGCATGTCGTGACAAACAGAATGCTTTCCAGGGCGCTTGTCTGCTCTGCGCTGTAGCCCCATCCATTATGTGAATGAGATGTGAAAATAGTTCCTTGTTTCTCTGAGATATCAGCAGACCTCACAAGCTGAGTTTCTTTAAAAATACGGAGACAGTTCATCTATAGGCTTATTCTGAATGAGTGAATATGTGTGGTCCAGCTCATTTAGAGAAAAAAACACTCCACAAAAGCTACCGGTCTTAGGGAACGTGGTACCAGTGACTGCAGTTTTGAAGAGTGAATATACTTTGTTTTGCATTCAATTTCTTCTCATTCCCACATACCCCTTTCCTGCAATGAGGAAAAGCAAGATTTCAGTGTATTAAGAAATGTTAAATGTTAAAAATTTCCCTATGCTCTTGCCTGTTATCACCAAAGCGTTGGTAAATCAGGGGAGCAGAGACAGGTGGTGTTTACATTTTTTCAGTGTGAGTGCTACAGAAAGATGACTAGCTATTGAAAACTTCCCACCAGCAAAACTTTGATATCCCTGTAGATGGTGAAAGGCAGTGGAAATAGACAATACACATCTAATACAGTCTATTAGTTACTGCAGAATTATTTGGTGTTCTGTTGGAGAAATTTAAATGGAGACTTTGCACACATGTCCTGGGATAGTACTTAAAAGGCTTTACTCCTAGTTATAAGCATTTCAGGTTAATACAGATCTACACTGTCCTAAGCCTGAACTTGGCTGTAATTCTAACTTCATTAGCGTTCTTGAATGTAAACCTGTGTCTCTCCCCATTCCACCTTCTCCTCTCTTTATCTCAAGCTAATCTTTTCTTCTGGAGGGATAATTTTTAAAAATCCACAACAAGGCTTCAAATTATGTTCCTAGTTAGGAAATTAAAATTTTATACCTTCCCTGTTAAAATTGTCTATTTTTGCAAAGGGAAAAATACTTCCTATTGAAGGATTACCTATTTTTTAGTTTACTTTTTAACTTTGCATGGAGAAGCCCTATAATTTAAACACTTTGAATAAAACAACTGCCCATTCTTCTCCCCATTCTCCATCTCAATCCCCTGCTTGTCCAAAGTTTTCATCAGCATGGCAATTTTTTCCTTCTGCTTTTGGGGCATATCATTTAGACAGCTACCATCCATGAGCCAACTCTCCCCTTAAGCTCCTTCCCTAGAACTTGTGAGGGAGCCCTTTGGAAAGGTCAGGAGCCCAGATTAGCCTTGAGGTTAAAGAAATTATTGAATGGAGATTGCTACTCTCCCATTCACACCTATTGTACCATATTCTTATATCTTTAAAAAATATTATTTTATGCATCAACATGAATCATAGCCACATAGAGAATCATATGAGAACTAGTTTATATAAAATTGAAATTAGTATCCTAAAACAGTTGTTATCAAAGGGTGGGGTGGATGATTTTGCTCTGAGGGGACATCTGGCAATGTCTGGTGACCTTGTTGATTATCACAGCTGTGTGTGTGAGGGGGGTGGTGCCAGTGACATCTATTGGGTAGTGGCTGTGGATGCTGTTTACCACCCTATAATGCACAGGGAAACCCCCATAACAAAGAATTATCTATCCCCCAAACGTGAATAGTGTGGAGTAAATAGTGTGTTTACTTATGCCTATACCTATACTTGGAATATACATGCAGTAGCTTTTAGGTAGGAAATTATTTTCCTTTTGATAGTGCTTGTAAAACAAAGTCTTAGTTAATTTGGGTGATTGTCCCTTCTTGCTTCTAAATATTGATTTCCTCAATTTGAATAGTTTCATATAGAGAGGGGGAAATGGCTCTTCATCCTTTCCATTTCTCACTTGTAAAGATCATAGAGCAAGCCAGCCAGAATTAAAGAGAAGTGTACAAATGAGCAAAGGATGTATTGGTGGAAATGTAAGACCAGCTTACAAAAACTTGATGGATTTTTAGTTTTTAAAGGATAACTTAGCTTCTGCATCCCATGCAGCACAAGAAGATAGAAAAAGAGACTTTATGTGGATGATGTCAAGGATTTTCTCTGTATCTTCACTCTTGTTCACCCCTACTGACCAGGACCCTTGCCTTTCACATTGTGATTTTGGGTATTAGAATCTTCTCTGCATGAGATTTTTTTTTTTTTTTAACACATACTGCTTGTAAAAATCACAAGCTAGAGATTACAGGAAAGAACCCCAATGTTGCTCACTGCCAGTGATCATTTTGCTGGGTGTTGTTAACTTGTTATTCATTAGTAGTTGGAAGGAGATTAAAAAAAGAGAGGCTTTAGCTGAAAATTAAGAAACAAAATACTGGGAGGAGATCTCAGAGTAACGACATAATGATCTATAATAAGAACTGAAGTTTCAACGACTATATATATATATGTATTTTTTTTTTCCTCTTGTCTGTTTTTATTGCTGAAGGCTATAGGACTCGATGTCTCTCCGGTTACATCTATCCTCCGTCTTTTAAACTAGCCTTGCTGTATAAAGTGAAGTTGAACTTCACTTTCCCAGTAGATGGCATTGTAGTCTGTTCAGTGGAAAAGAGCTTCCCCTAACCAATAGGACTTTAATTTTCTTCCTCTGAGCTTCTTCCTTGATAATGTATCCCCTCCCTCTTGCATTAAATACTAGCTTGAGGTTATAAATAAGAATCTTGTTTTCGCTAGTTACCTGTAACTCTCAAAAGATTTGATTTAAAAAAAGATACAGTAGATAATTTAATATCCTTATATCAAATGAAAAAAAAAAAAAAAAGACTAGATCTGGGAGTGTGGCATATGGAAAAAATATGCACGCATGGAATATTTTCAGAATACACTGTTTCAAAATCAGAGCTGCCTCTGGTCTTCCTAAGTATACTTTTCCACATTAATCCGTTGTACTTACAGCATTTTAGAGTCAGTATGAAGAGAAGCCTTGAGAAAGTTATCGGTGTCAAAGATTTTCAAACACAGTGTATTCTTCTTGATTGAACCCCTACCACTTCGAATCACTTTTATAAACTCATTGTTTTAAAACTCTTTTTTAAAACCATCTTGTCTGGGTTTCATGTGCATTACATGTGGGACAATTGCATTTTTTTGTTTAATTATAAATATTACTTTCATGGTATTCTGTTTCCTTCTTTTAACCATGAAACCAAAAATAACGGCAGTAATTGATTGAGCTAGGGAAAGTTGTCATTCCTTGGTGTTACGAAATGGTGCCTATATGTGCTGCATTATTATTATTATTTTGCTTATTGTGAAGATCCCTGAAGAATGGTCGGAACATTAAACTGAATTTCAACAAAAGAAATAATGATATGGAGAATAGATATATTGTTTTAAAAAAATTCATAATGAGGATTTACCTATGTAAATAACTTATAAAAATAAAGGTTGAGTGTATTGACAATTACAATCAAAATGGATTTTCTTTTCTATTTTTTTAGATGAACTTTGAAGATGAAAATACCATGTTTGTACATTTCTGTGTGTGTTTTAACAGAGTCTGGGTTGTCCCTTGAGTCCTTTTTTTTTTTTCTGTGAAGCTACTATGTTCTCTTTTTAAAAATATTTTGCTAAAACTGTAAACGTTTTTCCCCTAGACAAAATCCTCTTTCCACTGAATATAATCTATATTTCTCTGATAGTCATTTGGTAATAATATTTGACTTCCATTTATCAATACTGTTTCTTTCCATTATTTTTAATCACAAGATTATGAGCTGTGTATTTAGTTATTATTTAAGCTAAATGGTGTCTTTGGCTGTTCGCTCGAAAAGATAATGTCCCAATATCAGGATTAAGTTTTCATCTGTATCAACTGGCTTAAAAATACCCAACTTGATTCCTTTTGAATTAACTGAGTCTTATTTTATTTTTTTTTCAATATCACCTATCACCATAGTAACCACTAGCTGTCATTTCAGCTTCTGACATTTTTCTCATTTGGTAAGATTTCAGAATTGCCATCCTCCCTGCCAACATGTCATGAACAAGAAAAAAAAAATGCATGAAAAATCTAATGGGTGTCTGGTCTGATTGTCCTCATTCGTGGCAGGAAAGACAAAAACTGATGAATTGTGAAATGTATTCAGAGGGATTCAAGGAAGCAAGTGCCTGGGACCCCCTCCCCCCTACACCTCGTTTTCATTTTGTTATGCTTGATGCACCGTACATGCTTACCCTGACACTTGGGTTTGTAGAAATTTAAGATGAACAGTTTTTACATTCACCCTGCTCATCTCTCTCCCCTACCTTGTTTTTTTTTTGTAAAAAGTCATCATTAAAAATATAGTTACCAGGGCTTGTATTTAGCATGATTTCTCACTCGGATCATAGATTTTTAGTAAGTCCAAATTGGCTTCCAATATTTAAGGTGTTGTGCTTGCAAATGTACAGCTCTGTTTTGGAGCCACTTATGGACCACGGAGGCACCCAGTGGGTTTGTGTGGTGTGGTGTGCGCGGGTGGTTGAGAAAGATTATTAGGCCCATTTGAGAAAAGAAACAAAGCTGATTCTGGACCTTTTCTAGGGGTTTGTTTTCATGGCAAAAAAAGTAGGAGAATGCTGTTATTTTCTAATTCTTCCCAGCATTCTGGTTTAACAAATGAATGGGGGAAAACATGCTAATGAATTTCTACCCCGAGTACCGGGGTGGGTAATTGATGAAAGGAGCTATTTTTCTACTTATTTTCTTCTTTTTGATCGCCAGACTTCTTACAGCAAAAAGCAAAAAAGAAAGGGAAGTGATAATGTACTTTAGCTGATGTAAACATGCAAATTATTGAATAAATGTTACTGATATGACACAAACATTTACTCTGTACATGAATCTTATCACTGACACCTAGGCAAGACATATAATATGTGGTTTGAATATAAGTAAACATATTAAATAGATTAGCGTATGTATGTATACACACAGATGTTCGTATTGTTAATTTATCCTAAGCTATCTAGGTGTACATGGGTTTGATACAACTTAGGTGTCTTTCCAGAGGTTTTCTTTTGAGCGAGATCAATCTTATAGGATATTTTTTTCATGACTGTCTACAAAGTCAGGCTCAGCAGCAGGAACTCATTCCAGAAACATAAAGCTGATTTGATAAGCAGCTGCAGAATCTAGTGCCTTTTTACTAACGGGTGGACAACCCAGGATCATGCATGTACATGTCGGGATGTTTCCATTTCACATTTCATATGCTGTGGCTTTAGTTCCTTTTAAAAAATTCACACACTGGACGGTTTGGGGGTGTGCTGTAGAATTTACTGCAGATTTTTATTCACAGGTATATTTAAACATTACATACGGCTAGGAAGGAATGGAAAGGCCTATGAAAAATATCTCCATTAAGAACCAAAGTTTCTTAATTTAAAAAGCAAAATCACATTTTTGGTGTAATTTATATGAATATTAAAACATTTAATGTTCAGTGTAGGTGGATTGAT
Organism: Balaenoptera musculus; assembly: GCF_009873245.2. Classification (NCBI taxonomy): domain Eukaryota; kingdom Metazoa; phylum Chordata; class Mammalia; order Artiodactyla; family Balaenopteridae; genus Balaenoptera; species Balaenoptera musculus. Next base: position 44,044,489 of record NC_045803.1, read on the forward strand.
AACATGATTTTGGCATTCATGATTAATGGTGTGCTCGAAATACACATGCATAAATGCATACATATGTATACGGCTATAATGTGTGTGTAAAATAAGCAATTTGGTTCATCATGCTTTTGTTATTTGATTCTTTTTAAATTTAAACACTTTGGAGAAACCCAACGAATAATGCCTGAATGTTTGCTGCTATTATTATGAACAAATATAACCCTTGAGAAATAACTAGAAAATTGATATTGAATCTCAGAGTATATTTCAAACACATATTTGGAAGTGGAAAAACAAAGTATTTTTTGAATACTGGCCAATAAATTTACCTCATAAAAGAAAAAAACTAGAAAAATATAAATCTTTTAATAAGAAATAATAATATTTTTATAAGCTGTGTTTTAAAATGAATGGTGTAAACAGAATATACTTTAATACTTTTACGCTTTATAAGATTTATAACAATAATCAGCAAAACCTTGTAACTGTGTTTGCACCTTATGTGCCTTCAAGCCATTGAACCTTGCAGTTAATTGTATAAATTCCATACACTATGGGAAATCACAGTGTATCATGTATATTCAGCATGTGTCATGTGTATAAATATTAAAATATATTAGCCAAAAATGGTTGATTATTCCTCAAACATTTTGTAATAAATCTTATCTTTTTATGGATTGGGTGGGGGAAACCAAATATTTTATGTTATTTGGAAATATTCTTTAAACAACCTAGATTTATTATTAACATTTTAAACATTTATAACTGCGTTAAAATATTTGGAGACTTAGCTCAGTGAACAGCCATATACGCGGGTAAAGTTATTTTTGTATGCAGTATACACAAGCAGTTCAGACTTCACTGTTCTCCAGTGTGGTGCCCGCATAACTGTTCACTGGTGCCAAACTTATGTACATAAAACACTTGTTTATGCCTATCTTGAGAGTTACCTGGGATCACTGATATAGATCCAGGTAGGAATACCATATTTTCTGTATGTGCAGGGATGTTTTGAAATCTATGTAATTATAATTCTTATCCTTAAAATTTTTAAAAAATCTATCCTAGACAGTAAAGCAGCATATAGGTGAATTTTTGTATGCGAATACTCTTTTATTTTCAATGTGTATTTGAGGAGCTATTTCTTAAAATGTGGGTTGTATATATTCAAACATAAACACACAAGTCAAATATACAAAGGTCTGACGTAATAGCAAATGTAAAAAATTAGAGTGATACATATTTATTGAGACCAATAGAGATGCCTAATGAATAAACAAACAGAAGGTTGAACTGTTTACAAATGTATTTGGCAACTGCCCGTAGCAGTGAGTGTGTACATTTTGAGGGGAGGAAATGTCAGAACAGAGTCTTGTAAATACATGCAGCTGGAAAGGAATAAAATAAAAAATGATGGCTAGCGCTGACAGGCAGGCTTGGGGTGTATGATATACTTTGTTCATTTGATTCTTAGAACTCAGTCGGGGGGTTAAATTGGAATCCAGACATCAAAGAATTCTTCCACCAGACCAAATTTTGCCCGTATAATTTTTTTTCTTACAGTTGTCATAATTTTAGCTAATTTCACAGTGCAATAAATTTTTACCTTTTGAAGTCTTTTTCTTCTTCTTAAATATGCACGCAGTATGTATATAATATATCTCATGTGAACTACCCACACACTTGATATTGGGTACACTTACACATAAAAATGATAGACATACACATATGTATATTACACACAGTGCCTGTGCACGCACATTCACAGATGGGGAGAGAAATGGCGTAGGCAGCCACTGCATTCATCTGACCCCAATCTTGAAATATTAAAGAGAAAACGCTAACTGTTTTCAGTAGCGATACGTTTGCTTCTTTTTCCTTTTTTGCATTTTTTTCCCCTCCTGACTGTTGTGTCTGAAAATGTTGGAAGCATGTGGTGCTGCATATTTGGAGGTTTTGCAGATTTCTGTACGATTTTTATCTGAAGGTCAGGGCTGAGGAAATACATCAGGTTGGGATGTTTGCCGTTCGCTATTTAGCCTGCTCCTCTTATCAGATCACTTTGTCACATGGGCCACAAACAGGGAACTCCTCTAAGAGAGAGTAAAAATAAGCATTATTGTATTTGTATGCACTTTTTCCTTTTTAAGGAGTCTCCAACACCATTTTCATTGTATACTTAACTTTCAGCGTTCTTAGGTTCATCGGGTTATGATTATAATTTCATTCATCATTTGCATTTCTCAAATAAAAATGTTAAAGGTAAATGCTTTTTTCCCCCTGTAAAAGAAAAAAAAACAGTGATAAATCATATCCATAAGGTGTCATTTCTGAGCCATAGGTGTGAGTTCACTATGCTTGGTTTTACCTGAATATGCCACTTACGATAAAGAAACACATATAAATTGAGGAAGAGGATTTTCTTTACGTGTGTTTTCTATAGCTCTAAGAATCTTGTTTTGTAGTTGATGAACTCGTCTGTTTTCAAATGAGCTATGCTGATGCAGGCCTGAATAATGTGGTCACCACCAGAGTACCTAAGCAAGCTGTGGCTCCCATTCCATGAAATTAACATTGTTTATGGAAGCCCCAGATGGAGAGAGAATTTCATATCATAAATTGTGTGAATTAAATTTATTCAAGGTAGCTGTCCAATCTTCATCACTTCATGCAGTATTCAAAGGTCATGCAGAGCCAAGGAAAATGAACTTTCACTCTCCTGCTATTAAGAAAGGATCTCCTCCCATTTACGTGGAGAGTGATTAGACAGGAGCCATATCGGAAAATGAAAGCCATTACAAGTAAGTGTTGGTCATGGCTTTTGGGAACCAGGTGAGAGATGCCTATTGGCTTTTAGGATTATCGGGTGACTACTTACGGTTCTAATTCCAACCAGTCATTCACCTACAATTAAAAATGAGAATATGGGTCTCAAAGTTGGCTATAAAATTTTGCATTTGGACCTATGGAAAATCCTAGATGACCCTGATTATGGTAGACCTACCATTTTTCATCAGTACAATTACTCTTTGAAATAATTTCCAAAGAGTAGATCTTATTGGGAAAATCTTAGAGGAAGCCCAGCTTCATTTCCCTAAACATTTGTATAGTTCACAGGGGGCTCTGAAGCTTGCTTGTTGCTTTCAAAGTGCTTATTTATTTTGTTAGTTAGCTAGCTATGGTCTATTAAACAACTACTGTCAGAGGCAGCCAATAAGGACTTGATTTTTTAAAAAAGAGGGACTAGTGGAAGACTACCATAAGCTTTGTTATGCTGTCTTTTGCAAAAGATAAACATTTGCTTTCCATCTTGATGTCATCTTTTCAGGTTATTATTTGGCCACTATTTATCTCACCATTGGCGAATTATGGTAGATTATTGCTTGGATGCATTAAAAGCACCAAGGAGCTGTGGTCCTGTGGCTATTTCGGGCAAAGTCATAAGCACACTCTTTTTTTTAAATTTTTTTTATTGTCCTCCCAGGGAGCAGAATTTGAACTTAATATTCCATGAAATAAGCCATTGTAATCACGTTGGGTTAATAGAAGAAGTAAAATTGCCTCTCCTCTCACAAGACATTAGAGCAAGGCTGCGTTATTAAAGTTTTCTTGCGGACAGGCGGTTTAAAATATATCCTCAGTGGCTGATGCAAGTCCTTTCAGGGTGGATGACAGCTTTTCAGATCTTAATAGGCTGCTCATTCCTGGCCCACGAGTTACCAGCAATTCTTCCTTTCGAGCCAGGCTATGACATGATGGCTAAAATCTGACATAACACAGTACCATGGGTTGTGCAAACCCTTCCTCATTAAGTGGCTTTATGTAAATTTGTGTCAATAAGTAAACAATTAGAACTTGTAAACATTATTGATTTAGACCACTTATTCTCAAACATTTGACCCACAAAATTCTCTGTTGGATGGCCTCCTTGGAATCTATAACTCACTGGTACGTACAGACCAGTAATCTGTTTGATTGGCCCAGGAATTGTTGAGGCTATGGGAGACATTATTCAAAGCTTTTTTTTTTTTTTAAACCTTGCCTGTATTATACTTGGTCTTAGCTAAATTTAAGTAAAAGTTAAAAGAAGAAAGCAGTGAGGTATTTATGTGTCTCTCCTCCTTCTACACCCGGTTGCTGCCCAGCATCTGCTGCTGTTCATGTTCAGGTCCAGCTAATATTGGGAGGGCAGGTTCTGCCCATCAGCCCTCATAACAAACTCCAGCACTTCCACGGTTTTGAATTAACTTTGAACTTAATTTGGATTGGGGACTATATCTCAGAATGCATTTTCCTCTTAGTGACTTTATGAGCAAAGAAAAAGAAAAAGAGTTTACACTCAAATACTTCATAAATGCCATTTTTCAAGTCAGAGCAAGATTCAAGAAATACAGAGCATAATAGACACTTGTCTGGTCCTTAGAAAAAGAGTTGTGTTGAGGGTTGGGGTGAACTAGCTTGAAGGTCCCTTCAGCTTTTTCCTCTTTCCATCCTTTTCTTGGTATCTTTTTCCTCACAGTTTATCTCCACTCCATGCCACTGAACAGACAAATGACCAGCTGCACTGGTGGTGATGCTTCGTGGCTTTAGGAATTGGCTGGAGGCAATGCCTTGTTAATGCTCTGCCTTCAGCCTGCTAGTGGAGAGAGAATGCCTAACCTGTGTGGTGTTTGTGATGCCCAGTGTTATAGGGAGATTCTCTCAAGGCCCTGGCATGATTTTGAATTCAAGCAGCAAATCTCAATTGTATATAAAGTTGATTATTATTATCCCTCAATATGATATATAAAGAGATACATAGGGAGTTGGAAGAGCTGAGATTTTGACCTTCCATATTCAATATTTGGAAATAACTCAACAAGGAGTCAAATGGTTTATTTTCCAGCAAAGGAAGGAACTTTATGGAGCTACTTTATGCCCACTTAGAGGCTGGACACAGAAGATACAGGAATATTTGATTTAATTAAACCAATGTTTATTGAACATGTGCTGTGTTTCAGGTTCTGTCCTAGGCCCCTAAGATCCCATATGTAAAAGACACAATCTCTGGCTGCAAGAAACTTGTTAATGCACAAGATCACTTCTTCCCTCTAAACAAACAGGAAGCAGAGTTAGAAACGATGAGATGCCTTAGCTTCTCTTCAAGCCCCACACGTAATGAATAGGTTACCTCTGCAGACCCCTGCCTCATATCAGGGCAGTGGGCTTCAATAGGTCACGTGCCAGCATTTGTAGATGGAAACACATTAACAGCTGCCTGTTTTGTCTTTGTTTCCTTGTCCCAATGTATGTGTATGTGCCTATTTCTTTCCCATGATAATCCTTAAATACAGTCATGCAAATACACAAATAAGCTATGTATGTATATCCCACACATTCTAAAGCATTTCTCCCGTTATCTTTTGCACGGGCAAGCCCTTTGTAGTAGAGTGTATTTTATCTGTGGTGCATAAACAGCTTTTTGTCTGTGTAACTTTTACTTGAAGACAGTTCTCTGCAGATGCTTAGCTTTTTTTGGTATTGACATAATTCATTCTCAACTGATAAGTTTTAGCCTTTTTCCCTAGTCAAATGGCATCTAAAATTTAACTAAACATTCCCTCCGTGTTTACTCTTCGAGTTGATTTGGGTGGTCGGGGCTGTTTGCTTATTCATGAGTCGTATTTAAAATGCTGTCTTTTCTAAAACACCCTGTAGCTTGCTACACTATGAATTTGCTGCTCCTCTACCAACTGTGTTTCCAAATTTGTACAATTTATGTGTGCCTTGGCCATGATAAGGTTTTTAAGAAAGTGTTATAAACATTACTAGCTACTGGGGGGGGGGTTAATATGACATATTCTTGAAGAATACTGACCTGGATGAATCTGTCCAGGGCTTTTAGAGACCACTGAGCATTTCATCCTAATTTAAATTTAATATGACAACGTTCACCATTTTCGGAGGGTAGAACTTCCAAGGAAGGAAAATGGAACAAAGAAGATTATGAAATCGTGAGAAAGAATAAACGTGTTCTTTAAAAAGTAGATCAATAGCTGGCTTACAGCCCTTAGATTATAAACTGATAATGCAGAGTATTGAAATAAAAATATGGAGCCTGGGCATGTGATGGAACAAGAGAGGAAAGCCAACTCATTAAAAAAAAAAAGCTGTAATGAAACCCTTCAGAGTGCATTGAGCAACGTTTTCAGTGGGACATCCTCTGCATTCCAATGAAAACATAGGCTTTAGTTAATATGCTTAGGTTTATTAGCGTGTCTGAGGAGTTCCCTGTACTGCCAGGTAAGTTTCGCATTTATGTGTTGGAATGAAGAACCGCATACACTTTCAGAGGGGGCAGAGGAAAGCTTCTGCAGATGCTACTTGTCAACCTTTGCATGTGTAAAAATCTTACCACCTTCAATGGATGACATAGACATTACAGATTCCACTATCAGTTACTCTACTGTCTGTAACATTTACAATTCTTGGTTACAAACATTGAAACTTATTCTGGGCAATTAAGCAAAAGAGGATTTATTGGGAGGAAAAGAAGAAGGGGAGCAATGAGCAACCTCCAGAGACCAGGGGACCAGGTTTAGGGAGGGGCAGGATCAAGGGGGCTCAGAGGGCTGGAGACATGAAAAAAGAAGCGTGGCACCCCATTCTAGTGAGAATGTGCTGGATGGCTGGCTATTGTTGCTGCTCCATTGCAGGCCTCACATCCTTTCTCTGTTCTTGCATCACTTGCTCGAGATGCAGAGTCCTACGAGAGGGCATCTGCTTGCTCAAGCTTGGACCACAGGTATACTCCTGGGAAGGGTCTGTCCACTGCAGGTTCTCAAATGAGAAGCAAGCACCTGGAGTTCCCTTCTCAGCAAGCCTCTACTGCTGGAGGAGAGGTAGTTATCTATGGAAATCCAGGTGCACTTGGGAAGGGGAAGGGGAATGGATACTGGATGCCCAGAAAATAATGTGTCCGCTACACCTTCTAATTAAATAGTACTTAATAGATAGCACAATTGCAAGGTGTTAAGTACCATGTGAATTTAAAAAAAGAAAGGCACCAGTCTTTAGACACATAAAATTTTAGATAACTAGACTAACCAAGAAGTACAAAACTAACATATGGGGAAGAAACTCTTTCTTGGCCTTGTATGAGGTTGTGAATGGCTCCATGTGAAGTCATGTCTACTGTTTGTCTCATGGTTTCCACAATGCTAGGGAGCAATTGCTTTCCTTGTAGTTTGCAATCTGTCTTACCCAGCTGCCTGCTATTCAAATGCATGAATGAGTGAAGCAGAACCATGCTTAGGATCTGGCTGTGCCCCACTTACTCAGGCCAGGGGCTTCAATTCTCCCATCTGTAAAATGGAGCTCACAATAACATCATAGCACTGGTTTGAGCGTTGCTTGAGATAACTCATGTGAAGCATCTGACACCAGAGTTGGCTCGTAGAGCATCCTCAGTAAATGTTTGTATACTGGATGCTGTCAATGCCTCACCCCATGTCCCTGTGGCCCACCTCTGTGTTCACCTGTAGTTGAAGTGGACAGTTCCAAGCTGCCAAACAGCTTCTCCTCTTCCAGGTTTCTGTCTCCTAGTCTATGGCTTATCTCTGGACGATGGGCACTAGCCCAGTCCAACCACTGGGCAGCATGAGGTGCCCAGAATTAATGTCTCAAGGGGCAACTCCAAACCAAGAAGGGACACAAATGGAATAGGGGAATAAGCACCCTACATCTCCAGCCCTTGGTGGTACAATACTGAGGCTTGTGTTACATGGCTTCATTAGAGCTACCCCAGCAGGATTGAATACTAGGTGCCCATAGCAGTCATTGGCCGGCTAATGCACCATTATTGTTTTTTCTCCTTTGCCCGCTCCCTTACTTATCCTTCCTGAGTTCCTGTCCTAAATAAACTCTCTGCACCCAAGTCCTCGAACTGAAGCCTTCTTTTGAGGGAAATCCAACTCAAACAGCTATCATAGGCAACTGGGAAATTGTCAGAGGAAGGGTCAACCCCAAGGATAAATCCATTTTTGACAAATACAGTAAGTCCCCTACATGCGAACCTTCAAGTTGTGAACTTTCAAAATTGAGAATGTGCGTTCGCATGTCCAATCACGTAAGTTAGTTCACATGTCTGGTGTACATTGCGTGCATCCTCTACAAGTGCTTGTGCTTTTGTGTACTTTACAGTACTGTATAGAGTACAGTAGTACAGTATCTTTATTTCAAGCCCAGGATGTCTGGAAGGAAGTGTAAAAGCAGCAGCGATGGAGCTGGTACTGCTAAGAAGCGCCAGCCGTTGTACTGTACTACTGTACTTTTCAAGGTATTGTACTGTAAGATTAAAAATGTTTTCTTTATTTTTTGTGTTTGTTTTTTATGTATTATTTGTGTGAAAAGTATTATAAACCTATTACAGTACAGTACTATATAACCGATTGTGTTAGTTGGGTACCTAGGCTAACTTTGTTGGACTCATGAACAAATTGGACTTACGAATGCGCTCTTGGCAATGGAACTCGTTCATATGTAGGGGACTTACTGTAAATGCTTTCTTCTCCTCCTCATTATTATTATTATTATTATTACTTTGATACCTGGAGTAAATAAGGAGAGAGTAAAGGGAGACAAAAATCATTTAAGGCTAGAACTCTTTTTTTTTTTTTTAACATCTTTATTGGAGTATAATTGCTTTACAATGGTGTGTTAGTTTCTGCTTTATAACAAAGTGAATCAGCTATACATATACATATACCCCCATATCTCTTCCCTCTTGCGTCTCCCTCCCTCCCACCCTCCCTATCCCACCCTTCTAGGTGGTCACAAAACACCGAGCTGATCTCCCTGCGCTATGCGGCTGCTTCCCACTAGCTATCGATTTTACAATAGCCAGGACATGGAGGCTAGAACTCTGAAAAGTGATGGACTTTTTCAGGTTTCAAGGAGAGGAGGGAGTGATAAGTGCTTGTTATCACTTGAAGCGAATTGAGTTTTTAGACTAAGAAAAGGATGCTCAAAGCCATCCCTAGGTTAGTAGCATCTTCTTAGACACAGCTGGATGCTTCTCTGAGTCATAGTTGAGATTTTCCCCAAATCAGGACTCAGGACACTGTGCCACTGGTCTGGAATGGGGGGTGAGTGGGAGGAAGGAAATTGACAGTATGATAGTGGGCAATTAATGAACAAAGCAGAGAAACTGTCTAGAACATCAGACAGTTGGGAGGTTGGAGGGTCTCAGTCCCGGGGAACAGGATATGAAGGGCTTCTTAAATGAACACGTGGCAGGCAGGCTGGCTTCACAGAGTTGCCTCATTCCCCCTCACTGAGCTCTAGCCACACCTGTCTTTCAGTTTCTCAGATGTTCTTATTGCCTCAGGAGGCTTCCTCATGAGACTTTCTCAACCTGGATTATTCATACACACTCTCTGCAGATCTTTCATTTGTGTAACTCCTTATTTTCAGATCCCAGTTGTATCCGTTAGTGTTCGTTGCATAACAACCCGTCCCCAAACAATAATCATATAGTTGCTCACAATTCTGTGGGTCAACAGTTTTAGCTGGGTTCACCTGGGATGGCTTACCTCTCGTGTTGACTGAGATGACTCGTTTGTCTGGGCCCTCAGCTGTGACAGCTGGGATGCTTGGGCCTGTCTCATGGAGATGTTCCAACAGCATGAGAGAAGAAGCTGCAGGGTCCCTTGAGGGCTAGGCTCAGAACTCACATAGTGTCATTTCTGCCAGATTCTGTTGATCAAGGCCAGTCTGGTTGCAAGGAGTAAGGAAATAGTCACTACTTCTTCATGGGGGAAACTGCAGTGAGTATGTGGCTATTTCCAGTCTGTAATACCAATCAAATACCATTTCTTTAGGGATGCCTAACAGCTCCCCTGCCAGGCTATGCCAGGTCCCCCTATTTTATTTTCTCACATCACTCTGTACAACTTTTTAGTACTTGTCCAAATGTGCTAATCATGGTTGAATTATTCCATTAATGTCACCCCCTACTCTAACCTTTGTGTTTATTATCATATCCTTAGCATTTAGCACAGTGCTTCGCAGAAAATAGTTAATAACTGTTCCTTGACTGAATGAAGGATGGTTTTGGGGGGCAAATATAAAAGTAAGGTGGTATGGTGGTAGAGAAACTGTTCAGGAGGAAGTGACAGAAATTGGGCTTGGAAGTTGAAAGAAGACCCTGACGGTGTATGCTGATATCAGTTATGAGTCAAATCGTGAAGACAGAAGCAGCATTTCTGGCAGTGGATTGTAAAACATGCCAGTGATCTATTGGAGTGCATATAATGCATACCAAAATAAAGGGAATTCTTTTGGAAAGCGTAGATAAGGCAAGAGCACAAAGCAAGAGTAACTAAAAAAACGTGCCTTTGTAATTTGAAGCTGGAATTAGTACATACTGCATGATCATTTTTCTGTCAGAGGAATTGGGCTACATGCATATTAATCAGAGTTCAGAAACTAATAAGAAATTATGAAACAAAAAAGGCTGGCTGGAATATGCTTCATTTATACACTCATTCACTCTTTCACAGAATATCTATTGAGCTCCTCCTAAGAGTAATACACTTGGCTAGATGTTTTGCAAGATGTAAGAGATATAAGAAAGGTCCACGCATTATAGGGTAATGTGGAGATCTGAGGTATGTGTACAAATGCCTGTCTTATGATATGGAAAGTGATCTAGGTTGGAAAGAAGGCCTGTGAAATTTACCTTGAGAATTCAGAGGAAACTCAGGGGTCACCTCTGGTCACTATATGTCTTTTTCCACCTTTCTATTTTTCTTTTTTTTTTTCTGAGTTCGAAAACTAATTTCCTTTGCATGTACTCTGCTCCCTGTGAGGAATATCTCCCTTTAGACACAGGATGACTTAGGTTTCTATAAGTCATCTCATGATCTTAGGCAAAGAACGTGCATTTTTTTGGCATCCTACCATTCACACTGTTCAACCCCAATCCCTTCTGGGTCACCTTCCACCTGGGTACCCTCTGGGATCATTGTTCATGATCCCCACTTTTTGCCCACTGCCTACATACTAAAACTTAACTTTCTATATCCCGTTTCTCTAGGGAGTGCCTCTACTAATTAATCTGTTCCAGTTCTGCCAATCGGGGGTCTTTTGGAGATAAGTACTTACTGTGAAGTCATGTGACTTTTAGGCATTATGTCAGGCTGATGAGTAGAGGTTTTGGTATGGGTAGTTTTCTTTATATCTATCTGTTTCTTGCTCGTCTTGCTAGTGAGGATGGGATTCCAAAACCTCAAGGTGTGGCAGAAAAGCAATTAACATGTACAGTTTTTTACTATATGTTGGGCACAAAACCAAGCACTTCTACATATGTATCTGATGAGGTTCTTAGTTATACACAACAGAACCCACTCTAGGTAGTTAAAGTCACAGGAGATTTTAAGTGATATAGATCACTCGTAGGCTCAGTGAGAAGGGCTAAGATACAGACCCCAAGCTGAGCTTCCAGGAATGACTCTTAGAGACACCCCACAGAACAGACCAATCGCAGGAGCTGCAGCCTTTACTGTGATCAGAAGCTGGGGCCACAGCTACGGGTTCAGAACCACGTGGTGATCTGCACCCACGAAATGTATGACAGCACTTGGCTTCTTCCTCCACATAACTCATGTGTGTGCTTCTCATTTAAAGAATCTAAAAGACAGACAGCAGGAAATGAAGCTTTTAGATTTTTCTTTGGGAAAGTGAGATAGTACACCATAGGGAACTGTTGAAATGTGGAAAGGAGCTCCCAAAGATTTTGCGAAATGACCACTGCAAATGTTCTCTCAACAAATACAAATCACACGTTTTGAATATTTTACTTTGATATGAATGATTTAATCTGAACTCTGTCAGGCAGGGACTAATACCTCTTCTTTTAAGGTTAGGGAAAAAGGCACAGAGAACCAAATGATTTGTACAGAGTTGGGAATAGAATTGGGATGAAAACCTAGAGTGTTCTGACTTCCAAACCCTCTGATTTCCTTGGCACCAGTTTTGGTTATATTGAAGAGTATTTTTCTTCACTGGCCTCTGGGATTATCTCAGAAAACAATGATCATATAGAAACTTTGTTGTTAAGCAGATGATTTTGATTCTAAGAGTAGAAGTTCTTTGGAAATATTTGTGGAAATTTATCAGCATTATTTCCATCAGAAAGGCTAGAAAAGGGAAACTAAAAAAAATACTGCTTCTCCTCTTCCGTATAAAACCTTTGGGAATGTGCAAAGCAGAGAAAGCACGAGGTGGGGGTTGTGGAGTCGTCCTGACACTTGCTGTTCAGGCTTTTATGGTGAAGCTGTGCTAATGTCTTTAATCGCTTCCAAAGAAATGACAAGCAGAGTTCTGCACCATAAAGGCCTGAACTTTTATCAAGTGCTGATATCTTTAGGAGACAGCATGGGAGAAATATAAAACAGGCCTGAGGAAGGTGCAGAGTCTGCTTTGTTTCACATTTTTTTTTTTCTACCAAGATATAAGTGAGATCTTTCTATAAAGACCAAAATGGCTCCACGAGAATTGCCATATTAGACAAGAGGTCTTTTTACTTTTTATGCGATGCATTTGTATTGAAAACACATGTTGGAGGCCAAAGTAATTTTCTTTACAGACAATGAATCTTACAACTGGTTTGAACAGTTTTTTAAAATTGGAGTGTTTTACCACTCCTTGTGATTGGTAGGAGTAGAAAAACTGCAAAAATAAAACCCAAAAACAAAACAAAAACCCCCAAAACCCACTGCCACCAACAAAAAATGTGAAGGAGAGCAAGAGACAAGAAGAGCAAAAATGGAATGGAACTGTTTGAAAAGTTACAAGTTATAAGAAATTGAGTGTAGAGTGCCTTCAAAAGGCAGGGATTCTGTTGCTTGAGAAATTTTGGTTATAGTCACTTGTAATATACTTTGGGGAAAATAGTTTTTATCATGTTTTGAAATGTTAGTAATTTGATAATTCACCAATTTTTTTTTTTTTAATCTAGAAAAGAAAGAAAGCTATCAGAAAAAAAAAAACAAAAAACCCTTTAGGGTGATCTCGCTTTCAGGATGGTCTAATACCAGGTCCCTCTTTGCTGTTGTGTTTTTGTCCGGCAGTCATCAAGGCGGCATCTTTAAACAAAAGTGAAAAGTTGTTGTGACCTTCACTGTCAGACTCAGTTTGAACCAGGCCACAGGACTTTGCATTTTATTTTTTAAATTAGCCATTTCTGTCTCTTGGTGTTCGTCTACAGGCCACTCCTGCTGCATGAAAAAGACATGTGGTGGGATGCTTTTACTTTCCTTCACGTTCCCACATAAACAGCGCAGGGCTACCTTTGAACATGCTCTGAACCAGAGTGCAACTTGCTGACTTTATGTGTGTTTTCTCTGAGGCTTGATTAAGATGTGAAGCACTTTTGTCTTTGAGTCTGAGTGCTCCCGGGCAATTTCTCCCTGTGTTTCTTCTCCTCTTTGCTAGAAGAGAGTATGATTCTCTTTTTTGGCTTTTGACTTCTGTTGTGTTATTTTTGCTTTTTTGTTTTTGCCTTTCTTTTGAATTTTTAGGTATTATTTTGTCAGCCATTGGAATTGTAATTTCCAGCTACGAGAATGAGGCTGGGACGGGAGACGCACTACTGTGAGCCTTCCGAAAGCGAAGGGAACAGGGTGCTAGAGAAGTGAAATGACTTGCTTGAGGTCACACATCTAGTTAACGGTCTGCAGACTCTCCGTTTGAATCTCTTTCCCCTGTGCCAGATGGTTGATAGGCAGAGAGAGAAAATCTTGATGCAGAAGAGGGCTGCTTCTTTCTCTAAGTGAGCACATCAGAAGTTTGAAATGGCCATACAGGCTTTAATTTACAAAATTAAATTAATTTTGACTCCCCAAATGTGATAATAACAAGATTTAAATCTAGTGATACTCTTTTACCATTTCGCTGGGCACTATTTATCATTTTATAAAGTAGGAGCTTCAGGACATTCCAGAAATTATTTTAGACAACGGGGGACTTCAGTCCTCAACTGGGACCTGCAAATGGTCCCTAGGGAACCTTTGAACATAACTCCTCAACTTGGGCTGAAATTTGGAAATATTCCTCATGTTTAGCTGTATAACTGTTCTTCTCTGGGGGAAAAGACAGGGATTTATACTCTCCTTGTCTTCCTGTGGGAATTGTTTTTTGTGTTTCAGTAGCTGAATAAATAAATGCAGTTTACACAAATAGAGCAGAAGAGCTGAAAGGGAGAAGTAGATGATTGTCAATGGTTAGTTCAGTCGGGAAAAGCTGGGTCAGAATCAGGTTTCATCCTCCTTTATTCCATCTTACCTACACTGTAATTTACTGACAGTTGTGGATTATTATGAAGCTAAGAGTCCCATCATCCTGATCCAGTCCATCTGAAAATGCTGTATTAAATCCAGATCAAGCTGTGATCACCTCCTACTTGCTGAAGTTCCCTGGACATCTTTTGTGATACCTGTGTATTTTTGTATATTGAAATTTGAATGTTGAACTATTCCTTCCAAATCCAAATATGAGATTAACCCATATGTCATCTATTTACAAAACACTGTGATGCTGGTCTTTTATAGTGACTGAGACAATGCATGGCAGTATTTCATGAGGGCATAATGATGCATAGCATGGTCCTAAAATACAGTGTGACACAGTGCAATTCACAAGAACATAATCATTTCCTTTCAAAATGGCAAATGTGGTTTCATTGCTAAAGAACCCAACTTTGGCTATTGTTGCCAATGGAAATGGCCTGTTGACATCAGAGCATCGATGACTCTATCAAGAATAGCAGCTGCTCTCCCCAGAATGGTGCATCTTTCAATACTCAGGCTTTCTCAGGGGCTCTTTGACGTGGTCTGAGCCTCTTTCTGTTTTATTTCTCATTCTCAGTCTTCTAACATCACTGTTACTGGATTTGTATCCATTGAACTTTTCTTGTGCAGGGCACCGAAACCCTCATTGTGTTTCGGGGAAGCAGGCATTGCAGGACAGGCCCCTTTGCCGGGCTTACTCAGGGACATATTTTCAATTTTTGCAAGATATCAACAGTGAGTGTTAAGCATCTACCACAGGACAGGGGACCCTGTTCTGACTACGCATGGAAGGAGAATCTTCATGTACTCTCTATCTTATTAAAAAAGTGCAGAAGAAAACCTCTGGTGCAGTATATTAAAACTTACACAGCACTGGGCAGTTCTGTTTAGGGTTCCTGTATTAGCATCTTTTATTTTGAAATGCGTGTCCCAAGTTTCATGGAGTTTCATTGTAGAACATATCACGGAAAATACTCTGCCTTCCCACCCTCCTTTCAAAAAACTTTGTTGATGGTTGGAATAAGGACGTCTAAGAAAAAAGGGAAAACTTGAGTAAAGAAGTGGATCCAGTGGGGTTATTTTATACTAAAGAGAGGGGCATGTGCTTTCTAGCATAGGTCTCAGTATCTTCATGAACAATCACTTTTTCAACTGGTAAGTATATTTAGGGAGAAGTGCATTTAGATGCCATCTTTACTCATTTATTCTTCAAACTGTAATACAGCACATTTTGGGTTTTAGTATAGTGCATTTTAAAACTAATGATGCATTCATTCTAGAGCAAATCTTATTTCTAAGCCCTAATTTAATAGAATTAAACTCTAAGCTGAATTGGTTTTATGAGATAAAACTCTGAAGTTGATAACTGCATTTAGGAATAGTTCAGGTATTGAGTTTCTAATTTGCTTCCTGAGCATGGAAATCCCTCAGATAATCAATACTGACTACCTTTAATTGGTAGGAAAGGCTCTTGCTGAGTTTTCTACTGCTGACGGAATTGCCTCTGCACGTTGGTTGTCTGTGCCGCTCTGATTGGTCACAGCTGAAGAGCTCTGGGCTTGAGTTCATTCGAAGTTGGACATTTGTTCCTGACCAGTTGACCACAGCTACATTCAGCTCTATTGAAACAGCAGTGGTCACAGAGACCTTTATTCTGTACGCCTTACAGAGTTTCTGGGTTTATTTCAGTTTTCCTTTAAGACTATAAATTTAGTCTTTACTGCAGACATGGCTGTTTTCGTTAGGTGGGGGCAGAAGGCAGGCTGGTCAAGATAACATCAGGAGATTTCCAAAGGGTGGGGACATTTCTGAGTATGCCGTGACACCTTTAAATAGTTTTAATACCTTCCGAAAATGAAAATCCTGCTAATTGTTAAATGTTGTATTCACAGATGTTACAGGCATTTGGAAATGGATTTCTCCAAATCCCTTAAAAATCAGATGCTGGCTTACTTTGGTATAGGAAATACATTTTAAGTGTGAATCTAAAACACAGGCAAGTGTGTATTTTTCTTTTGGAGCAGAGGGTACCTATTCATCCCCTCCTTGATCCAAATCCGCTAAGAAAGAACTTTTTTTGTCCTTGGCAATCTGGGGGGATTTTGTTTAAAGGAATTAAATGTGAATACTGTAGAACTGCTACTATCTTACCTCAGTTTTCAGAAATAAGGCAATTTAAGATATTTACTGTTTCTATTTTCTTATTATCAAGATAATAGATGTTTAGTGTAAAACATATTTAAAAAAACTATGGAATAGCACACAAAGTAAAAATAAAATGTAATCTCACTACTTACACATAATCACTGCTAATGTTAAAGAAAATATAGCCTTCTCTTTCTTCCCCCATGCATATGTGTGCTTTTGTACAGGTTATGGAATCAGGATCAAAATGTACATACTTCTTTGTAAACTGCTTTTTGAATTTAATGTTATATTGGGAACATTTCTACATGTTATTAGATATACTTCTGCGACATGATTTTTTAATGGTTCCACAGCATGGAGGCCCCATAATTTATTTAAGTGATTCCCTGTTATTGCGCATTTTTTTTCTTCCAAATTTCTTAGTATTATAAATAATGTCATGATAGGTAACCTTGAACATAAATCTTGTGAAACAGTTTTTAACACAGTACTTTTTTATATGTATGGAAAATCTTGCTCCAAATACCCACACTTTGCAATGCTTTTGCTGTGTGTCCTCTGACTTGTTTTTCCTCTTTCCATTTCAAAAAGTCTCCATCATGATGATGCAGTGTTTTATACATTTAGGTTATTTGTGAAGTTTAGTTTAGCTCTTTAAGTTCTACGCTCTGGTAAATATTTTCTGAACTTGTTAAGTTTTCCGGAAATGACTGTGTATTTTATTCCTGTCTATTAATTTGCATTAATTTTAAGGTGTGTATGGGAACGATGAACTACTACGTAACTCAGGAGAGCTTTGGAATTTGTTTGGAGTTTATAGCAGTGTTTTTCCTTCTCTTCTGGAAAAATCTGTGTTATCAGTGACCTTGCCAGCTGTTCCTGTGGCCGCCCACCTGCCATGCCCCGGCTGTTTGTGGCCCATGCAAGTTGGGCAGCCCTCTGATAGTTCGGAAGGGCCACTGAATGTGAAATCCCACCTGAAAGGCTGGGAAAGTAAATTGTGGATCTGGCACATTTCAGTGCAAGTAAATTACATTTTGTCAGCTTCATTGCCCTGAATTTCACGCGCAAATGTGGGACATTGAACAACTTGGCATTGATAATAAATAAAAAAAAAAAAAAAAGGAAAAAACAAGGCTAATGCCTTATTAATGCAAACAATCTCTGATTCAAATGGCTGGAGGCAAGGAGTTGTTGCCATTTCAATGGGGACAATTGCTGGTTTTCCTTCCCTTCATATTAATTTCTCAGAAAAAATTATTATGTTTTGTTTTCCAATTTGCTCCACACTGGATTGGAAACACCAATGCCTTCTTTGGAAAAATACTGGCTTTTGGAGGCTTGTAGAAACTAGGAGATTTGGGGTCCTTTATTCATCCTAGGGGCCCCTTGTGTTGTGATTTGTGTAACAACCTACACGTCCTCTTGATTCTGCCTCTGGGCATCCTCCTTTAACTGCAGATCCTTGTGGTTTCATCTCTGTGGTCAACCTCTTAGAAAAACTCTCGCTGAAAAACCCAGATACCAGAGCAGCGTGGTAGGTATTTTATGTCCTGGACAAACAACCAGAGGTCTTAGGCTGCCTTCTAGAAATATAATAATTGGTTCTTTTTTTTTTTTTTTTTTTTTTGGAAGAGTGATACATTTCTTTGTCTCATCAACTCCAACAAATTTGGTATTTTGCCTTTTCTTTTCTATTGGATCAGAGAAAATACCCAACTTCAGAGAAACAAAAGTCAACTCCTAGTTCAATTCTGTATATTCATTCTTATTACTCATCTAACATAGGAACAAATGTATACTTTTATAGTGCTCTTTAACTTTCCATACCAGAGAGAGTCTGAGATACTCAAAATTCTAGCAAGTTTATGGGTAGGTTTAACCTAATACTATCTTGTTTTGGGAGTCTGTCAGTCTGGATAGAGGAAGATATCTGTTTTATCTCCTCAAATATCTACTTTGCTTCTACTCAAAAACATATTCACAAAACATATACACAAGCAAAAGAAATTGCATTGTATGCTTTCTTTTTGTTCCGCTGAAAGGTCCTACAGTGTGTAATGTTCAGAATCAAAGATGGGCTCTTTCACTGTGGTCTTGACTGAGGTGCAGAATGGAGACAAATGACCCCCAGTCTAACATATGCGACAACAGGAGATCCTCAGAGACTTGGGGAAACTTTTCCAGTCTTATCAGCAAACTTCGTGATGTGCAAAGACCTAGTCTCAGCCAACACAATCACATGGTGATGAAACTTTGACCTTGACTTTTGAGCATCTTGCCAACATTTAAGGCCTGGTTGAGAAGGCCTGGATTTTCTATGAGAAAAGTCTGACAGGGGAGTCAGGGCTGAAAAATCAATGATATTATAACAATGGTAATGATGAATAATTTCATCACCTGGAGCAAAGAGAACATACCATCATTCATAGTCCTATTAGACTCAGTGCTACCCTTTCAATAACAAATATTTTGTAACATCCTCTTGACTTAGCCTGACAAGAAATACATAAGACATTATGGCCTACCACTCACATAATTTTTAAAAATTCATAAAATACTCCAATAGTAATAAAAAACAAAATTGAAAGGAAACCAGTTCATAATAAAATAGGCATTGTATATGAGAATATTCAGGACAAACATACTAGGAAACATAATGAAGAAGTCAATACCTATACCTATGTGTGGATGCACCATAGGTCAGTGACAGATGCAGAGTGAGAGAATGCATTGTACTGGCGACTTGGTTTCATTGAGTTGCTTTGTCATGACTTTCTGATGTGGGGAACAACTCTTGGTAGAGTTTGGACTGAAATAGCATATAGCTGCCCCTTGATTTATCCATCAGTTGCTTCCCTGGAAAATTCATTTATATTCACACTGAATGATGGTTTGTTTATATGTGAAAGAACTTAGGTTCTAGGCCCAGATAATGATTAACAAGTTTTTACCGTGGTGAATGTCCAGTGGGTGTTGGGAAGTCATGCAGGAGGTAGGTGGGATAATTCTTCATTGTGAGGGATGGTTTTGGGTCATGCTGGATGTTTAGCATCTTTGGATCTGCCCACTGCATGTCAATGGAGTCTCTGCTGCCCCATCATCATTGTGACCATCAAAACTGCCCCCACAACGTACCATATTGTGGAACCACTGAGGAAGATGGGGTGTGAGAAGGAATCAGAGAGACAAATCTGTAGGTGCGAATTCCTCAATATGAACAAAAAAGCCCTGGGATATCAAATTCAAGCACAAAATATATTGTTTTAGTCTGTATATTAATACATTTTGAATACAATGGTAAAGATTCATCATCCCAAGATTTCAGGAGGAGTTCTTCCATTTTTAGCTTCTTAGACCCCTCTGAAGGGACTTTTTGAAGGAATTAAAAAATATATGCTACATTTGAAAGCTTAACATATGCCTAGCACTGTGTTAAGCAGGATGTATACATGGTTTTATTTAAACCCCCACCTGTAATTTTTGAAGATGTTAAGAGAAAACAGATGCATTGGGAGGTTAGAACCGAAACAAAACTTACATGGCTAGTAAATGTCAGAATAAGATTTGAGCTCAAGTTTGTCCAAGGAAGTAACATAACAACCACCTCAACACAGGTAACTACAGAAGGGTGCAGTTACTAGATTTTCCCTCTTTCTATAAACTGCCCTAAAATATGCTTTAGGAGTGTCTGAAATGTGGCCCTACCCTTGTAGAACATTTGGGCTCTTGATTCTCTTACATGCTGTGCCCTGTTGAAGGCTTTATTGTGCATCATGCTCTAGTGGTTTATTTTCCTTTCTCTGAGTTCAGTTCTATATTTTAATCTATGTTTGAGCTCTTTGTAGAAAAAAATAGTTTGTAGCCATGTTTTGACAGCAATAAGACAGACTGTAGCTCAGAAGTGGAGATATTGTGGTCTTTTGTAATTGTGCTTAATCACAATATATTTGAACAAAAGGAAAGTTTAGAAGGAGGAAAAAAAATGAAGAAAGGATAAGATAATGGAGGTGGCATAGAGCTATGTGTGTTTTGCCCCAGAAGTCACCCTGGTTTGTGGGTCCCAAGTTTTGATGGAGTGATTGGCATGTCTCCATGGTAGATGTTGGTGATGACTTGCCACCAAGATTTCCTGGGATCCCTTTTACTGTTTGGATGCCCACCCTTCAGCTGCTGCTTACTCTGCAGCCTTCCCTGGAAGATTGGCCTTGACCAGGAACTGCTTTGCCAGGACATTCTGGGAGCTTTCTCTCTCAACCCACAGCCCTAGGTATCCTATAGTCAGTAACTGGCTTGGATTGGGGGTGACAAAAGCCTTGTTCCCTTTCTTCAGGGCAGGACAGACTCTGCCAGGCAGTTTATGTCTGAGAGACCCTCTTGGAATTGGACTGAAGTTAGACTTCATCCAAAACCATATTATTGCTCCTTTCTTCCCCTGCCCCCACCTGCTACCCTTACTCTCCTTCTCCTGAGAGGTCTCGCTTGATAACTCATGTGCCCATCTCAAGGTTGTTTCTGTGAAACCAGACCTGAGACCCAGTTTTTAAAAGGAAGCCATGTTGACTGCCAACCAAATTCTGGCAAGGCTAGTTTTAAAAAACAATGACCATTTTATTGAACATTTCTCTGTCCATAGCACTCTACAAAGCACTTTATATGTACTGTCTCTTTTGCTCACTCTATCTTTTATAGTTGGAGAAACTGGGCTTAGAATTGTTAACTAACTTGCTCAATAGCAGGCAGGTTAGTAATTGATGGAGATGGGATTTGACTTCAAACCTGTGGTCTCAGCCATGTTATTCTGCCTCCCTAGTTACTAGTCACTGAAATGGTGAGCCCTCAGCAAAGTAAGCCATGATTTCCAAGAGTCAGCATGGTTTTCTAAAAATAAGTGTTGCCAAATTAATCCTCTTTACTATCTTTAATGAGTGTGATATCAGTGGATTGAGGGGACATCTTGGATTTTAGCAAGCATGTTGATAAAATCTCTTTGAAGAAAAGTAGAGAAATGTGGACTGACTGGTGGAGTATAGTTAGTTGAATAACCACTCTCAGCATGTTGTATTAACCAGAGAGAATTACCCTTATTTTACAACCGCTTCCAAGCTGGAGGCCCTGTTATCTTTCTAAAAATTTTAAATCAATAACTTAGATGACAACATAGAAACTATACTTTTCCGATATGCAAGCTGAGAAAGAACTAATGCGTTGGCTCTCAGAGCCACTGTTCTATGGGACGTGCTATGGGAAGCACCGTTCTAAAGTATTTACCAGTTCCTCTTTTTATCCATTAGCGATCAAATATCATTGCCATAGTTTTACAACAGCTTTGTCCTTGGGCTCAGGCTTGAATGTAGACCAGGTGTGAAAAATAAGACAGGAAATTCAAAGCTACTGCACGAGCCTGGCAGAGTCTCCCTTCTGCTGACCATCTTTGGTCCTGCATCAGACATGATCCTATCCATGTTGTTTCACTTCTGAGATGAGGACCTATTCCAGCTGGCATTTAGGGAAATGCTGCCCCCGTTGAAATAAACCTATGTCCAGACTAGATTGGATATAAGTCTATAAAAACAAAGTTGGTTGACTGTTCCTCTGGGTCTTACTAATGTAGCTAATGAAAAATATTATTTATCAAATACTATATGCTAGATGCAGAAATAGGCACTTGATATACATTATCTAATTTAATATTCACAACAATCCTGCAAGGTAGCTTTCATTAATCCCATGAGACAGATGGGTCAACTGAGGACTTAGGAGGCTAACTAACTAGCTGAAGGTCACTCAGTTACTGAAGGGTGGATCCAGAATTTCACTCTGACTCCAGTCACACTCTGAACAGAATCATGTCCTCAACTCACCGCCCTGATGCCTCCATCAGGCCCAAGACACGCCCTCAGATGCCTTCCAAGGGAGCCTTTTTCCACCAAGGCTCTGAGAGGAATGTCCTTTTGACACAGATTTCGTGTGATGCCAGCGTTCCTAGATCAGGGAGCAGTATCATCATGAGGACGTTTAAAGCCGTAGAATCTTTGAGAACCAAAGAACTGGGTGTGACTTATAATAGAAAAACAGAAAGAGAGGGAGCTGTTTAAAAACATTTTAAAAGTAAAAAAGCACCTGGCTGGAAAGTTTGAACCAAGAGGTCAGTTTACTCTTTGTTGTGGTCCAAAAACTTGTGATGGCCCATCCTTCATGGCTCAATTTTTATTTTATTTTTATTAAAAGTATACCTTTTAAAGTATCCTCCGCTGGGAAGTTAGTTTTCTCTCCATGTCGAGAAACTGGAGATAAGAAGCCCAGCTTCCGCTGTAGGAATGTCACGTTTTCTCATGCGCAAGTAGGTAGCAAGAGGGCGCCCAGACATTTGGCTTACTGTTGAGGAATTTGTGCTTATTCATGCATATTTACAAGGTAATTAGTTGTCCATTCATTCATTAGCGTGTTTATAGGGCCACTCGCAAAGCCTCTCAATTGCCGCTTGGAAGAGAGACAGCCGTGGTGGGCCTCTGGGGAACACTTGGGTTAAACAGAATCACAGCTGGATTTAGTGGAACACACTAGTCCTGAAACCAGAACTACTTTAGTAACTCAAATGTGACTTGTCAATCACCCGCAAAATGAGGTATTGAATTGGCTCATTCATGTTTTTCCTCTAAAAGTCAGGCAGACACTCAGGAGTGCTAGAAGTTTCTGTTTTTAAAGCCTTCCACATCCAGAGAGAAATTTCAGTATTGCCTTTTTTAAAAAAGGAAACTCTTGTTCAAATTGAGAAATAATTTGCATATACTCAAATTTACTTTTTGGTATATGGGTCCATGAATGCTGATAAATACAGCATGGTACAGAACAATTTCCATGTGTTTTAAAAGTAAAGACTTTTTGCATTTTATCTTTTTTTCAAAATCAGTTGAATAGATCTGAAGTAGACATGCCGTACGGACTTCATGGAGTGGGAAAATATGCTGTTTTTAGAGAGAAAGCTCTGTTGCAGGAAGGTTTTGATTCATGACAACACAGGTGGTTGCAGGAACCACTTTGGGGAAATCCTGATGGAGCCAGCATGCCTCAATGGAACTCTGCATCTTCAGAAGGGTAGACATAGTTCTGAGGACTCAGAATTGATTTAGGGCAAGTTATCTAGCTTTTCAAAGTGTTTTTAAAAAATCTATAATATGAGGATAATATTTCCTGCTACTGTGATCTGATGTGAGTGAATATCATTCCTGCGACCCCCTGAATAGCTGGGTGTGGGCCTCTGTGTAGTTAAAACAAGCTCCCTAAGCACTGGAGGCTGGACCCACCACGGAGGAAGATGCTCCTCGCACAAGCTGCTTTGCCTTCCCGACAAGCCCCTTCTGGATATCAACGGGAGGCAGTTTGTAGAACCTGTGTTTTTGAAAATCTGTCCCTACATTAGACCTGAGAGAAAAATGTCTAGCTCTTCAAATCATCTTTGCACTTTCAAGTCCCCTCTGAATCTTTGTTTTTCCCAGTTTCAGGTCCTCCACGAACACGCTTCCTGTGGTCGCGTGCATGTTTCGATATTGAGTTCCTTCAGTCAATTCAAAACGACTTCAAACTCACCTCCTTCAGGAAACCTCCACCCAAACTAACCTCTTGGAAGAGTAGTTATCAGTGTAGAGCTGCTTATAAAAAAGAGGAGTTCCTACCACCTCCCACTCTTCAGTTCCTGTTTTCTGTTCCATCAGCCTTTTTCTTACTTTCCCATTGTCCGTGCAGAGGCAGCATAGTGTGGGGTTAAGTGCTCCATTTTTCGAGTTGGACTGCTATCTGTCTATCCTTTCATCCATCCATGTATCATCTCTATTATCATTTATCTATCTGTTTACCTATCAATCCTATATCAATCATCTATCTAGTTCTTTATCCATTCATCCGTACCTTTGAGTATGTTATCTATCCTTTCAGAGTCTCAGTTTCCTCATCTGTAAATGGGGTTAATAAAAATGCTTCATAGGGCTGTTATAAGGATTAAATGATGCAATGTATATATAGCATTTAGAATCGTTCCTGTTACCTAGTATTAGCCATAGTATTACATAGTATTATTTCGATAGTATAATATTAGCCTTCAATGTCTTCATTATTTTCATGACCTCCTTTTCTCCTTTCTTCTCCCATATTCCATTCACAGAAGCGGGGCCATGCTTTCTCATTTGTGACTTTCCTCAAACCCTACCTTCATTCAAGTCTAAGTATTGATAATAAAACAGCTGTTCTGTTCAACCCTCTTCCTCACACTCACTTCATCATCAGGACTGATGGGAATACGTTTCACCACATTTTACAGCTCTTTTTTTAAATTTAGGGTTTGTTTGCTCCCCCCTCCCCCTTTTTTTTTTTTTACTACTGAGGTTTCAAGTGGCCACCAGTTCAGTTTCTGCATTCTCACAGGTGTCCGTTCGTCTTGAACACGTGTTCAGAAGTATGGTTCTGAGTGTCCAGGTAATATTAGGTCACAGTCATTGAAGGGCTTGGGGGTTATGGAACCAGGGTGGGCAATTTGCCGCTGCCACCTAATGTTGTATGGCCTGTTAACTGAGGATGGTTTATACTTTTTTAAATGGTTGAAAAAAAATCAAAAGAAAAATATTTCACAACAGGTGAAAATTATGTAAGATTCAAATTTCAGTGTCCATAAAGTTTTATTGGACATGGCCACACCCATTCATTTACAAATTGCTAGTGGCTGCTGTCACGCTACAGTGGTGAAGTTGAGTAGTTGTGACAGAGACAGAATGGCCTGAAAAGCCTAAAATATTTACTGTCTGGCTCTTTATAGAAAATGTTTGCTGACTACTGACTGACTTGAAGTCTTGTTCTAAGTAAACCACTGATGAGAAAAGAGAATATCCTGATGTGAGAAGTAGGGGATTGAAAGCAGGTTATTTCAGGGGGAATTGTCATTGAGTGGCTGTCGTCCTGCCTTTTCAGTATTTCCTATTCCTTGTCTGGTGCATTTAACATATTTGATGGGGTGTGTGTGTTAAGTCAGTTTGCATAAAACTTCCGTGTCAAGTCAATTTCCTGATTCTCTGCCTGGCGGTAAAACCAGACACTGTCATCTTTGAGTACTGGGTTTCACAGGACACAATCCCTTTCCTCAATGGCGAAAGCTTTGTTTCTTTGTGAACTATGGTAGCTTTTCTTGAATTTCTTTTATCGATGTTCAAAACCCGGCCTTTTGTCACGAATATCTTCACATGTTTCAGAACAGCGAAACTTCAGGCTTTTCAGCCATGCACGCAGGAGCGCCTGCATTGTCTTTCTATTGGGGTGATTGACTTGTTCTTTAAATAAAACCACAGCCTTTGTTCTCAGATCCCCACTAACTGCCATATTCAAATTGTTTGTTCTTGTCTAAAATAACTTCAGTTTCTGCTAGTTATTCTGTAGTCTGGCAAACAATTAAGCACAATGTTTACCATGCAGATTGACAGCTATTCTGGAAAAATTCTCCAAAAACAAAGAAAGAAATCTAAATAACAAAATGGGGAAGAAAGAAATCAGGCAGTTTTTTATTTTTTACATACTGTGTTCCTGAAAAGTTGTCCAAGAGTTATGCAGTGGATTCCTGTGGTGTAAAGTGGGGGTTCCATTTGTGGAGAATTTTTTTTAAAACGTCACAAAAGGGCCAGTGCTGATTTGGGCAGATTGTGCCTTCCTTGGGTCATGAGAGCTGGGGCATGAGAGGCGGCACTGGGTAGGGAGGTGATAGTTCATGCTGGATTTTAGGGAGGTCGAGCCAGGCATCTCCCCTGCTGTGGCTGATGATTAGGTGGCCCCTAACCTGCAACCTCTACATATGGATGTGTTAGACCCCATGAGTAAAAGTAGGGGCAAAGGTGTTGGGTTTTTTTTTTCCCTCTTAATTCTCCTACCATATTACTAGAGATACGGAGCCTTGTCTATCCCCCTCCGGTGTGTGCACTCATATAGCTGTCACCTGATGGCTTCCCAAAGGGAGAATCATGGTGAGGTAGGAGGGGGCAGATTTGAGACAGGTAAGGGACACAGGCTGGAGACTGCACCCGCCAGCGAAAAAGCCACTCTTAAGTGTCTGGCTTCTGGCCACGTATCATCTTGTTGCAGCAGCAGTTTTTGGAGCCTAAGGTTAGAGGGATGCTTCCTTCCCCCTAAGGTCCTGTGCAGGCACTGGTAGCTCTCCAAGGACCTACCCTCCCTCATCTATCTTTTGTCTTGGTGGCAGCAGGCAGTGCCATTATGGGATGGCTTGCAATAATTTTTTTTTTTTTGTATAAATTACAAAAAGTTCATGAAGCTGGATTGCAAAATTACACACTATATACTGATCTGCAAAGAAAATGTAGTTTTTTAATGTTTCGTAAGAGATCTACTCTTCCCTAGTCGCCCCCATACTGCTGAGTATCAAGTAAAAATAAAATTTGGTCTGATTTGATAATTTAAACAGCTTCTTAGGTAAAGGTCTCTTTTGGGTATAGGTTTAATCTCTCAGATTTCTTCCTCTGCTTCTGTTGTTCTACAAGAGAACCCTTAGGTGGATGGTGGGAGGGATCTCAACTCATGGTGAGGGGAAATCTGGGACTTAACGCATGTGGGTCCCTGTACTGCCTGCTGGACCCTCCTGTGGCGGTGTCCACGTTCTGAATCTGCCTGGTTTTGAACTTCTGGCACTGGTGCTAAAGTTGACAGCTCTGAAATCATGGTACCTTCTCTCTCGGCTTGGTCATACCAGGAATCCTTCCCGCTGACTCAGCTCGTCCTAAGCCCTAACCCCGCCTGTCTCCCCTGCAGCCCGTGGCTCTCAGGATCACCCAGTCTCTGCTGTGAGCATACCCTCCCTTACAGGCCCATCAGCTATCTCCTGGGACCTTCCACAGGGCACCCAGCAACGAACACGTACTTGCCTTTGACGTAGAATCTGAAGGGGATGTTAGAAAGCTAAACTCAGGCTTGCCCTCTTCCTATCTTCCTGTACCACTCATTTAACTCTCCTCTGGACACTCTAGGTTGGTATGGGGTGGAAAGAGTCAACCCCCTCTGATAAGGTCTTGGCTTCTGAGTGCCTAGTGGGAAGGAAGCCCTTTCTCTGCTTTGTTTTTTCCCTTTAATGTATTTCACGTGCCTCCACCCATCCAGGACTCCAGCCTGGAGAATGGAGTCATATACATTTTTTCCCACCTGCTTTCATGTTGCTTGACCTAGTATCCAACCAATTCCCCTAGGGTGGAAGGGATAAGCTTTCTCTTTGTTCTTCCTGTTTGATTGGAATATTTCCCTTCATCCCGCCTCTTCCTTCCCAAGCTGGTACTCCCTTCCCCCTTCCCACACCCCCTACCCCCCACCTCTTGGAGCTGGAGGAGTGAAATGGCTGCCAAGAGACCTAATTTATGGGGAAGAAGAATGGAAATCACATCGGTTTACTATTTTCAATATATTGTCTAGGTTTTACCGCAATTTATGGTGTGAAAGGCAGTTTAGAGGTACGTTGTATAATGTGGGACAGTTCAGGGTATATGGAAATTGACACAGAATGGTTGAGAACCACCTCATTCTGTACCCTGTAGATTCATTAGGTGCTGAGGATGCAAAATACTTCTGTTTTTGAATGTGCTGTAGAGCCTAATACACTCTGGAATACAGGGAACATTAAATTCTTCATTGTCAGATGATGATACTAGAAGGTTCCTATACCAAAGGAAATTGTTGCTGTTGTTGAGAAAAAGCCAGCCGATTCCTGGGGTTTAGGCCAGGAAGAGTCACATTTTGTATCTAAGTGAAATTGGATTGGAATGAATACTCAGGTCACACTTAAAGGTAAAATAGTCGTAACTTGCAGCCAAAGAATATATGTGGGCTACTGGAGGGGCAGCTCCACTGCATTTCTTTCTGTGGTGGTAGTGGGGGCTTTAGGGATGGGGGGAAGGGTGCCTTTTAGAAGCAAGAGGACATGAGGGGACTCTTGTCTCCTCTTTGATTTTCTCCTCCTTGCTGGGTCCCTTCTTCCTCCCTTCCCACTTCCTGCCATTTCCATCCCTACCCTTCAGTGTCCTACTAGTAGCCTTGTTGTAGCAGTAAGGTTATACATTCTCTCTTTCTCATTCTTCAGCATGCATTGAGTGTCTGCTGTGTGCCAGATACGGGGCTGGGTGGTGGAGAAACAAAGATTAAACCCCTGTTCAACCTAAGTGCTTGGACAAGAGAACTGACTTATACGAGATGGGAAGATGGGATTTGAGGGAGTTGTTGAACGTGGGAGGAAGATGTCTTTGGTGGAGGTGGTGCTGGAAGGTCTATGGATATGGGAAATGGGGAAGAGAAGGGATAGGGAAATTTTTGTTAGCAAAATAAGCAAGAAGTGCCAAACATCTCTCTCAAAGGTTGATTTAGACCATGCTTCCCAAGGTTAGGGTTAGGGTGATGGGAATGTCTGGAATTATGAAACCACTTACCGTATGAGAGTGGAGGCAGCATGTCTCCTTGGGACTACCCCACTGTGAGAGGTTAGTAAAGTTCATGGGTGCTTACGGGCCATTTGAGCCCTGCGGATGCGTGCTTCCTCTTTTCCTTGACTCAGAGAAGTGAAGAGAGATTTAATCCTGCAAATGTGTTATGATGGACTCAAGACAGCGTCACGAGGACAGACATTAAAAATGTCCTTGAACATTTTATTCCATTCAACTGTACATATGTATTCCATTCAACTGAAATTTCACCAAGACTATTTAATTTTTTCATTTACAGTGATTTCTTTGGTAACGACATGCAAGAATATACTTGTGTCCCCTGAAAGGTTCTGAAAATGTACCTGAAATACTCCAAAGCAAACTTTTAGTTCATTGTCCATGTAGACCTGACTTTTTTCCTGTTTTTGTAAAGTGATGCCAATATACCTTACACCAGCCAGCTTAGCACAGAAAACTACAGTTATCTGCCAGTGTTAGTTGTGATTGTCTCTTAGTAAGAGATGTCCCCCATGCCTTTTTCTTTTCTTCTTTTAACATATTTATTGGAGTATAATTGCTTTATAATGGTGTGTTAGTTTCTGCTTTATAAGAAAGTGAATTAGCTATACATATACATATATCCCCATATCTCTTCCCTCTTGCCTCTCCCTCCCACACTGCCACCCTCCCTATCCCACCCCTCTAAGTGGTAACAAAGCACTGAGCTAATCTCCCTGTGCTATGCGGCTGCTTCCCATTAGCTATCGATTTTACATTTGGTAGTATGTATAAGTCTATGCCACTCTCTCACTTCGTCCCAGCTTACCCTTCCCCCCTCCATGTCCTCAAGTCCATACTCTATGTCTGCATCTTTATTCCTGTCCTGCCCCTAGGTTCTTCAGAACCATTTTTTTTTTTTAGATTCCATATATATGTGTTAGAATACAGTATTTGTTTTTCTCTTTCTGACTGACTTCACTCTGTATGACAGACTCTAGGTCCATCCACCTCACTACAAATAACTCAATTTCATTTCTTTTTATGGCTGAGTAATATTCCATTGTATATATGTGCCACATCTTCTTTATCCATTCATTTGTCTATGGACACTTACGTTACTTCCATGTCCTGGCTATTGTAAATAGAGCTGCAGTGAACATTGTGGTACATGACTCTTTTTGAGTTATGGTTTTCTCAGGATATATGCCCAGTAATGAGATTGCTGGGCCATATGGTAGTTCTATTTTTAGTTTTTTAAAGAACCTCCATACTGTTCTCCATAGTGGCTGTATCAATTTACATTCCGCCCAACAGTGCAAGAGGGTTCCATTTCTCTACACCATTTCCAGCATTTATTGTTGTAGATTTTTTGATTATGGCCATTCTGACTGGTGTGAGGTGATACCTCACTGTAGTTTTGATTTGCATTTCTCTAATGATTAGTGATGTTGAGCATCCGTTCACGTGTTTGTTGGCAATCTGAATATCTTCTGTGGAGAAATGTCTATTTAGGTCTTCTGCCCATTTTTGGATTGGGTTGTTTGTTTTTTGATATTGAGCTGCATGAGCTGCTTGTACATTTTGGAGATTAATCCTTTGTCTGTTGCTTCGTTTGCAAATATTTTCTCCCATTCTGAGGGTTGTCTTTTGGTCTTGTTTATGGTTTCCTTTGCTGTGCAAAAGCTTTTAAGTTTCATTAGGTCCCATTTGTTTATTTTTGTTTTTATTTCCATTTCTCTAGGAGGTGGGTCAAAAAGGATCTTGCTGTGATTTATGTCATAGAGTGTTCTGCCTGTGTTTTCCTCTAAGAGTCTTATAGTGTCTGGCCTTACATTTAGGTCTTTAATCCATTTTGAGTTTATTTTTGTGTATGGTGTTAGGGAGTGTTCTAATTTCATTCTTTTATATGTAGCTGTCCAATTTTCCCAGCACCACTTATTGAAGAGGCTGTCTTTTCTCCATTGTGTATTCTTGCCTCTTTTATCAAAGATAAGGTGACCATATGTGCGTGGGTTTGTCTTTGGGCTTTCTGTCCTGTTCCATTGATCTGTATTTCTTTTTTTGTGACAGTACCATACTGTCTTGATTACTGTAGCTTTGTAGTATAGTCTGACATCAGGGAGCCTGATTCCTCCAGCTCCATTTTTCTGTCTCAAGATTGCTTTGGTTATTCGGGGTCTTTTGTGTTTCCATACAAATTGTGAAATTTTTTGTTCTAGTTCTGTGAAAAATGCCGTGGTAGTTTGATAGGGATTGCCCTGAATCTGTAGATTGCTTTGGGTAGTAGAGTCATTTTCACAATGTTGATTCTTCCAGTCCAAGAACGTGGTATATCTCTCCATCTGTTTGTATCATCTATAATTTCTTTCATCAGTGTCTTATAGTTTTCTGCATACAGGTCTTTTGTCTCCTTAGGTAGGTTTATTCCCAGATATTTTATTCTTTTTGTTGCAGTGGTAAATGGGAGTGTTTCCTTAATTTCTCTTTCAGATTTTTCATCATTAGTGTATAGGTATGCAAGAGATTTCTGTGCAATAATTTTGTATCCTGCTACTTAACCAAATTCATTGATTAGCTCTAGTAGTCTTCTGGTAGCATCTTTAGGATTCTCTATGTATAGTATCATGTCATCTGCAAACAGTGACAGCTTTACTTCTTCTTTCCTGATTTGGATTCCTTTTATTTCTTTTTCTTCTCTGTTTGCTGTGGCTAAAACTTCCAAAACAATGTTGAATAATAGTGGTGAGAGTGGGCAACCTTGTCTTGTTCCTGATCTTAGTGGAAATGGTTTAAGTTTTTCATCATTGAGGATGATGTTGGCTGTGGATTTGTCATATATGACCTTTATTATGTTGAGGAAAGTTCCCTCTATGCCTACTTTCTGGAGGGTTTTTGTCACAAATCGTTGTCGAATTTTGTTGAAAGCTTTTTCTGCATCTATTGAGATGATCATATGGTTTTTATTCTTCAGTTTTTTAATATGGTGTATCACATTGATTGATTTGCATATATTGAAAAATCCTTGCATTCCTGGGATAAACCCCACTTGATCATGGTGTATGATTCTTTTAATGTGCTGTTGGATCCTGTTTGCTAGTATTTTGTTGAGGATTTTTGTATCTATGTTCATCAGTGATATTGGCCTGTAGTTTTCTTTCTTTGTGACATCTTTTTCTGGTTTTAGTATCAGGGTGATGGTGACCTCGTAGAATGAGTTTGGGAGTGTTCCTCCCTCTGCTATATTTTGGAAGAGTTTGAGAAGGACAGGTGTTAGACCTTCTCTAAATATTTGTTAGAATTCACCTGTGAAGCCATCTTGTCCTGGGCTTTTGTTTGTTGGAAGATTTTTAATCACAGTTTCAATTTCATTGTTTGTGATTGGTCTGCTTATATTTTCTTTCTTCCTCGTTCAGTCTCGGGAGGTTTTGCTTTTCTAAGTATTTGTCCATTTCTTCCAGGTTGTCCATTTTATTGGCATAGAGTTGCTTGTAGTAATCTCTCATGATCCTTTGTATTTCTGCAGTGTCCGTTGTTACTTCTCCTTTTTCATTTCTAATTCTATTGATTTGAGTCTTCTCCCTTTTTTTCTTGATTAGTCTGGCTAATGGTTTATCAATTTTGTTTATCTTCTCAAAGAACCAGCTTTTAGGTTTATTGATGTTTGCTCTTGTTTCCTTCATTTCTTTTTCATTAATTTCTGATCTGATCTTTATGATTTCTTTCCTTCTGCTCACTTTGGGGTTTTTTTGTTCTTCTTTCTCTAATTTCTTTAGATGTAAGGTTAGGTTGTTTATTTGAGATGTTTCTTGTTTCTTAAGGTAGGATTGTATTGCTATAAACTTCCCTCTTAGAACTGCTTTTGCTGCATCCCACAGGTTTTGGGTTATCGTGTTTTCGTTGTCATTTGTTTCTAGGTATTTTTTGATTTCCTCTTTGATTTCTTCAGTGATCTCTTGGTTATTTAGTAGTGTATTGTTCAGCCTCCATGTGATTGCATTTTTTACAGATTTTTTCCTGTAATTGATATCTAGTCGCATAGTGTTGTGGTTCAAAAACATACTTGATATGATTTCAATTTTCTTAAATTTACCAAGGCTTGATTTGTGACCCAAGATAGGATCTATCCTGGAGAATGTTCCATGAGCACTTGAGAAGAACCTGTATTCTGTTGTTTTTGGATGGAATGTGTTATAAATATCAATTAAGTCCATCTTGTTTAATGTATCATTTAAAGCTTGTGTTTCCTTATTTATTTTCATTTTGGATGATCTGTCCATTGGTGAAAGTGGGGTGTTAAAGTCCCCTACTATGATTGTGTTACTGTCGATTTCCCCTTTTATGGCTGTTAGCCTTTGCCTTATGTATTGAGGTGCTCCTATGTTGGGTGCATAAATATTTACAATTGTTATATCTTCTATTTGGATTGATCCCTAAATCATTATGTAATGTCCTTCTTTGTCTCTTGTAATAGTCTTTGTTTTAAAGTCTATTTTGTCTGATGTGAGAATTGCTACTCCAGCTTTCTTTTGATTTCCATTTGCGTGGAATATCTTTTTCCATCCCCTCACTTTCAGTCTATATGTGTCCCTAGGTCTGAAGGGGTCTCTTGTAGACAGCATATGTACGGGTCTTGTTTTTGTATCCATTCAGCCAGTCTATGTCT
Source organism: Balaenoptera musculus (assembly GCF_009873245.2). Lineage (NCBI taxonomy): Eukaryota > Metazoa > Chordata > Mammalia > Artiodactyla > Balaenopteridae > Balaenoptera > Balaenoptera musculus. Next base: position 44,078,073 of record NC_045803.1, read on the forward strand.
TTTGGTTGGAGCATTTAATCCATTTACATTTCAGGTAATTATCGATATGTATGTTCGTATTACCATTTTCTTAATTGTTTGGGGTTTGTTCTTGTAGGTCTTTTCCTTCTCTTGTTTTTCCTGCCTAGAGAAGTTCCTTTAGCATTTGTTGTAAAGCTGGTTTGGTGGTGCTGAATTCTGTTAGCTTTTGCTTGTCTGTAAAGTTTTTAATTTCTCCATTGAATCTGAATGAGATCCTTGCTTGGTAGAGTAATCTTGGTTGTAGGTTTTTTCCTTTCATCACTTTAAATATGTTCTGCCACTCCCTTCTGGCTTGCAGAGTTTCTGCTGAAAGATCAGCTGTCAACCTTATGGGGATTCCCTTGTTTGTTATTTGTTGCTTTTCCCTTGCTGCTTTTAATATTTTTTCTTTGTATTTAATATTTGATAGTTTGATTAATATGTGTCTTGGCGTGTTTCTCCTGGGATTTATCTCGTTCGGGACTCTCTGTGCTTCCTGGACTTGATTAACTATTTCCTTTCCCATATCAGGGAAGTTTTCAACTATAATCTCTTCAAATATTTTCTCAGTCCCTTTCTTTTTCTCTTATTCTTTTGGGACCCCTGTAATTTGAATGTTCGTGCATTTAATGTTGTTTCAGAGGTCTCTGAGACTGTCCTCAATTCTTTTCATTCTTTTTTCTTTATTGTGTTCTGCAGTAGTTATTTCCACTATTTTATCTTCTAGGTCATTATCCATTCTTCTGCCTCAGTTATCCTCCTATTGATTCCTTCTAGAGAATTTTTAATTTCATTTATTGTGTTGTTCATCATTGTTTGTTTGCTCTTTAGTTCTTCTCCTTGTTAAACGTTTCTTGTATTTTCTCCATTCTATTTTCAAGATTTTGGATCATCTTTACTATCATTATTCTGAATTATTTTTCAGGTAGGCTGCCTATTTCCTCTTCATTTGTTTGGTCTGATGGGTTTTTGCCTTGCTCCTTCATCTGCTGTTTCTCTGTCTTCTCATTTTGCTTATCTTACTGTGTTTGGGGTCTCCTTTTCGCAGGCTGCAGGTTCGTAGTTCCCGTTGTTTTTGGTGTCTGCCCCCAGTGGCTAAGATTTTTTCAGTGGGTTGTGTAGGCTTCTTGGTGGAGGGGACTGGTGCCTGTGTTGTGGTGGATGAGGCTGGATCTTGTCTTTCTGATGGGCAGGTCTCCATCCAGTGGTGTGTTTTGGGGTGTCTGTGACCTTATTTTGATTTTAGGTAGGCTTTCTGCTAGTGGGTGAGGTTGTGTCCTTGTCTTGCTAGTTTTTTGGCATAGGGTGTCCAGCACTCTAGCTTGCTGGTCGTTGCATGGAGCTGGGTCTTGGCGTTGAGATGGAGGTGTCTGGGAGATGTTTGCCGTTTGATATTACATGGAGCTGGGAGGTCTCTGGTGGACCAATGTCCTGAACTTGGCTCTCCCACCTCAGAGGCACAGCCCTGACACCCAGCCGGAGCACCAAGATCCTGTCATCCACATGGCTCAGAATAAAAGGGAGAAAAAAAGAAAAAATGAAAGAAAGAATAATAATAAAGTTATTAAAATAAAAAATAATTATTAAAAATAAAAAAAATAAAAGGTAATAAAAAAAAAGAAGAAAGAAAGAAGAGAGCAGCCAAACCAAAAAACAAATCCACCAATGGTAAGAAGTGCTAAAAACTATACTAAAAAACAAAAACAGAAACAAAAATAAACAGGCAGAGAGAACCTTAGGACAAATGGTAAAAGCAAAGCTATACAGACAGAATTACACATAGAAGCATACACATACACATTCACAAAAAGAGAAAAAGGAAAAAAAAATATATATCGTTGCTCCCAATGTCCACCTCCTCAATTTGGGATGATTTGTTGTCTATTCAGGTATTCCAGAGATGCAGGGGACATTAATTTGATTGTGGAGATTTAATCCTCTGCTCCTGAGGCTGCTGGGAGAGATTTCCCTTTCTCTTCTTTGTTCACACAGCTCCTGGGGTTCAGCTTTGGATTTGGCCCCGCCTCTGCATGTAGGTCGCCTGAGGGCGTCTGTTCTTCGCTCATACAGGACGGCGTTAAAGGAGCAGCTGCTTTGGGGGCTCTGGCTCACTCAGGCCGGGGGGAGGGAGGGGTACGGATGCGGGGCGAGCGTGCGGCGGCAGAGGCTGGTGTGACGTTCCATCAGCCTGAGGCGCGCCGCGTGTTCTCCCGGGGAAGTTGTCCCTGGATCATGGGACCCTGGCAGTGGCGGGCTGCACAGGCTCCCGGGAGGTGTGGTATGGAGATTGACCTGCGCTCGTACACAGGCTTCTTGGTGGCGGCAGCAGCAGCCTTAGCGTCTCATGCCCGTCTCTGGGGTCCGCGCTGATAGCCGCAGCTCGCGCCCGTCTCTGCAACTCCTTTAAGCGGCGCTCTTAATCCCCTCTCCTCGCGCACCAGGACACAAAGAGGCAAGAAAAAGTCTCTTGCCTCTTTGGCAGCTCAAGATTTTTTCCCGGACTCCCTCCCAGCTAGCTGTGGTGTGCTAACCCCTTAAGGCTGTGTTCACGCGGCCAACCCCAATCCTCTCCCTGGGATCTGACCGAAGCCGGAGCCTCAGCTCCCAGCCCCTGCCCGCCCTGGCAGGTGAGCAGACAAGCCTCTCGGGCTGGTGAGTGCAGGTTGGCACTGATCCTCTGTGCGGGCATCTCTCTGCTTTGCCCTCTGCATCCCTGTTGCTGCGCTCTCCTCTGTGGCTCCGAAGCTCCCCCCTCCTCCACCCACAGTCTCTGCCTGCGAAGGGGCTTCCTAGTGTGTGGAAACCTTTCCTCCTTCACAGCTCCCTCCCAGAGGTGCAGGTCCCGTCCCTATTCTTTTGTCTCTGTTTTTTCTTTTTTCTTTTTTCTTTTGCCCTACCCAGGTACGTGGGGAGTTTCTTGCCTTTTGGAAGGCCTGAAGTCTTCCGTCAGCGTTCAGTAGGTGTTCTGTAGGAGCTGTTCCACATGTAGATGTATTTCTGATGTATTTGTGGGGAGGAAGGTGATCTCTACGCATTACTCTTCCACCATCTTGAAGGTCTCCCCCATACCTTTTCCTAACAGGATTTTGTTCTGGTGTCTTCATTACCTTTCTCTGAGGACCCAATCCTTCTTTGGTCTTTAAGCTTTGGTCTTTGAGCTTTAGATTTTCCCTATGAACTTCTACCTGAGCTGCCTTTTCAGGTCAATAAAACATTGTAGGAAGCTTCTTGCTGGCTTCAGAGAACTCCAGTCTATTTCTGGACTGCCAGTGCACACCACACACACACACATGTGCACACACAACAGTAGTAGAAGTTGGCCTGAAGGACCTTATTAAAGCACACGCTCTGCTCTTATTGCCCTTCTGTAAAATTTGGTGTTTGGAAACATCTGTTTTAATCAGACAATAAAAAACACCTGTTGTTGACACCTGACGTGAAAATAGGAAAAACCTCCTTTTAAGTAGCAATTTATGCTTTACAAAACTCTCTCAAAGTCACTGGGTCTTTTAGCTATCTGGAAACTATATTAGGATTCATGGGTGTTCTCTCATCTGTGGACTTTATTAAGCTTCATATACCTGATTTTCACCTGCTCTAAATTAAACTGGCAACATGCATTTTGCTTTGAGCTGGCAAGGGGAGACATTTTCTCTTTGATTTGCCCTGTATCTAATTTTATTAGAATCTAATAAAAATGACAGAAGATATGCTCATAGTAAAGATACTTGATCTGCCATTTTTTTTAAGAGAATAGACAAAACTGCACAATGAAGTGGATCCATATATTGACTGTAGCTCTGGCCAGCTCACCCCAAAATAGGGAAAGCAGAATATAAGTCCTAATGGAAAAAAGGCTTTCTGGGCCAATTTGGAGTACTCCATGTACATTAGTAATTTGTAAAATTTAGTCACAGCCTGACAACACTCAAACATTTCTAGTGGAACAAACACTGAATGTCAAGTGGTTAAGTTGAAATGAGAACTGGAAATGCTAAATAGCTGAGCAGGTCATGTTCAAGTGCTTGCAGCAGTGACACTGAGGCTTTATGGACAGTCTTCTATCCCTGCACTATTGCTGGAAGAGAAACAAATTTCTTTTGGAAATAGCAGGAGTGGAAGTAGAATTATAATTCAGCTGATGTGTGTGTATTTCCGAGAATTCTTGTGCTCACAGTGACTCTAGAGCATGGGTATTGGGAGCTGTTTGAGGAAAGTTGAATACATTGAAAAGCAGAATGCCGTTGAAGTATTTCAAGTGGTTTGTGTCTTTACCCCAACACTGATGTTCCAGTAATTCCAGGGTTTTACCTTAAATAGATGAATGGGTCTCAGTCATGGAAGATCACAACCTGTTAGCCAAAAGGCAGTCATCATGTTTTTTGTTTTCTTTCTTTTTGTTTTTAACATCTTTATTGGAGTATAATTGCTTTACAATGGTGTGTTAGTTTCTGCTTTATAAAAAGTGAATCAGTTATACATATACATATGTTCCCATATCTCTTCCCTCTTGCATCTCCCTCCCTCCCTATCCCACCCCTCTAGGTGGTCACAAACCACCGAGCTGATCTCCCTGTGCTATGCGGCTGCTTCCCACTAGCTATCGATTTTGCATTTGGTAGTGTATATATGTCCATGCCACTCTCTCACTTTGTCCCAGCTTACCCTTCCCCCTCCCCGTGTCCTCATCATGTCGTTTTGATGAGCTCAATGAGTTGAAATTGAGTAGAAGTAGTTCAGGTTTATGGGGAGATTATATCAGACAGGTGGGGTTAGATCAAACAACCCATACAAAGATAACACAAATTTAGTTCTAACTCATGCTTACTCAATGTCTTAGTTCAGGCTGCTACAGCAGCAACAAAAACATAGCTTGGTTGGCTTAAAACTAGGAATTTATTTTCTCACAGTTCTAGAGGTTGGAAAACCATGGTCACATTCTGGTGAGGGTCCTCCTCCTGGTTTGTACGCAGCTCTCTTCTTGCTGTATCCTCCTCACACGGCAGAGCGAGATTATTTCTCTTGTGTCTCTCCTTATGAGGGCATTAATTCCATTCGTGGGGGCTCCAACCTCATGACCCAATTACTTCCCCAAGCCCCACCTCTAAATACCATCACGTTGGGGGTAAGGACTTCAACATCTGAGTGAGGGGCAAAAACATGCATTCCATAGCACTCATGCAGTCCATCACACATGGGCAATAAGCTTCTGTTTATTGTTGTCACTGCTAGACCTGATCTGTCAGAAGCTCCATCTTTTTTCTTTTTTCTTTTTTCTTGAAGCGTAGTTGATTTACAATGTTGTGTTATTTTCTGGTGTACAGCAAATTGATTCAGCTTATATATATATACATATATATATATACACACACACACACATACATATTCTTTTTCATTATGGTTTATTATAGGATATTGAATATAGTTCTCTGTGCTATACAGTAAGACCTTGTTGTTTATTTTATATATAGTAGTTTGTATCTGCTAATCCCAAACTCTTAATTTACCCTTCCCCCACCACCTTTTCCCTTTGGTAACCATGCATTTGTTTTCTATGTCTGTGAGTCTGTTTCTGTTTTGTTAATAAGTTCATTTGTATAATATTTTTGATTCTACATATAAGTGATATGATATTTGTCTTTCTCTGTCTGACTTACTTCACTTAGTATGATAATCTCTAGGTCCATCCATGTTGCTGCAAATGGCATTATTTCATTCTTTTTTATGGGTGAGTAATATTCCATTGTATATATATACCACGTCTTCTTTATCCGTTCATCTGTTGATGGACATTTAGGTTGCTCCCTTGTCTTGGCTATTGTAAACAGTGCTGAGAAGCTCCATCTTGACATGAGCTTCAACAATTCCAGAGGCAGGGAAGAGAGTGACTGTGTTGAGTCAGGAATGCTTAAAGTGTCCTCTTCTATATGACCAGTCAATGCTGGTTACATTTCATTGGTTGAAGCAAGTCACACGGCCACACCAGAGGTCAAGTAGATGGAGAAATGTGATCCTGCCACATTGCCTAAAATGTGTACTGAATGTTTGTCAGTAGTTCCAATGATACCACAGTTATACTTGAGGATCATTTGTTATTTTCCTTTGTGTTAAGAGATTATTCTTCTCTTATCAAATCAGAATCTATCCCATTTAAAGTATCCTTTCCCCTCATAAAAAATGAATATGTTAATAACCTATTTCTGTATTTAAGAACCTCACTTTAAATTGATTCAGCCTACATTCATTTTTTTCTGACGTAGGTATTAAATGCTATCCTCCAATTGCTTACTGTCTCATGGGGTGACAGATGCTACAGATGACCCTTGCAGTATAAGATGACTCTTCCTCTGCAGATGGGTTCAATGTGGAATGAGATTAATGGAGAAGGTACTCCTCAGTCAGCTTGGAACACTCAAGACAGTCTACTTATACTGAAGGTTCCTTAAGCTATACTTTATATCTCTTCCCTCTCATTCTGGCCTGAAAATTATCATCTTTGAATGAAAGCTTTCATGTCCTTGAAATAAATGGTAGTCCACTTTCCTCCATCTTCTTCTGTATGCAAAGTGTGTGCAATTCTTTTCATTTCCATGGATCAATTTTCTTTTCCCTGTGGCCTTTTTGAATTCTACCATGCTCCCAACCCAGATTTGGGAAAAGTGATGAGAACAACAGAAATAAGGCACATTTGGTCAAAGATCAGGCTGACTGGAAAACACCTTTGACTACTTCAAGGGAAAAATGGGAAATTAGGCATAGTCTCCTTGACTACGTGGAGGGAATCAGCTCTCATGCAGCTTAGAACTGAGGTTACCCCGAAGCTAGATAGGGTCTTCTCTTTGATTCTTTCAGTTTCCATTCTAGATTGCTCAGGCAAACCAGACCAAGGAAACTAGCTCACCTCACCTTCCCATCTCACAAGCATTCTCTCTGATACTTTGTCTTATGGCTTCTCCAATACTTTGCAAGTTGCTTAGGATACTGTTTTCTTTCTTTCTTTCTTTTTTCTTAGTAGCAGGGGAGTTATAACATAGAGTTGCACCATTTGCTACCAGAACACCTCTTACAGTAATTTCTCAGGGCAACCCTCTTTCACTGCTGTATGTCTTTATATCTTTGCCCATTCTGAAAATTGTCTGTAAGATCTAACATAGGTCATGTTTACTCATTGTTAAATGTAGTATCTGTAGCAGAGCCTATTCAGGGAAATATTTCTTCCCCACTCCTCATATTTCTTTCCATGAGAAGAGATGTCTGCTAGTGTAACTCCTGGCCTCACTCTGACCCAGTAGACATGGATTTAATTGATATGTTTAGGAAGAAAGAGCAAGGCATCTACTCAGCTCTATGCTTCTTCCTCTTGGGACCTGCCTTCCCCCCAAGAGCACTTGATGTGCTGCGATTCTGGAGGGGAAGGTTCACCTAATTGTGGGGTTTACTTATCAGACTCCTGGCTCTGTATTCTTCAACTTAGCCTTTTTCATTAGTAAAAGTGGTGTCTAGACATTCATCTGTTATTCTACTATTTATATATTTGTTCAGGAGCTGAGTGAGAAGGAGGGGTGTTATGTATTGAACCCTAACACACTAGGGGATTAAAAAAAGCATTTCATGACAAAAGGCCAGATAGATAGTGCCTTCAGCAGTGAGTGGACAAGTCCAGACATTCCAGAATCAACCCTGTTTCCTTTATCCTCTAGAGGCCAGTTCTTCCAGAAAATTTTTTTTTTTAACATCTTTATTGGAGTATAATTGCTTTACAATGGTGTGTTAGTTTCTGCTTTATAACAAAGTGAATCAGTTATACATATACATATGTCCCCATATCTCTTCTCTCTTGTGTCTCCCTTCCTCCCACCCGCCCTATCCCACCCCTCTAGGTGGTCACAAAGCACCGAGCTGATCTCCCTGTGCTATGCGGCTGCTTCCCACTAGTTATCTATTTTACATTTGGTAGTGTATATATGTCCATGACACCCTCTTACCCTGTCACATCTCACCCCACGCCCTCCCCATATCCTCAAGTCCATTCTCTAGTAGGTCTGTGTCTTTATTCCCGTCTTGCCACTAGGTTCTTCATGGCCTTTTTTTTTTCCCCTTAGATTCCGTATATATGTGTTAGCATACTGTATTTGTTTTTCTCTTTCTGACTTACTTCACTCTGTATGACAGACTCTAACTCCATCCACCTCATTACAAATACCTCCATTTCATTTCTTTTTATGGCTGAGTAATATTCCATTGTGTATATGTGCCACATCTTCTTTATCCATTCATCTGTCGATGGACATTTAGGTTGCTTCCACGTCCTGGCTATTGTAAATAGAGCTGCAATGAACATTTTGGTACATGACTCTTTTTGACCTATGGTTTTCTCAGGGTATATGCCCAGTAGTGGGATTGCTGGGTCGTATGGTAGTTCTATTTGTAGTTTTTTAAGGAACCTCCATACTGTTCTCCATAGTGGCTGTATCAATTTACATTCCCACCAACAGTGCAAGAGTGTTCCCTTTCCTCCACACCCTCTCCAGCATTTATTGTTTCTAGATTTTTTGATGATGGCCATTCTGACCGGTGTGAGATGATATCTCATTGTAGTTTTGATTTGCATTTCTCTAATGATTAATGATGTTGAGCATTCTTTCATGTGTCTGTAGGCCATCTGTATATCTTCTTTGGAGAAATGTCTATTTAGGTCTTCTGCCCATTTTTGGATTGGGTTGTTCTTTTTTTGTTATTGAACTGCATGAGCTGCTTGTAAATCTTGGAGATTAATCCTTTGTCAGTTGCTTCATTTGCAAATATTTTCTCCCATTCTGATGGTTGTCTTTTGGTCTTGTTTATGGTTTCCTTTGCTGTGCAAAAGCTTTTAAGTTTCATTAGGTCCCATTTGTTTATTTGTGTTCTTATTTCCATTTCTCTAGGAGGTGGGTCAAAAAGGATCTTGCTGTGATTTATGTCATAGAGTGTTCTGCCTGTGTTTTCTTCTAAGAGTCTTATAGTGTCTGGCCTTACACTTAGGTCTTTAATCCATTTTGAGTTTATTTTTGTGCATGGTGTCAGGGAGTGTTCTAATTTCATACTTCTACATGTACCTGTCCAATTTTCCCAGCACCACTTATTGAAGAGGCTGTCTTTTCTCCACTGTATATGCTTGCCTCCTTTATCAAAGATAAGGTGACCATATGTGTGTGGGTTTATCTCTGGGCTTTCTATCCTGTTCCATTGATCTATATTTCTGTTTTTGTGCCAGTACCAAACTGTCTTGATTACTGAAGCTTTGTAATATAGTCTGAAGTCAGGGAGCCTGATTCCCCCAGCTCCATTTTTCGTTCTCAAGATTGCTTTGGCTATTCGGGGTCTTTTGTGTTTCCATACAAATTGTGAAATTTTTTGTTCTAGTTCTGTGAAAAATGCCAGTGGTAGTTTGATAGGGATTGCATTGAATCTGTAGATTGCTTTGGGTAGTAGAGTCATTTTCACAATGTTGATTCTTCCAATCCAGGAACATGGTATATCTTTCCATCTATTTGTATCATCTTTAATTTCTTTCATCAGTGTCTTATAATTTTCTGCATACAGGTCTTTTGTCTCCTTAGGTAGGTTTATTCCTAGATATTTTATTCTTTTTGTTGCAGTGGTAAATGGGAGTGTTTTCTTAATTTCACTTTCAGATTTTTCGTCATTAGTGTATAGAAATGCAAGAGATTTCTGTGCATTAATTTTGTATCCTGCTACTTAACCAAATTCATTGATTAGCTCTAGGAGTTTTCTGGTAGCATCTTTAGGATTCTCTATGTATAGTATCATGTCATCTGCAAATAGTGACAGCTTTACTTCTTCTTTTCCGATTTGGATTCCTTTTATTTCTTTGTCTTCTCTGATTGCTGTGGCTAACACTTCCAAAACTATGTTGAATAATAGTGGTGAGAGTGGGCAACCTTGTCTTGTTCCTGATCTTAGTGGAAATGGTTTCAGTTTTTCACCATTGAGGACAATGTTGGCTGTGGGTTTGTCATATATGGCCTTTATTATGTTGAGGAAAGTTCCCTCTATGCCTACTTTCTGCAGGGCTTTTATCATAAATGGGTGTTGAATTTTGTTGAAAGCTTTCTCTGCATCTATTGAGATGATCATATGGTTTTTCTCCTTCAATTTGTTAATATGGTGTATCACGTTGATTGATTTGCGTATATTGAAGAATCCTTACATTCCTGGGATAAACCCCACTTGATCATGGTGTATGATCCTTTTAATGTGCTGTTGGATCCTGTTTGCTAGTATTTTGTTGAGGATTTTTGCATCTATGTTCATCAGTGATATTGGCCTGTAGTTTTCTTTCTTTGTGACATCTTTGTCTGGTTTTGGTATCAGGGTGATGGTGGCCTCGTAGAATGAGTTTGGGAGTGTTCCTCCCTCTGCTATATTTTGGAAGAGTTTGAGAAGGATAGGTGTTAGCTCTTCTCTAAATGTTTGATAGAATTCACCTGTGAAGCCATCTGGTCCTGGGCTTTTGTTTGTTGGAAGGTTTTTAATCACAGTTTCAATTTCAGTGCTTGTGATTGGTCTGTTCATATTTTCTATTTCTTCCTGGTTCAGTCTCGGCAGTTTGTGCATTTCTAAGAATCTGTCCATTTCTTCCAGGTTGTCCATTTTATTGGCATAGAGTTGCTTGTAGTAATCTCTCATGATCTTTTGTATTTCTGCAGTGTCAGTGGTTACTTCTCCTTTTTCATTTCTAATTCTATTGATCTGAGTCTTCTCCCTTTTTCTCTTGATGAGTCTGGCTAATGGTTTATCAATTTTGTTTATCTTCTCAAAGAACCAGCTTTTCGTTTCATTGATTTTTGCTATTGTTTCCTTCATTTCTTTTTCATTTATTTCTGACCTGACCTTTATAATTTCTTTCCTTCTGCTAGCTTTGGGGTTTTTTTGTTCTTCTTTCTCTAATTGCTTTAGGTGCAAGGTTAGGTTGTTTATTCGAGATGTTTCCTGTTTCTTGAGGTAGGCTTGTATTGCTATAAACTTCCCTCTTAGCACCGCTTTTGCTGCGTCCCATAGGTTTTGGGTCGTCGTATCTCCATTGTCATTTGTTTCTAGGTATTTTTTGATTTCCCCTTTGATTTCTTCAGTAATCACTTCGTTATTAAGTAATGTATTGTGTAGCCTCCATGTGTTTGTATTTTTTACAGATCTTTTCCTGTAGTTGATATCTAGTCTCATAGCGTTGTGGTCGGAAAAGATACTTGATACGATTTCAATTTTCTTAAATTTACCAAGGCTTGATTTGTGACCCAAGATATGATCTATCCTGGAGAATGTTCCATGAGCACTTGAGAAAAATGTGTATTCTGTTGTTTTTGGGTGGAATGTCCTATAAATATCAATTAAGTCCATCTTGTTTAATGTATCATTTAAAGCTTGTGTTTCCTTATTTATTTTCATTTTGGATGATCTGTCCATTGGTGAAAGTGGGGTGTTAAAGTCCCCTACTATGATTGTGTTGCTGTCGATATCCCCTTTTATGGCTGTTAGCCTTTGCCTTATGTATTGAGGTGCTCCTATGTTGGGTGCATAAATATTTACAATTGTTATATCTTCTATTTGGATTGATCCCTAAATCATTATGTAATGTCCTTCTTTGTCTCTTGTAATAGTCTTTGTTTTAAAGTCTATTTTGTCTGATGTGAGAATTGCTACTCCAGCTTTCTTTTGATTTCCATTTGCATGGAATATCTTTTTCCATCCCCTCACTTTCAGTCTATATGTGTCCCTAGGTCTGAAGTGGGTCTCTTGTAGACAGCATATATACGGGTCTTGTTTTTGTATTCATTCAGCCAATCTATGTCTTTTAGTTGGAGCATTTAATCCATTTACGTTTCAGGTAATTATCGATATGTATGTTCCTGTTACCATTTTCTTAATTGTTTTGGGTTTATTATTGTAGGTCTTTTCCTTCTCTTATGTTTCCTGCCTAGAGAAGTTCCTTTATCATTTGTTGTAAAGCTGGTTTGGCAGTGCTGAATTCTCTTAGCTTTTGCTTGTCTGTAAAGGTTTTAATTTCTCCGTCAAGTCTGAATGAGATCCATGCTGGGTAGAGTAATCTTGGTTGTAGGTTTTTCTCCTTCATCACTTTAAATATGTCCTGCCACTCCCTTCTGGCTTGCAGAGTTTCTGCTGAAAGATCAGCTGTTAACTTTATGGGGATTCCCTTATGTCTTGTTATTTTTCCCTTGCTGCTTTTAACATTTGTTCTTTGTATTTAATTTTTGATAGTTTGATTAATATGTGTCTTGGCATGTTTCTCCTTGGATTTATCCTGTATGGGATTCTCTGTGCTTCCTGGACTTGATTAACTATTTCCTTTCCCATATTAGGGAAGTTATCAACTATAATTTCTTCAAATATTTTCTCAGTCCCTTTCTTTTTCCCTTCTTCTTCTGGGACCCCTATAATTCGAATGTTGGTGTGTTTAATGTTGTCCCAGAGGTCTCTGAGACTGTCCTCAATTCTTTTCATTCTTTTTCTTTATTCTGTTCTGCAGTAGTTATTTCCACTATTTTATCTTCCAGGTCACTTATCCGTTCTTCTGCCTCAGTTATTCTGCTATTGATCCCTCCTAGAGAATTTTTAATTTCGTTTATTGTGCTGTTCATCACTGTTTGTTTGCTCTTTAGTTCTTCTTTTTCCTTGTTAACCGTTTCTTATATTTTCTCCATTCTATTTCCAAGATTTTGGATCATCTTTACTATCATTATTCTGAATTCTTTTTCAGGTAGGCTGCCTATTTCCTCTTCATTTGTTAGGTGTGGTGGGTTTTTGCCTTGCTCCTTCATCTGCTGTTTCTATGCCTTCTCATTTTGCTTAACTTACTGTGTTTGCGGTCTCCTTTTCGCAGGCTGCAGGTTCGTAGTTCCCGTTGTTTTTGGAGTCTGCCCCCAGTGGCTACGGTTGGTTCAGTGGGTTGTGTAGGCTTCCTGGTGGAGGGGACTAGTGCCCGTGTTGTGGTGGATGAGGCTGGATCTTGTCTTTCTGGTGGGCAGGTCCACGTCTGGTGGTGTGTTTTGGGGTGTCTGTGGCCTTATTATGATTTTAGGCAGCCTCTGTGCTAATGGATGGGGTTGTGTTCCTGTCTTGCTAGTTGTTTGGCATAGGGTGTCCAGCACTGTAGCTTGCTGGTCGTTGAGTGGAGGTGGGTCTTGGCATTGAGATGGAGATCTCTCGGAGATTTTTGCTGTTTGATATTACGTGGAGCTGGGAGATGTCTTGTGGACCAGTGTCCTGAACTTGGCTTTGCCACCTCAGAGGCACAGCCCTGACGCCTGACTGGAGCACCAACCACCTGTCATCCACATGGCTCAGAATAAAAGGGAGAAAAAAAAGAAAGAAAGAAGGAAGAAGGTAAAAGAAAGAAAGAAGAAGGTAAAATAAAGTAAAATAAATTAAAATAAAGTTATTAAATTAAAAAATAAAAAATAATGATTAAAAAAATTTTAAGTAATAATAAAAAAAAGAAAGAAAGAAAGAGCAACCAAACTAGAAAATAAATCCACCAATGATAACAAATGCTAAAAACTATACTAAAAACAAACAAACAAACAAATAAAACGGACAGACAGAACCCTAGGACAAATGGTAAAAGCAAAGCTATACAGACAAAATCACCCACAGAAGCATACACATACACACTCACAAAAAGAGAAAAAAGGAAAAAATATATATATTGTTGCTCCCAAAGTTCACCTTCTCAATTCGGGATGATTCGTGTGTATTCAGGTATTCCACAGATGCAGGGTACGTTAAGTTGATTGTGGAGATTTAATCATCTGCTCCTGAGGCTACCGTGAGAGATTTCCCTTTCTCTTCTTTGTTCGCACAGCTCAGGGCGCTCAGCTTTGGATTTGGACCCGCCTCTGCATGTAGGTCGCCTGAGAGCATCTGTTCTTCGCTCACACAGGACGGGGTTAAAGGAGCAGCTGATTCGGGGGCTCTGGCTCACTCAGGCCGGGGGGAGGGAGGGGTTCGGATGCGGGGCGAGCCTGCGGCAGCAGAGGCATCGTGACGTTGCAGCAGCCTGAGGCACGCCGTGCGTTCTCCCGGGGAAGTTGTCCCTGGGTCACGGGAGCCTGGCAGTGGCGGGCTGCACAGGCTCCCGGGAGGGGCGGTGTGGAGAGTGATCTGTGCTCGCACACAGGCTTCTTGGTGGCGGCAGCAGCAGCCTTAGCGTCCCATGCCCGTCTCTGGGTCTGTGCTGATAGCCGCGGCTCGCGCCCGTCTCTGGAGCTCGTTTAGGCGGCGCTCTGAATCCCCTCTCCTCGCGCGCCAGGAAACAAAGAGGCAAGAAAAAGTCTCTTTTCTCTTAGGCAGCTCCAGACCTTTTCCCCGGACTCCCTCCCGGCTAGCTGTGGTGCACTAACCCACTTCAGGCTGTGTTCACACCGCCAACCCCAGTCCTCTCCCTGCCATCCGACCGAAACCCGAGCCTCAGCTCCCAGCCCCCGCCCGCCCCGGCGGGTAAGCAGACAAGCCTCTCGGGCTGGTGAGTGCTGGTCGGCACCGATCCTCTGTGCGGGGATCTCTCCGCTTTGCCCTCCGCACCCCTGTGGCTGTGCTCTCTTCCGTGGCTCCGAAGCTTCCCCCCCTCTGCCACCCGCAGTCTCTGCCCGCGAAGGGGCTTCCTAGTGCATGGAAACCTTTCCTCCTTCACAGCTCCCTCCCAGAGGTGCAGGTCCCGTCCCTATTCTTTTGTCTCTGTTTTTTCTTTTTTCTTTTGCCCTACCCAGGTACATGGGGAGTTTCTTGCCTTTTGGGAGGTCTGAGGTCTTCTGCCAACGTTCAGTAGGTGTTCTGTAGGAGTTGTTCCACATGTAGATGTATTTTTGATGTATTTGTGGGGAGGAAGGTGATCTCCACGTCTTACTCTTCTACCATCTTGAAGCTCCTCTCCCAGAAAACTTTTTTCATGACTCAGACTCACCACTGATCTCTCCTTCCTCCTACTTTCTAGAGCATCAGTAGACTATATGGAACATTATGGCATAATTTAAAAAAATTCTCTGAGGCTCAGTTTCTTCATTTTAGAGCATTGTAGCTTCCTCATGGTTTATTTTTGGGGGAGGGTGATTGAGATTACATATATATATATACACACTGTATGTGTATGATGATGTGTGTTTGTGTATGTGTGTGCATGTGTGTATACACATACACAAACACACATACACACACGCGTACACAAATACACATCATCATACACGTACAGTAAGCTACCTGATGTATGATAGGTGCTCAATACATAGCTATTATTTTTATTGTCTTTGTGTTTTTGCATAATTTTATGTCTCATATAATTAAGATCCTGCGCTCCTTGAGGACTATGTCTTATATGTCTTTTCCCATCTTGCAAGGATTTGGTAGCGAATTCTGAATAAATTATTGAAAGAGTTTCTTGAAGCCTACATAAAAGTGATCTAAACCTATCTTTGAGAACTACTGAAAGTCTAGTTTGGGCAGGAATTACTTCTGTTCCATTATATTTTCTATGTGTAAGTCTGCATTAGACATTCACTCAGATGGTAAAATATTAAATTTGGGTGCCAAACAGCGTGCCTTCTTATTTTGAAACTCTCCCCAAATCTCTAACACTTATCATCAGACACTAAAACAAAGAGAATTTGTGAGAAAAAAATATTTAGCAATATTCCTCAAAGAAATGACAGGTATATAAAAAGGACCTTGCTTAAATTAATTCCATTTATTAGACATTAGATATCAAAATATGCTTCTTGAATATACTGTATTTCCTATGTTTATTTCAGTCTTTTACCCTAGTCTTAAGGAATGGGCAACTGTGGGCTGTTTATGCCATTTCTTAGGCTCTTAAGTTAGCATTCCTTATAAAGTAACTGTAAGGGCTTATGTCCAAACAGCCCCAAGTGAACTGGACTCTTTAAGAACTGGGGGTAACATAGACATATAGCAGACACCCAGCAGGTTGGTGCCATCTGGAACAAAAACTAATGGCTTCAGGAATGCTACATAGCATGAAACTGCCATCAGGGAGGGTCAGTGCTGGGCAGATGGAGAAAACGGATGTCCAGCTACTTGTCCCTGTCCCTGAAGGAAGGTGTGCAATAAGCAAACTTCCTCCCTCCTTCCCACTTCACAATCCATTTCCCCTTGGCCTCCTCCTCTTTCTTCCTTTCCCCTCCCCTGTGGATGCAAGGAGCAATGAGTTGAAAATAATCATTCTTGGTGGGAGAGTTTTACAAGAGAAAGTTGTGGGATTGCTAATTATTTTATAATTAGGTATTAGATTAACTGTCTGTATGAAGGAGAGAAAGTCAAGGAATGAATTTGCAAGAAGCTGGAGTGTCTAGATACAGTGCTAGGAAAGCAGTTCCCATTACCATGAATAGGCGTCATGTAGATGAATCTCCGAGCGCTGCACACACTCATCTGCCGAACCCTCACTCTTCCAGCTGTCATTTTGCCCATTCCCATCTGTTTCTTATGCTCTAATAAACGATAGCACTAATTTATTTAGCACCTCTCATCAGAGCCCCCAGGGCTGCTCCAACCCTGCAGGGATTCTCTGCCAATATGTGATGACCTCAGAGTGGACACATGGACTGCTGCTGCTGGACTTCAGTACCAGACTCTGAAATAGGACTTTGCCTTCAGGGTTGCTCACTATCAATGGTGTGATTTTTCCATTGCCCTTTTCAAATCCCTTTAGCCTTGAGAATGGAAAATTTGGCCCATTTCTCCAGGGCTGTGAATACCCTGTGGTTACTTGCTGATAGAGGGTCTAGAATGTTTGTAGATATTTATGGTTACCTTTGAAAATGTTTATTGGCCTTCTGTTGGATCTTCTGGAGGTAACTAAAAGAAAAAAGAAATATATAACATTTTCATTCTTGAGGATAATGTCAGTCTTTGAGCTTAATAACTGGCTTACCTTATGTGCAGATCCGTTTCTCCAGAGCATAGAGTTGGTGGACCTGAGAGCAGTGAGTGCAGTTGGCTGTCTTGTCCATGACTCATTTCTTACAGATTTTGAGCCTTGTAGGCTATAGTTCACTTGCATATTGAATGATTGGGGGTTGGCAGGGGGAGAGAGTATCTTTTGCAATATTTAAAAGAAATTTGGAATACAGGATTTGGAATGCAGTGAGACAGTCAATTCAAGAAGTTAGAAATATTCATTTATTTCTCATAAACCGATGCTTTGAATTTAGAATTTTCAAGCCAAGAGCTTGAAAATGTTGACAGTGTTTCAATGTTGACAATTTATGGAAGTTAGAAGAGAAGCAAATTCTTGTAGCTTTAAAAACTGAGTCAGGGAACCCCAGAGATATTTTATTAAAGGAAATTGGAAAGGAATATAAGGGTTTGTGTGGAAGGAATTGGAGAGGTTGAGAGGGGTGGTGTTTTACTTCCTGGGTACTCACAGGTTTTTAGGTTGCCACAGCTAACCCCTTCCTCTTCTGACAGTTTTGCAGTTAATTTGAAAGGAAATACCTTTCTGAAACTGTTTTAGAGAAAATTAAGAAAAGAGGATTTGCTTTTAAAGTTCAGAGCTGAGTCGTGTTTCTCAGAGGATGCTTCGAGCAGCTCTGGGCTGACAAGATGTTGCTGGAAAAGAAGGAGTCTGCGATCAAATAAATTTGAGATGCATAGCATAAATTTTTCTCTATCCTGGAGACTTACACAGTGCAGAGTATACTAAGGCTCTGATAAGAGCAAGCTGGTTCAACTTTAGTGTTTTTCAGACTTATTTGAGCACAGTGTTTTTATCTGTTTATTTTCTAGATCATGTCTGTGTGTGATTCTTTCCAGGGAACAGACTTTGAGAGATGCCAGTGTACAATCAATTTTCTTGGAATATAACTGTTTTGTGAGGCAAAATAAGCCTAAATGCATGAATGTTGTCTTGTGCTATTTCATTAAACATGTGTATGATGTGCATGTGTATGATGTGCATGTGTATGATGTGCATGTGTATGATGTCCATGTGTATGATGTGCATGTGTATGATGTGCCCTTTACTTCTTGTGGTTCTTTCAGTCACTCAGAGCATCCACTAAAAGACATGCCAAGTTTCCTTCTTCCAGGTGCCAGAGGCAGTAGGTACTAACAGACTTTTCTTCTCATCCCATGATTTCAAATCCTGCTCATCTTTTTAGACCAGAGCTCAACAAATTTTATGTGTAAAGAGCCAGATAGCGAATATTTTCAGTTTTGTGGGCCCAGTGGTCTTTGTAGCAGCTACCAAATTCTGCCACTATAGCACAAAAGCAGTCTTGGACACTGTGTAAATGAAGGGGTCTGGTTGTGTCCCAGTACCACTTTATTTATCGAAACAGGCAGTGGCAGAATTTGGCCAACGCTTATTCTAGACTCTGTTCAGGGGTGAACCCCTTCTGGAGCCTTTCTTGAGGTCCAGCCAATGTTCCTGCATTAGTGTGAACCTTTGTCTGGCTGTGGTATCTGTTGTCTAATCATTTATATTATCCTGAGGGGTGGAGGGACCCGGGATGGCGTTGTGTCCCCATCTCGCTACTCTTATCAGGCTTTCCCTTCCCCCCTCCATTATGGCCCCTCTCCCCATCCTTTGGTTCCTCAAACACACTGCACTCCCTTTCTTTGAGCATGCTGTTCTCACTGCCTGCAGTACTCTTCCCCCTGTTTCTCCCTTCCTGATCAGCTCTTACTTTGGCATAAGGTCTTAGCCTACTCAAGCTTTTCCTGACCTCATGGACTTGGTGAAACTCCCCATTATAAGAACTGAAACCTTCATGCACCTCATAGATTTTTGCTCAAATGCCATTTCCTATTAAATTTTATGATTAGATGTTTAATGTCTGTCTTTCTCACTAGCCTCTAATTGTCATGATTGTAGGAATTGGGCTTGGTTTTGCTCACTGTGTACATCCCTAGCACGTAGCCCAGTACCTGACATATAGTAAGTACTCAAGAAAAATTTACTGAAAAAAAAAAAGTGAGTGCTTGAACAAATCAATGCTTGAATGATTGGACTCATTCAGTCATTCATTTATGGCTGTTTCAGTGTTTTGTCTAAGAACTTGCAAATATATGCTTAATAAATATTTTAAGGAATAAAAATTAATGACTACTGTTACTCTCAGTATCTGAAAGTGACGTGGACTTCCAACTGTGACTCCCTCTGGCATTAGTTAGAAATTTATAGGTTATGCCACATGCCACATTGTGGCACTTTCATCCAAATATTTGATTTCTTTTAAAATTGAACTCAGCATCAACTGCCAGGCACAAACTTTACAATAAATGACAGAGAACGATTCCTTTCTACTTGGGGAACCTTCAATATCTGTGCTGAGCAGAACTCAACTGGATATTAGCACCCAAGAATAAAGCATGATAGCATCCTTTAGTATTTTTTTTTAATTAAAAGAAAAGATAGTGAAAGGTGCCTTTTCAATGACAGCCGACCTGAGAAAAGCCACCAAGTGGAAAATTTCGAGTTAAGATGCAATTGTGTTATTACTTGTGTTATAGGGTCTTTTACAAAAGTCATAACATGGTGAATTTGGGATGAATAGTTGCTTTTCCTTTGAAAGTCAGGCTTCTTAGCTGGCAGAAACCTAATGTGACTGAACTATAGTGCATTTCCTGGGCCTCTAGAGAAGAAAGCCTCCAGCCTGGGGTGGTGCAGTGAATGGAGATCAGAGCCCCATTTCTGGGTTCTCATTCCCAGCCCCTCCCTTGATGTGAGAGAGCTTCAAAGAGAAAGAGAAAACAGATGCTTGAAGGGCACATACAGGAAAGAGAAACCTCACCCAGGCTGGCGTTGGATCCTGTTAGAAAGTTTTGGTTACACATTGTCACGCTGGTCAGTGATGATGCCAGAAGAGGTGTCTTTTTACATGGCTAAAGGTTTCACGAAGGGCAAGGTGTGGAGCTCCCTTAGAAGGCAGTGCCTCAGCTGTGCTCTAAGGCAGGTGTAGAGGGAAGATCCCTTTGGATTGGGCCTCCAAGCATCAGGAATCTCCTGGCGTGGGGTCTTTGGACTGCATCCACTCTAATATGCATGACCTAGGATATATGGGCATCTCATAAGTGTGTGAATGGTGCATTTGCAAAGGTCAGTCCATGTACATGCATTTCAGACTAGAGTATTTTTGACTTGCCACTGAGCCCAGCACTCCAGCAAATAACTTCTCTCAGTTATATACTGGCTATGGATGGTAGAAGGGACGTATGTGCCCAACGTGGCTCTAAATTTCCAGGCATTAGTTTAGGCAGAGGTTTAAGGGTAAACATTGCAATCTTGCCTCTTCATCCCTTAGACTGCATGTGCCAGACATATGTCCTGGGCAGTCTGTCACTTTCAAGTGCCCCGTACATGCCAGCCCTGTGCCGGGCACTTTAATACATTATCTCAAGTTGTCATAATTCTGATAAGGAGGGGTAGTTCCCATTTTACAGCTGAGGACTCTGGGGCTCAGGGGATTTGTGATTTACCTATGGCTACCTAACAGGTAATAGGCACAGCTAAGTTACAAAGACATTGGAAAGGATAAGGATTAATTTTTTGAAAGATTGTGTGGGATTTTCTGGTCCTCGGTGCCCCGTTAGAATCTCTACAAAAGAGGGTACCTGATCCATGCACCTGCTGAGTGTGCTGCTGGCCACATCTCAAAGCAAATGAGACATTGATGCCAGGCCATGGGGAAGAACAATGGCTGACTGTATTACTCTGGGAATATGTGATCACAGGACAGAGTTCTCTGATGGGATTCCTTGAGTAACATTTGATAGAAACTTTCTGTTCCCATCTCACCTCTGCTATTGTTGCCATTGGGAGAACATTTTCCTAGGCCACACAAGTAAGAGGGAATCCCAATTTTGCTATGCTATTAGTAGTTCACTGTATAGCAATGACTGGTTGCACGGTGTACTGCAGAACTGGTCTTGTCGCCAGATACAAGGAGCACCTAGATGCATGAGTTACTTGAGCTGTTTGGGCATGGAGATCAACTTCATTGCATAGATTCCCAGAACAAATCTACCAGTTTATGGTTATTTCAGAGTCTCTCCCTGCATAGTTCATATGCATTAGTCACTGTCAGGAGTTCAAGTCCAGTTTTCTTAGTCATTGTGTGCGTTTTTGTCATTGTTTGTCACAATGAAACTCTGAAGCTTCCTGAACTCCTCCGCATAATCAATATCCAGCTCATTACTGCCCAAAATGTGAGCAAGTAAAGTTTGAAAACAGATTTGGAGCGCAATTTTGGAAAGCTCTGCGGAGGCACATGCCCTCTCCACTACAGTGTGCATTTTCATCTCCCTTTCCTTGAATGCATTTGGTGTTAATCGTATTCATTGTACCAGCAGGGACCCAGAAACAGTCTCTCTAGAACTTGAATTGTACGTGGGTATCTGATTCTTTAATGCTTTGATATAAAGTTTAGCAGAGTTTCCATATGTTTGAAACCCCTACTGAACCTTTTCTGAAAGAGAGTTTCCATATGTCTGAAACCCCTACTGAACCTTTTCTGAGTCTCTTAAGAGCTCTGGCTGATATCATATAATGATGCTGTGTTGGTGAGAAGACCTCTTATACGTGCCATTTGTCCATAAAATTGCTTAGCACAAAATCCATCCATCTCTGTGGTATTGGGGTGTGGGCTGAGTTAAGGTCAGCTAACCTGATGAATATCACCTTGCCATGAACTTTGTTATAAGCCATTTTCCTTTTTCTCTCTTGCATCCAGAGGTGTTGTCTATATTGCCCCTAAAGAAGTATTTGCTTTTTTTTCCCACATGCAGTAGGATCTCTGTTTTTCCATAAACAGTTGCAAATGATAAAATAAATCAATATTTGTTAATGTTATGATGCAGCAGCATCCCCCAGATCCACAAAGAATGATTTATGGACTACAGCATTTCAAGCCTGACCCGTTCAGGTCTCAGAAAGCACTTAAAAAATAAATTTACCCTGGCCTCTCTCACCCCATTTCAAAAAGAGTGACAAAGATGAAGTAATTTATAAGTTACACTTTTATTAATGCTTTTAACTTTCATACACTTGGCTTTGTTGGCCTTCGAGTGGCATTAGTGCAGGCCCTGGTTGAATGGTAACCTTCGGCACTTTGAGGGGGGTTCGGTACAAATGATCAACTCATAAATAGGTGCTGGGCTCCACATTATCCTGCCATAAATTCTCCAGACCTTTCAAGTACATCAAGTAAGAGCGAGTTGAACTAGGCGTTTCA
Source organism: Balaenoptera musculus (assembly GCF_009873245.2). Lineage (NCBI taxonomy): Eukaryota > Metazoa > Chordata > Mammalia > Artiodactyla > Balaenopteridae > Balaenoptera > Balaenoptera musculus. Next base: position 44,100,335 of record NC_045803.1, read on the forward strand.
CTCTGAGTTTACAGACTAATGCAGTACTAATGAGTATCTGGGCAAAGGGTTCCCAGAACGATGTCCAGCCCTCTGCAATGGAAGACGCCGCTTGTCACAAGGGAGCGGAGGGCCTTGTAACATAGGAGTCGCAGGGAGCCGGCCTGTCAAGGGAACCAGATGGATGTTCCCAAGCCGCTGGAACTCCTCCTTGGCAGTCAGAGCAGGAAAATGAGAAATTGACTTGAACTTCACAATCTGCCTGTCAAAACTGTGATTTCAAGGCTTACCATTAGGGGGTCTGTAACATGAAAAGAAGAATAGGTAGAGAAACTCCCTGAAAGATGATAATAGTCACCTATTTGCTTGAAATCTTTAAAAGAGAGTCTGTTGTGGTTTGTAGGATTAGTGATGACAGGGTATTGACCTGTCAGAGCAACTCTGAGAAGCAGCAAACTACTGCTTTTCTCCTTCCCTGCAGTACGATGAATGAGTCAATGTATTACATTGATTAGAAGAGGGAGAAAAAAAAAAGAAAAAAAATCACTAAAATCATTGACCCTGTACCTGAGAATTGCTTTGGACTTGATTCATAGCATGAAACTCTCAGGCGCGCCTTTCACTGTCAGCTCAAGAAATTGCGTGCACCAATGCGTGTGGCTGTGTGCAAAGTGGTCAGCTCTGTGGTCGCCCTGGTCGGAAGCCCTGGAGCGGCCTTGATTACACCTGCCTCCTTACTCATCCCCCAAACCAAACAGTCACTAAGTCATGTTGTTCAGTCTTTCCTGCTGTCTCCCTTACTCATACCGTTAAACACAGTCCCGCAGCTTCTGGGTTGCTCAGGCCTTAAACGTCTTGCGCCAGGAATCTCAATCCATACCTGATTGGGTTTTTCTTAAATCTTCACTTTCATTTGGTCAACTCTCTGCTCAGAAAGCTTCAGTAATAGCTGCCTGTGTCCAGTCTTTTTGGTCTGGATGTCCATGGTTCTCTGGCATGTGCCATCTCAGCCCATTTCATCATCCATGCTCTCCTTCAGTGACCCACCTTTCGGGTCTTGCAGTGCCCAGTCTCACCTCCACTCAGGTACTCAGTTCCTTCTCCCTGTTGTGAGAGTGCTCTGTCTATTCAGTCCCTACCCATCCCTCAAGACTCAGCTCTTTTTTAAAAAAACTCCATTGTGAAGACTTTTTTGGATCAGACTTCAGCAAACTTTTTTTTTTTTTTTTTTCAGTACAAGGCCAGGTAGCAAGTATTTTCAGCTTTGTGGGCCATACACTCTGTGTTGAAACTTCTCACCTCTGCCATTGTATGATGAAAGCAGCCAAGGACAGTACCTAAATGAGTGGCTGTGTGCCAGGAAACTTTATTTACAAAAATAGGAGATGGGCTAGATTTTGCTTGTGGGTCTAGAGCACAGCCACTGGCCCCTGCCTCCGATACATGGTGAATCACTTTCCAATGAGCTCACGTGACAAATTTAACCCTTTCTCATATACTTCCTTTTGATATGAATATGTTAGGTTATTTAATATTTCATGACTCTATCATCTCCCTAGTTAGATTTTAAATATCTCTGTTACAAGTATCACCCTGAAAGTTTAATGTAGAATAACAGAGCTGAAAGAGATCTAGTCCTACCATTGCATATCTATCTCCATATCTATATCTATATGTGTATCTGTATCTACTTCTATATCTATACCTATATCATCTATAACTATTTTTTCTCTTTCTCTCTGTTTTGTCTTTTTGGGCTAACTGGTTTTGTAGATCCAGATTCTGGGTCTCTCCTGTGAAACCCTTCCTCTACCATTTTATTTCTATATATGAAGATATAGATATTGAGCCCATGAAAGGCTAGGGTCACACACGTTAGTTACTTGAAAAGTAGTAGCTTTCTCCTGACACGTGTCAACCTGATCACAGTTGTTTTCTTTAGGGATTAGAAGATGGATAAACAGTAGATTAGAGTTGGGTCCTTATAGGTTCTTCCAGATAAATTCTGCACAATTGACACAAAGTGGGATGTTCTGGTTAGAGAGAGATGTAGGTGAAACATTTCCTATGTACCTTGGATGTTTGAGGACTACTTTTAAAGATTTCCTAGAAGCCACTTCCTGCATGGGGTTTCTGTTACTAAATTTAGGTTTACCCTAAGGTTGGGCTTGCCTACAGAAGTCAGCAATCCTGGTGAAAAGCATTTTGGTATACTTAGATCAGAAGGATCACCTACTCTACTTGGAAGTGTGAGCTTTGGATACATACATTCTGGTGGCATGTTTTATCCCAGAGATAAGGAAGTCAAACTGGATGAGATTTTATAGATAATCATAATAGGTTATATTATAGTTACTCTTGTCCTCATTATTCTAGTATCTGTTGAGTGCTTATTACAGGCTAGGCGCTGGGCTAAGTGCATTGCATGTGTTTGCATTCATTCCCATATTATGTACTCTCTAGCATTCTCCCATTGTATTAGAGAAATAAAATTGATGTCTATCACCCTACCTTTAAGTATGGTGATTTTTTATTTCTTCAGAGATTTTGGAATAAGCTGAACTGATTACAACATGATAAATACTGTTTCAGTATACATGGGATGTGATTGGTACTTTCAAGAAGTTGTGAACTATGTAAGGTCAAAAGACCTTCCATAAAAAGAAGTGTTAGGTTTCATTTGAAATATACACCTATTATATATTTAAAAATTTGGGTAGAAAGGCATTAGCCAAGCTAGAGGTGTAGTTTATTTTTTGTTTTAATTTTTAAAAATAATTACTATGTGGTGTTGGTTTTGTAGATTTATAGTAAGACAGAAGGTCTGTCTGGCTGTTGCTTTTTCTGTGTTTGCCAGTTGACAATGGTAGGGGGAAGAAGTAACTCCTTGTCATCCCTTTGCCTGATTTCATTAAGAATATAGAAACCAATCGATAAAATTGAGGATACAGATCTCATTAGCTTTGCCATCACCCTGCCCCTCTGCAATTAAATATATATATATATGTTTATATATGTTACTTGCAAGGGAGAATAACTGGGCCAAAAGACTCCAACATGGTGATTAGAGAAGGCAAATCACTTACAACTTAAGCATGATACCCAATAATAGAAGATTGAAAGAAATGAATTGCTACAATGAGTTAAATTAAATTCAGCACAACTAATAGTAGATTAAGCAAACATTACAAATTAAAACCAAAGCTCCAGACAAACAAGGGAACAAATCTTGCCTGGAGCTGAGCTGACGAGGGACCCAGCTGATAGCCATGATGTGTCTTTGCTCTGGGAAGGAGTCCTTGACTCTGGGAGGACTGAATGAGTATGGGGTACAGGAAAAAGAAGGAACTTGTGCTAAGAACCACAGGCACAGCTAACGAGGCAGACTTCTGGTTCAGTGCAAGAGCCATGGATACCTAAATAACCATTACATGATGGGCTTCCGAGGAGAGTCTGTCTCAGAGAGCTTGAGGTTGGTAAAAGTCCTGAAATGAGTGAGAGGGAAAGACTCGAACTTCTAGCAAGGGAAAGCAGGTGTAATGCTCACTATTTTTTGAACTGCATGATTTGCCATTTTTCTTTAAATTAAAAAAAAATAATGGAATATGACATATGTATGGAAAGTATGCAAATAATAAGTGTGCAGCTCAAAAGATTTTTACCTGTGCAACCAACTTCCAGATCAAGAAAGAGAACATTACCCAAATCAAGGGAATCCCTACTACCCCAGGTCACTAACTACCTTGCTGCTCTGCCGTTGCAATCCATCCATTTGAGAATCTTGGCTCATTTACCAGTGCATCTTACCCTTCCACCCAAACATTTGCCTAAAATGACAAAGATAGAGATAGGACAGGGATAGAGGTGTGTGTGTGTGTGTGTGTGTGTGTGTGTGTGTGTGTGAGTGAGAGAGAGAGAGAGAGGTCGGTTAGCTCTGAGAAAGATGTGACAAATTCCTGGCTTGGAAGCTGGATGTTTGCAGAGCCAGAAGGATAGACTGGATAACTCTTGGTGTTTAGTTTGCCAGCTCCATTTAAACTGGATTCACTGGAGGCCCAAACCTGAGCATTCACAGTAGAACTAATATCTACCACTTAGTGCAGATAGTACCTTACAGACATGAACTAATTATTTCATGTGGCACCCTACTGACAAGTAGGTAAGTACTGTCATATCTGCTTTATAAATTGAGTTAACAGGTGCAAAGAGATAGAGGTTGCGCCCATTTGGGGAGTTTGCCCAGTGAGTTTCTGCCTTAACTGCCACCTTTGCACTCAGTGGATCTTCAGGCTGCCTGGCAGTCATCATACATTCATCTGTTTATTCACTGATTCATTCATCAAACATCTATTGAGCTGTTTTTCTGATACTGCACTAGGCTGCATGGAGGATAAAATGAACAAGGCATAGTCTATATTATTCAAAAAGGAATAATTCTTATAGGAGTTATATCTTAAATCCTGTCCGAAGGCAGGCAGGTAAGACAGTAGGGAGTGAGGAGGACTGTGGCAAAGTGGAGGTGCCTACCCCATCTATTTATTATAACATAGTAACTGCCCCAAACAAACATGTCTATCAGTAGGACTCAGCAAGGGAAGCCAGCTTGCAAGACCTTCTGGAGAAGGAAGAACATAATTTGCTATACTGCAGTATGGCAAACACTGTAATAGAAGTATAAACAGTGTCATGGGACGATAGAGAGGACACCTGTTCATTATGTCAGGAGGACACAGGAAGGGTGTCAGGAATAGATACACGAGCACCCAAGGGGAAGCTGAGAGGGCTTTAAAGAGATTTACAACTGTAAGATCTTAGAGTTTGAAGGCAAATGGAGGCCCAGCCTATGCTTGGATGCCTCCACTGACAGGAAATTTAGTACCTTGAGAACTCATCCCTTTGGCGGTTTCTCCATTGCCTGGTTAGTGAATGAGTGGGCAGCAGCTTGGTGGTGAAGAGTATCATAGGCTGGGAATCAACCTGTCTGGGTTTGCATCCCAGACTCCACCACTTATTAGCCATATGACCTTGGGGGATTTATTTAACCTCTCTGTGCCTCAGTTTTCTCATCTGTTAAGTGGTGACAGTAATAGAATTGTTACAAGGATGGAATGCAAATAAAAACCTCAGCATAGTCTTTTTTTAATGCACAGAAATCTCTTGCATTTCTATACACTAATGACGAAAAATCTGAAAGTGAAATTAAGAAAACACTCCCATTTACCACTGCAACAAAAAGAATAAAATATCTAGGAATAAACCTACCTAAGGAGACAAAAGACCTGTATGCAGAAAATTATAAGATACTGATGAAAGAAATTAAAGATGATACAAATAGATGGAAAGATATACCATGTTCCTGGATTGGAAGAATCAACATTGTGAAAATGACTCTACTACCCAAAGCAATCTACAGATTCAATGCAATCCCTATCAAACTACCACTGGCATTTTTCACAGAACTAGAACAAAAAGTTTCCCAATTTGTATGGAAACACAAAAGACCCCGAATAGCCAAAGCAATCTTGAGAACGAAAAATGGAGCTGGGGGAATCAGGCTCCCTGACTTCAGACTATATTACAAAGCTACAGTAATCAAGACAGTTTGGTACTGGCACAAAAACAGAAATATAGATCAATGGAACAGGATAGAAAGCCCAGAGATAAACCCACGCACATATGGTCACCTTATCTTTGATAAAGGAGGCAAGCATATACAGTGGAGAAAAGACAGCCTCTTCAATAAGTGGTGCTGGGAAAATTGGACAGATACATGTAAAAGTATGAAATTAGAACACTCCCTGACACCATGCACAAAAATAAACTCAAAATGGATTAAAGACCTAAGTGTAAGGGCAGACACTATCAAACTCTTAGAGGAAAACATAGGCAGAACACTCTATGACATACATCACAGCAAGATTCTTTTTGACCCAGCTCCCAGAGAAATGGAAATAAGAACACAAATAAACAAATGGGACCTAATGAAACTTAAAAGCTTTTGCACAGCAAAGGAAACCATAAACAAGACCAAAAGACAACCATCAGAATGGGAGAAAATATTTGCAAATGAAGCAACTGACAAAGGATTAATCTCCAAGATTTACAAGCAGCTCATGCAGCTCAATAACAGAAAAACGAACAACCCAATCCAAAAATGGGCAGAAGACGTAAATAGACATTTCTCCAAAGAAGATATACAGATGGCCTACAGACACATGAAAGAATGCTCAACATCATTAATCATTAGAGAAATGCAAATCAAAACTACAATGAGATATCATCTCACACCGGTCAGAATGGCCATCATCAAAAAATCTAGAAACAATAAATGCTGGAGAGGGTGTGGAGGAAAGGGAACTCTCTTGCACTGTTGGTGGGGATGTAAATTGATACAGCCACTATGGAGAACAGTATGGAGGTTCCTTAAAAAACTACAAATAGAACTACCATACGATCCAGCAATCCCACTAGTGGGCATATACCCTGAGAAAACCATAGTTCAAAAAGAGTCATGTACCAAAATGTTCATTGCAGCTCTATTTACAATAGCCAGGACGTGGAAGCAACCTAAATGTCCATCGACAGATGAATGGATAAAGAAGATGTGGCACATATACACAATGGAATATTACTCAGCCATAAAAAGAAATGAAATGGAGGTATTTGTAATGAGGTGGATGGAGTTAGAGTCTGTCATACAGAGTGAAGTAAGTCAGAAAGAGAAAAACAAATACAGTATGCTAACACATATATACGGAATCTAAGGAAAAAAAAAAAAAAGGCCATGAAGAACCTAGTGGCAAGACGGGAATAAAGACACAGACCTACTAGAGAATGGACTTGAGGATATGGGGAGGGGGTGGGGTGAGATGTGACAGGGTGAGAGAGTGTCATGGACATATATACACTACCAAATGTAAAATAGATAGCTAGTGGGAAGCAGCCACATAGCACAGGGAGATTAGCTCGGTGCTTTGTGACCACCTAGAGGGGTGGGATGGGGAGGGTGGGAGGGAGGGAGATGCAAGAGGGAAGAGATATGGGAACATATTGTATATGTATAACTGATTAACTTTGTTATAAAGCAGAAGCTAACACACCATTGTAAGGCAATTATACTTCAATAAAGATGTTTAAAAAAAAATAAATAAATAAAATGTATTATTTATAAAAAAAAATAATTAATTAATTAATTAATTAATTAATTATTTTGCCTGTGCCAGGTCTTAGATGCAGCATGCGGGATCTTTAGTTGTGGCATGCAGACTTCTTAGTTGTGGCATGCGGGCTTCTTAGTTGTGGCATGCAGGCTTCTTAGTTGCAGCATGTGGGCTTCTTAGTTGAGGCATGCATGCAGGATCTAGTTTCCCGACCAGGGATTGACCCCAGGCCCCCAGCATTGGGAGCATGGAGTCTTACCCACTGGACCACCAGGGAAGTCCCCTCAGCATAGTCTTGACAATAGGAACACTTAGCTAGAATTGTTCCAAGACAGCCAGAGACAAGGGAGGCTCTGGAATTGGGCTCCCCATATGGTAATAAACCACCGAACTCCCCAAAGAGGCATTGAACGAACAGAGTCATTATCATATAGGTAGTCTCCTGCCTATTATAAAGGGAAGGGACCAAAGATCACCTTTGATGCTTTAATGGGAATTAGCCACTATGTGGCTTTGATGTGCTCTGGGAAATTTAGGTTGTACATGTCACTGTCAGATGACACAGAAGGGAAGAGTGTGAGCTTTGCACAAGGTAGACTCAGATGTCTCAAACTGAGGGCTCCAATTCAGGAGAAAAGCAAGAGCTAGATGTAGTCTCCAAGAGAACTAAGCCAAAAGCACATTCTGGTTTGGTTTTCATCATGTTGAAGGGACAAAGGTATTAATTAAATGTCTGTCATTGGAGGGTGGGAGTTTTAGCATTTTCACACTATAAAGGGGATATTAGGTGACTGTGTTCTAAGCTTTCTGCTACAATTTTTTTTTCATTTGGTATATTTGTATTTGCAAAGTTCTTAAGTGTGCTACACTGATTACTCTTAATCTCAGCCTTCCTGGGTTGTTCGTATAATTCCCTTATTTTTGGATGGAGGTACAAGGCCCAGAAAAAGGAACCATTTAGAATTATAGGTTGTAGAGTTTTAGGAATTTGAAAGACCATGCTGATCATATGGTTAACCAACTTGTTTTACACATTGACAGTAAAGCTCAGAATAGCAAATGATTTACTTAAGACCATGCTGCCAGTTAATAATAGTCTACACTTGAATCCAGTCCTAAAACTTCCCTGGTAGTTAATATTCAAGCTCTTCCATTTAGTTGAATTTCCTTGGCTAAGTCTTTTCACCTTTTTGAGCTTCTGTTTCTTCTTTTGTGAGCTGGGGTAATGATAAATACCATAATTCATAGGGCTGCAGGAAGGATCAAATAGGGTAATGAATGTGAAAGCATTTTGAAACACTTTATAAAATGCTATAAAAACTTTAGGTATTATTATTATTACTGTTTGAAGTAATTCAGCAAAATACTGAATACTGACAAATACAACTCAAAAGGATTTTAGAGTTGGAAAGGGCCCTTGGAGTTTATCTGGGTTAATAACCAAGTAATTGAAGGCTTTGTTACATGTCTTTATTATTTTTTTTAAATTTATTTTATTTATTTTTGGCTGCGTTGGGTCTTCGTTGCCGCACGCGGGCTTTCTCTAGTTGCAGTGAGTGGGGTCTACTCTTTGTCGTGGTGCGCGGGCTTCTCATTGCGGTGGCTTCTCTTGTTGCGGAGCATGGGGTCTAGGCGCACGGGCTTCAGTAGTTATGGCACACAGGCTTCAGTAGTTGTGGCACGCAGGCTTCAGTGGTTGTGGCTCGCGGACTCTAGAGTGTAGGCTCAGTAGTTGTGGCGCACGGACTTAGTTACTCCGCGTCATGTGGGATCTTCCCGGCCAAGGGCTCGAACCTGTGTCCCCTGCATTGACAGGTGAATTCTTAACCACTGCAACACCAGGGAAGTCCCTGTCTTTATTATTAAATCAAATAATCTTCTAAAGTGTGCATTTGTAAACGGACTTTCTATGCAATAGAAAAATTTTGATCATCTCTGAAAAAGGACTTGCCATCAGAGGGCCACATACTTCTAAGACTGATCCACAATCCAATTTATTAAAAATGGCAAGAGATGGTTTGGTTAGTCTGTTGAGCTTCATTCTTGCAGAGCTGGGTGTGAGTCATACAATTTCACTTTCTTTTTAGGGTAGCAGGTTAAGTGGAGGAGAGGCTGCGGCAGGGCTTAGGGCAGCCTCGAAAATAAATACTATGAACAAGGCCTCAGATGTAGCATCCAACAGCCAGGACATTCTAAGGCCAAAGTGCATGTAACCAATTCTTTCTAGATTTGCTTCTCACTTTGCTGGCAGAGATGAGGAGGCAGACATTGCAATAGGTGGGTTGCAAAAAAATTCTCGTATTCCCTTGTACTGCTACAAAGCAAAGTAACACAAAGTCAAGATAGGTAGGAGGGAGAGCAGGTGACAGCAGAGAAATCTGGGCAGGGCTGCCATTTTTCCAGACTAAATAGGGCTTTGATGGTCTCATGATTTCTGAAAACTATTGGCAAGCTCAGGTTAGGTAATTGAGATAATTTTTTTTTTTTTTTAATAACCAGAGCTGGAAGAGAAACTCGCTTTAAAATTCCCCCACTGACTTCCCTGGTGGTGCAGTGGTTAAGACTCCGCGCTCCCAGTGCAGGGGGCCCGGGTTTGATCCCTGATCAGGGAACTGGATCCCGCATGCATGCCACAACTTAAGAGTTCGCATGCCACAACTAAGGAGCCCACTTTCCGCAACTAAGGACTGGTGAGCTGCAACTAAGGAGCCGTCGAGCTGCAAATAAGGAGCCCACCTGCTGCAACTAGACCTGGCGCAACCAAATAAATAAATAAATATTTTTTTTAAAAAAGGCTTCCCTGGTGGCACATTGGTTAAGAATTTGTCTGCCAATGCAGGGGACATGGGTTCGAGCCCTGGTCCGGGAAGATCCCTCATGCTGTGGAGCAGCTAAGCCCATGCACCACAACTACTGAAGCCCATGCGCCTAGAGCCCATGCTCCACAACAAGAGAAGCCACCACAGTGAGAAGCCTGCGCACAGCAACGAAGAATAGCCCTGGCTCACTGCAACTGGAGAAAGCCTGCATGCAGCAACAAAGACCCAACACAGCCCCCCAAAAAAATCCTCCCATTGCTCCTATGCATGTTCAGCCCACAGATCAGGGGCTGTGAAGGGCGATTCACATGAGGGAGGTGAAACTGCATTCCTACTTTGCCCCCCCTTCCCTTTAAGCTCCTATATTCCACCAACTCCCCTGGTAAATGCACTTCCACTGTTAATAATTTAAATGATGATGTAGCCTCAGTGAGAAGAAGCACTGTGAAACACAGAGCTGTGTAGAGCAGAGATCATACATTTGTGACAACTCAAAGCTGGGTTGTGGAACAACTGCTTGGATGACAGGCTTGCTCAGGCTCAGGTCGGGGGACCTTGAATGAGGCTGCAGGCCAGGCCGCCTCTTCCCCACTGAGGAAGGGGCAGGCTTCCATGCAGTGGCACCTCCCTGGGTCAGGTGCATTTTCATTGCATGTCAGGCAGATTGCTGCAGCCCTGCATGCTGCATCTGCCCTGTGCAGCTGACCTGCATTACAGCTTTGATGATGCTTGTCAGTGAAAAGAGGTTTCAGCCTCAGGAATAGCCTTAAAGAGGCCTTTTAATTCCTCCTGGGAACTCTCTCTGCACCTTAGGATGGTGGCGGGGTCACCTCAGTTCTGACAACTGAGGAAAACAAGAATCTGCCATTTGGTTCCTCCTCCCATCTTTTCTTCAACCCCTTGCTCTTTAGGAAATATCGCACTTATTGCAAATGCATGACAAAAACAATAACAAACAACAAAAAATAAAACAAACCCAAGTAAAAAAAGTTATGTGATAGAACAGAGTCTAGCACTTTGTCCTTAATCAAGTGCTATAAATCGTGCGTCTCAAAATAGTAGTTTGCTATGAGTTTTTAACTTATAGATATAGGTCCTCAGGCCTGGCTCCCTTTTCCAGCAGGTGTTTTTTTTTTTTTTTTTTTTTTTTAATGATTTTAAACCTTCACCTATTTTGTCCACATCCCCCCGACCCCCTGACTCCGGCAACAACCAGGCTGTTCTCTGTATCTATGCGTTTGTTTTTGTTTCTTTAGCTTCTACATGTAAGCGAGATCACACAGTATTTGTCTTCCTTTGTCTGACTTATTTCACTTAGCATAATGCCCTCAGCCTCCATCCATGTTGTGACAAATGACAAGATTTCATTCTTTTTTAATGGCTGAAAAGTATTCTATTGTATATATACTACATCTTCTTTATCCACTCATCCACTGATAGACAATTAGGTTGTTTCCATAGCTTGGCTAGTGAGGGAGGACTCCCAATGAATATGGGAGGGCAGATATCTCTTTGAGATCCTGAGTTCATTTTCTTTGGATATATACCCAGAAGTGGGATGCTGATCATATGGTAGTTCTGTTTTTAATTTTTTGAGGAACCTCCATGTTGTTTTCCATAGTAGTTCCATCAATTTACATTGTCACCAACAGTGCACAAGGGTTCCCTTTTCTCCACATCCTTGCCAACACTTGTTATCTCTTGTCCTTTTGGTAATGGCCATTCTAACAGGTGTGAGGTGATAGCTCATTATGGTTTTGATTTGCATTTCTCAGATGATTAGTAATGGTGAATACCTTTTCATGTGTCTATTGGCCCCTTGTATGTCTTCTTTGGAAACGCTTTTCCAGCAGGGTCTTCTCTAAGGCTGCTTAGAACGCTGGGTTGTTGCCCTTGTAGTCTGTATACTCTGAACACTATATGTTCTTTTCTAGCTCTAAATTCTTCCTTCTCTTCTAAAATGTTTCTCTGACTTTCTGGAGACTCAAGCCAGTATATCCTTTTGTTCCCCTCTAAACTAGTAGTTTAAATTGTTGCATGTCACATACCAAGGGCATCTGCTTCAAGCTCTTCTTAAATCTCTTACCCAGGCTGTTCCCATCCAGGTATAGTACCTTCAAGTTTATTTAGTTCAGTCTCATTCAACTGACATTTATTGAATGCTCACAAGTTGTAAATCCCTGGATGCTAAGGGTTGTGTATCTGTCTGTCTCTTTCTCACTTTCTATTCATTCATCCATCTTCTATCTATCTGGAGCATAAGATATAAGAAGTCCTCTCTTACAGAAGCTTATGGACTGGTTTCTTAGCATGTCCAACTTTTCTTCTTTCTGATATTTAAAGCTATTCAACAATAATAATAACAATGACAACAATAAAACAAGAATCTCAGCCATCCACCATTATATTCTCTACCAAAATGGGACGAATGAAATTCAACAGGTTTCCTTACAGCATTCATTTCATGATTATTCTCCCAAAGGAGAAGTTGTTTCATTCTGGTAATGACAATGCAGTCACAATCCAAGGATATGGTTTTAACCATTTCTCCCCTTTTTCTTCCAAAGTTTCCATCATGGAGTGTTCTCCAGAAGTAACTGGACTGTTTTCAGTGTGCACATCCCTTCCTGTCCCTTCCCTGCTCCTAATAGAAAGGTTGATATTGAGAGGTAGGGTGAATGAGTGTGAGTTCCCAAGTGCGAGCCTTAGACCCTGGCTTTGGACCCTGGGTCTTGCATTGCGAGGGATTGGGAGCAAGTTATAGTCCTTGAATGTAAAGTGGTGGTAACAGTAGTCCCAAGTTCATAGGGATTGTTGGAACAATTAAATTAAATGAGATAGTACATGTAATCTAGCAGGGTGCCTTGCAAAATGCCTACTTGAAAGGTGTGTTGGAAAGGAAATGAGATTCTAGAATCTTGAGTGGGTGGATGAGGTATCTTACTTAAGAAAATGGATAATTTAGGACTTCCCTGGTAGTCCAGAGGTTAAGAATCCGCCTTCCAATGTGGGAGATGTGGGTTCAATCCCTGGTTGGGGAACTAAGATCTCACATGCCACAGAGCAACTAAGCCTGTGTGTGCTCTAGAGCCCCCACGCTACAACTAGAGAGAAGCCCCCATGCCGCAACAAAAGATCCCATGTGCAGCAAGTAAGACCCAATATAGATGAATAAATAAAAAAGAAAGAAAGAAAACAGATGATTTTTAGCAGTATTTAAAATATTATATTGGTTAAGTTAGCTTGATGGTTATAGATATTCCCCAAATATATATCTGGATTTTTCCTAAATTTGGATATCAGTGGTTCTGAATGCTCTTGCACTGAGAAAAGGAAAGGAAGATGGAAAGGAGGGAAGCAGGGAGAAACCAGTCAAAGGGTGTTAGCGTCAGATGGACTGCATCACATTTGGGGAAGACAGGTTTGTATAATAATGAAGATTATGTATGCACATAACTCAGTTTTTGAGGTGACTTTTATGATAATATCGGTACCCACATCTCAAATGCCAGCAGTCCCTGCTGCCTTACCTGGAGGTGCCCAATGGATGACACTACTTTCTTTTCTCAATTCACAGTTTTTCTTTGTACCCATTAAATTTTTTTTTCACATTCTGCTTTCCATTACAGTTATTTTGCTCATGTCGAATTCCCTGAGTACCTTTTCCTCCATCCTCCTTGCCCTAGCACATGGTGGATGGAATTGGACAGAACACTACCATTCACTAGGGCGAGGCTCAAACCTGCTGACAGGATGATAGATTCCCTCTAGTCTAGAACCAATAAAACCCTAACACAAGATCAGGGAAGTGCAGAAGCTGGAGCGGGTTTGGGGAGGTGGGTTGGGAGCAATCTCTCCTGCCTTGGTCTCATGTTTGAAGAGTGGCACCTTTCACCAATGTTTAAAAGGTGTAAGGTTTTGCATGAAGATTGTCAAGATGATGATGGTAAGGAGAGGAGCATGAGGAAGCAAAGGTCAGTGTGCTCAGAGTGTCAGGGTCAGCCCTGGGGACCTTACAGCGGGACGTCACCGTGTGGCCCCTTTCCTGTCTACCCTCCCATTTACCCACCAGTGTTGCAGGTTGAGAACTACCCCACCCCACCCGTGAGTTTGCCCTTCTTGTGAAAACCTAGCTGTGTACCTGCATGAGGGCCAGCCCACTTTCCCCCTCATTGCCCCCAAAGCCCCCACGTACCCAGCTGAACTAAAGCCGTGACCTCAGGACCCTTCAGGGTCCGGCCCTACCTCTGACTCTGGTCTCTTTTTCTCTTACTGTGCTGTGGTCACATGGGCTTCCTTACTGCTCCTAACATGTGCCGATCATGTTCCTGTCTCAGGGCCTTTGCACTTGCTGTTCCCTCTGTCTGGAGTGTTCTATTCCATATGTATACATGGCTGATGCTCTCCCTCATTGCTTTCAAATATCACCATCTCATCAAATGTCACCTTCTCAGAGAGGCCTTCTCTGACCACCTGAGCTAAAGAAGTTCCCCTGTCACCCTCTGTCTCCTTACTCTGCTATACTTTTTTTCCACAGGGCATTGTATTACAAATGTATCAGCTTGTTGTCTGCCCCCCACTAGACTGTAAGCTTGATGAAGGCAGGGACTTTAGTCTTCAGTCCCTTGCTAAATCCCACTGCTGGAGCAGTGCCCAGCACATCATAGTTGCTCAGTTAATTTGCAGCATAGATGGATGAACAGTAAGTGATTTTCACCCGTCCATCCATTCAAAGCACAGAGGTTGAGTGTCTACAGTGTGCAAAGATGGAAGACATCATAGTCTTTCCTTCTAGGATGTAGCAGTCTTGATGGGGAGATAGATACATACATAGATACAGATATAGAAACAGGTATTTATGAAAAAGATTTGCAGATGCCATGGTAGAGTTACAGACAGGGTATTTCCTCAGACACTGTCAGAGAAGTGGCAGACAAAATGCTGACATTAAGTATACTCAGTTGTTTAAGAATTAAAGCCACAAATAAACATATATTTGTGTGTGTGTGTGTGTGTGTGTGTGTGTCTATGTGTCTTTAGTGTTTTGGCCTTATAAGATTTCATGGAGTTTGGAGAAAGGCTCAAAATGGCTTTTCAGTGATGTTACAGTATGATAGAAAGGTGAAGAATTCACTTTCTTTCCCCTCAAATGAAATAGAAGCAGCTGCATTTCTCCCAGGTGGGCCCAGGCATTGTACAAGACCCACATATTTTTCAGTGAGACTCACATTTGCTGTGATGCTGGAAGCTTCTAATGGGCCTCTGAGGGTTGTAAATTATATCAAATAATTTTCCAGATACTAAGCTGTTGTTTTTTGAAGGATGGAGATGGGAGGGGTGAGGATGAAGCTTTCCTTGGATCCTGAAATTACACCTTCTTCCAACCACATTCAGTAAATCTTTTTGAATGTCGAATGTTCATTCATTCAATATTTACTGAGCATCAACTATGTGAGAGGTGCCATGTGGGGCCATGCGGCTGTCCTTGGTTGGTTTAAAATCCATAGATCCTTACTGGAAAAGCTGCTAGAACTTGGTGTAGCTTTTTGCTGTTGTTTGTTTTAGCATTTCTATTTTATTGCTGTGGTTTTATGATATCCTTATTGTAGCAAGTCAAATAAAACAGAGGTATTCAATATATAAATATGTGTAAAGGAAAAATATTTAATGCTCCACTCTTCCTCTTTATTCCTACCACCACTTGTAATTAATCTTCCAGTAGTTTGATGGATATCTTTCTGTATCATTATCTTTGTACACACAGGAAGACTTTACTTTTATTTTACAAAGATGACATTATATCACACACATTACCCTGCAGTGTACGTCTTAAAACTTACTAATGTATAATAAACATTTTTCTAGGTCTTATTATTTGTAGTAAGTTCATAATTTTTTTATAGAATTGGTATAACAGAATGTAGCCATCCATTTTCCTTAATCATAGACCTTTAGGCGAATCAAGATTTTTTTCTATAATAGTCATTGTTTAAATAAACATCCTCATACATATTTTTATATATTGGTGCTTTTATTTCTGTTCAGTGGATTCTGATAAATGTTCAGTGGATTCTGATAAATGTTCAGTGGATTCTGATATTTATTATGTCAAAGGGTAAATGAATTTTTAACCTTTAATAGGCATGGCTTGATTACCTTCAAAAATGTAACAATTTGTATTCAGAAATACATGGGAGTACTTTTGACCCTAATATCATCCCCAGCACTGGATGTCACTAATATTTTCAAGTTTTGTCAACAAAGACAATAATAGTACTTCAACAGTGACAGTTCATTGTTGCTTTAATTGCATTTACCTGACCATCCCTGGGGTTGGGCATATTTCATACATTTATTAGACATTTGCATTTCCCATACTATAAGTTCTTATTCAGATCCCTTGCCTGTTTTTCTACTATGTTTTCTTTTTCTTCTTGACTTGTAAAAGCTTTTTATGTATTAGAAATAATAATGCTTTGGTTATGTATAAGAATACAACATGTATCATCTTGAAGATAAATATATCTGCTTATTTTTATGATTTCTTTCTTTTTTTTGTCTTGCTTAGAAAACATTTCTCGTCAACCTTTTGGATGTGGTACTCATCAAAAACGTGAGTCTGATCAGCCAGGGTATTTGGGGCAGAGAGCTTGGTCCATTTTTGGTGCTTTGTGGCTACAATGTAACATTTCAGGGTCTGTTGCTGCCATGCACTTGAGACCAAGATGCCATTTGCATTACCCTTTCCCTTCTCACTCTTCTCCCTGATTTTAGTGTAGGTTTTTACCTGCCAGACACAGACCTTGTGTCCTATCATCAATGCCCAGCATACTTCTGCTAGAAAATGTTTGGGACGCTCTGGAACTCAACATGAGATTACTGAAAGTAGTAGTCATTAAAAAATGATTTGGTGTTTCCTAATATCCCAAGGCCATTTCTCACTCCAGTACTCATCCATAGCCAAATATCCAGAGTTTGTCATGGGGCACACTAGCTCACCCCTTCCCTGTGGAATCTTATGTCTCATTGCCATTGCTTTGTCTCTGTTTGGCCCCCTTCTCTGAAGGGGTCATGAGAAGTCTGACACCTTGGTCCTGCATCCTGGGAACTGGATTTTATACATAATCAATTTAATTAAAATATGCCATTTATTTTGCGTCTGTCATATTTTTAGGGCACAGTCCTGGGCTTTGAGAACTTCAGCATGTCTCCACGGTAACTGAGTAATTTGTTCCTCTTGACAGGACTAATGTTCTGTCTTTCATAAACAGGGATGACTTTAGAAGGAGGCAGGCTCTTAGGTAAACTGTTTCTCTAATGATAAGGATAGATCCGAATGTGTGGATTTTCATACACATTTTCCCTGTCCTTGTGACTAAGCTATCAGAGAAAGCTGGCACGTTAGAGCTGCAAGAAAGTTCAGGCAAGAAAACTGAGGAAGAGAGAAGTAAAATGGGCACATTCAAGTCTCACAGCACATTGATGTACACTAATAGTCTTTGTGGATTTATGACAACTACAGACACAACAATAATAGGATTTGTATGTAGATTCTGCTAAATAAAAACAGGGTCAAATGGACCCATCAGCATGTGTATCATCATATTACTGGGACACTGACCATGCCTGGAACTCCTAAGGTAATTCACAGCCCGAGTTTAGAGCAAGAACTTGGACCTCTCCACCTATTTCACAGGTGTGGAAATGGAAACACAGGGAAATGAAGTGATGTGCCAAAACTTGAACCTGTACGCCCTGATTTTCTGGTCTAGACCTCCCTCTACTGTCATGTGCCCCTTCTGGTTGATGCAGTTAGTTGCAGGAGTGATTTTTTCAGTGAATAGTAAAGGTTGAAGACCAGCTCTTTTGGGGAACCAGTATCTATTGGGGAACAGGATCTGTTTCCACACTCACATATACATACACCTTTAACCTGCCTCCCAGCCAAGGAGGATTATGTTGTCTTGTTTATTCATTCAGAAAATATGTATTTGTCCTTCCCTATGCTGGGGCTTAATAAATATTTGTAGAATTGTACTGATCTGATTTGGATTGTTAAGGTACCAGAGGTAGGGACCTGAGAAATGACTAAGATTTCGTTTTACTGGTGGGGATAAAAGATGCAACCCACTGAAAATAAATCCCTTTTTAACAGTTTCACTAAAAACATATGCCATATAATTGAATATATGTACAAATAAAAAGCACCTAGTACAGCTTGTTCAACTTCTCTTTTATTAGAATCCAAGTGGTAACGTTCATTTCCAGGCAGTGTCACTGATGTTGGTTTTGTTCATTATTAGGAGATTGTAGTTATTTCACTCTGAAGGGAGAAGCCCTGGGTTTATAACTGCCAGGGCTCGCAAGTGGCCGAAGAACTAGACCCACCAGCTGATTGGCCTTTTATAGAGTCAGTGTGTCAGAAGTCATCTTCAGAAAGAGAAGTGTCCCTTCCCTGTGGCCTGCTCTCCCAAGGGAGGATGGGCATGTTTTCCTTTGGCTGTAGATGTAGTATGGACTTCAGCTCAGAAGCCGCCTGATTCCCCGGGGGCAGCTGGAGGCGGGCAGCTCAGAGGCCGACATTGTTGCGGTCACGTGAGATGTGAAGCCAGCTGAGCAAGCACCAGGGGCCGCTGTCCTGGAGGAGCCCTGATGTTTCATTGTTTTGATTTTATCTGGCATGAATAGAGTTCATAAATGGGCTTCAGAACAGGGGGAAAGAGGGAGAAGAAGAAGGAAAAAAAGCAGTTCATAAATTACAATAATAATTTATGGTCCAACAAGGAATTCGCTTGCACCACAATCGTAGCCCCTAATAAGTACATTCATGTGACTTATGAGACTGTAATCATCTTCTCAGTGATGATTTCTGTACTAAGTTGTTGTTGTTA
This sequence comes from Balaenoptera musculus, assembly GCF_009873245.2. Taxonomy (NCBI): domain Eukaryota; kingdom Metazoa; phylum Chordata; class Mammalia; order Artiodactyla; family Balaenopteridae; genus Balaenoptera; species Balaenoptera musculus. The sequence continues at coordinate 44,119,184 of NC_045803.1, forward strand.
TTGTGCATATTTGGTAATGATGGACAAAAATCAATATTGGGTCTTTTGATTCTTTTAATTCAGAGAATGAAATTTTTTTCCTTTCCCACAGCCTTCACACCTTAGTTGGAAGCAGTTTCAAAACCTGGAGACAGGAGATCATCTTTGGGGTTTATCCTTTTCTGTTTCCTAATCTGCTGGGAGATTTCAAGACAGAACTGTAGCCAAAATTGAGTTGTTTTTCTGTGTCCCTTTTCTTCCTGAAAGGAAGGGAGGAGGCTCTTTTCTTCCCCTGGGAAGTTGTGTGTGGATTCTTAGCTATCCTAACAGGATCCACAGAAGCAACAGGTGTGAAAGAAGCCTGGGTACCAACATCCCAAGCAGAATGAGCATTTCTCCCCTCTTAGCACCTTTACGAATGAGAATGCTGCCCCGAAGGGAAGGTCAAAGAAACCTACCACAATATGAGCTCTGTATCTGGATGCTTTATAGCCACATCCTAAATGCTTGATGTTTGCTCTCACAATACGGGCCTACTTAGGAATTCATCTATCAGCTTTTAAAAAGGACCTACAACATTTACACTTATATAGTATCTTACCATTTTCAAAATCTTTTGTAGATGTTTCTCATTTAATCATTATATCAACCCTTTGAAGTGGCTATTGGTCAGTGCCATTTTTAGATAAAGAGACTGAGGGTCAGAGAGGAAGTATGTCTCTCAAAGCTGCCTGAGTGGTGGGTGCAGATTCAAGATTCTTATAAGAAAAGAGGAGTATTTCTGCCTTACCTGGTTGGTACCTCTGGAGTAGTACAGCATTCATCACAGGTCTAGACATTGGCTTGCTTCTACACTCTACCCTGATTTTAAATAGACACATCAGATTCAGGGGAAGCTTTGAAGACAGTTGGTGCTTGGAGCAGCTTCCTTTGCGGGGCATTGAACATAGAGTTTGTTGCATTCTGGAAGTTATGTTTCTGATTATTTAATATTAGCAGACCATTTGTAACTCAGACATCAGGTAGGGTTTTAGTGTCCAAAAATCTCTAAACTCCCACCCCCTCCAAATATGCTCCATGTTAATATAATGCCCTTTACAATACTTCTGCAGATTTCCAAAGGGCTGAAGCATCCTTGTGGTTACCTCTTGCTTCCACGTTCTGCTTGTGCTGAATCAGTTCATCTTGGAAATTGTCTTGATGCCCTTCTGCTGTCTGTGATGTTTGATATAGCTGAGAACTCAGGCATCTTCCTTAATTTCCCTCAGACAAACCACTCATACAGGGTGTGTATGTGTGTGTGTGAGTGCATGGTGTGAAGACTACTGACATTTTGGCAGGACAGGAGCATTTACATATCGCCATTTGGCCCCTTTTTCAACTTGAGTTCCCATTTCCTACTTTTTTGCAAGATTCTTTCCTCCTCCTCCTCCTTTCTTCTTTCCTCACCTGCCCCCCCCCACCTCTCCTGTCATCCAAATTCCTATCAGTTTTGTATGCATTTCAGTATAGCTACCTCCTTTGTTTCCTTCTGACTCATGCCCTCAAGGTCTCACTTTCCCCTCAAGCACCTTATCAAGGATATTTTCCCCTCAAGCACCTTATCAAGGATATTTTCCTTAAAAAGACGATTCCCTCTGTACAAGGAATTCTTATTCCAGCTGAATCAGATTTTTTTCTAGCCCATCATGTAAATAGTGACAAGCAAGAGAACCCAGTCTTGAATGTATGATTGGTCTCAACATTATAGTGATAGCAGTGACGTTAGTACCTTATAGCTATTAAAAGTTTTCACGTTTTCAGTATGCTTTGCTTATACATTAGCATATTTAATCCACACAGTAATTCCTATAATCCCAGTTTTCAGATGAAGAAACTGAGGGTCAGAAATAGAGAGCCAGAAATAGAGTGCAGGCTCCCTGACTTCTCCAGAGCTCTTTTGCTACCCTATCAGTGTAGGTCCAGTTCTGTTCCTGTCCGTATTTCCGCACTGGTTGGTTTCTGCATTTCATTGTCACACAGTGAATCAGACTAGAAAATTTCAGCCATCTCTGATTTGTGTTTGCCACTGGCCTCCCTGGGACTTAAACTCTGAAAAACTAACTTTCTGTTTTTATGACAACTCTACACTTTCAACCAGCAGCCCCAGGTGGGCTCCTGGGCCCCATGCCTTTTGTCATTTCTGGAGATCGAGAAACATTGTTCAGTGAAGGTTGTGGCCTTGTAGGAGCAGGTCATGAGGCCACTTCAAATGTGTGACCAGGTTCTTTAAAATTTGGACTATTTCTCCCTCTCCATTGGCTGCTACAACCAGCCTGCATTGAGAGTGTTTAGTTGTTTTTCTCTGTGTAACATTTCTTCATCTGGAAAGTCTTTATCACATAGGATCGAAGACTTGTTAAAGCCCCAGCAAGGCAGGGGTTAAAATGGTTTTACCCAGAGGATTTCATGAACAGGCTGTGAGCCAGTTTTTGGTCCCTTCTCCCATCTCTTTATGTAGGTATCCCCACTTTCCCAAGCATGCATTATCTGGACTATTATGGAGTCCATCAGCAGAGGTGCCATAACCTCTGGCTGACCTTGAGCTGCTGATGCCCTGTCATGCACTCCAATCACTAGGATCTGTAGAGGTGGCCACAGCCTTGCAAGACACTCTAAAGCTTATAACTGTGTCGGGCCCTTACCTCTTTTCAGTGGCCTTGGGTGACTTCTAGAGCCTGGTAGCGTTTCCCTTCTCGTGTGATGTGTGCTCATTCTGAAATAAAAACTACACAGCTGTGGTTGGTCTTTCTTATTGGAAAACAGCAATTTTCCACTGCCTGGGCTGTTTTCCTTGGATGATGGGCTATAAGAAGGAACAGTGAGAATATGAGGAGATTGGTTAATTTCTTTGCTACCAGCAACATTTCTTTTTTTTCATATTGTCAGGGCACCTAGAGTTGTATTGACTCAATTCTTCCAAGTCTGTCTGCTTGTCTTTTAGACTTCATCTTCATCGCTAGATTGGCAATGACTGTGCAAAAGGTTTAATGGTTTTGGTAATATTTTGTATTTTTTTTTGTTAATCTTTTTTTTCTGAGCATGGATAATAAAAAAAATGTCACTATGCTTTGCATTTTAGAAGCAAAAGAAAATTAGACAACTGTTACATAATATGCTCATGGGATTATATAACAAGTGTTTCTACTGGAAATAATGCTCTTAGCTGTGCTGTTTCCCATTTCCTGTGATTCATGCAAGGGTTGTATGTTAAACTTGTCTATATATCAAACTCAGAAATATATTAGGTTGAAATCTGTGAATTTGCCTATTTTGTAGATCAAAAGCATTCATATATTGGCAGTTTCATAGGGTCCAAGTTGTATCAGCAGCACAAGGCAAAGCCTGATGGAAGCAGGAGAGGTCATCTACTGCACCCCCCTGTCTCCAGGCAGGATTACATTTCAGTCATACTCAGGATTACATTTCAATCATACTCAGGAGAATCTCGTAACTCACACTTTTTAACATTTGTTGTTAAGGAATGAAGTTCCTGATGCAGTTCTGGGCTAGTTAAGGGATTAATCATCAATATCAAAGCGGGGAACGGGTCATTTTGGAAGCTCAGCAGAAGTGGCAGTGATCCCTCCTCTTTAAGATCTTATGGGACAGCTCACATATTGTGTCACTCTTGGTGGGCGTAATTGGGGTTTTCATAACATAGAAAGATTCTCTGTTGCTTCCACGTCTCACCAAACAAGGCTTTGATTGCATGCTCATCAAAAACCGGTTAAGATTGGCTCTGGCTTGCAACTTGCTTGAGACTGTGTCTCGTATCTTAGCCTTGAATGTGACAATATAAGCTGTTGAACACCCTGCCTTGGCTACCTTAGCAGATGGTCTTCTAAATGAAGACAAGGAACCTACTTTACTCAAGCGATGAGATTTCCAGACAAAGCAGGGTCATGGGGATAATCTCTGGACTCTGGGTAGAGTTTTCCTGACGTGTGTATCCAAGCCAGATGCTCAGGGTATCTGCCCTTCCTCCCAGCCTCCTCCCTGCAGTCAGAACCTGCAGCCTCTCCCCACTCCCACTGTCCCTTGGCCAGCAGCTCCTGATGCCCAGAGGATTCAGCTCAGGGTATGCGTTCACTCGAGCCAGTGCTTATTCCACGTATTGAGCTTGCTTTTCAATGGACTCACTCTTTTGTTGCCAATAAAAATGTAAACACTCAGTCCTGGGTGTGCTTATAATAGCTTGGGAAGGCAGGAGCTTTAGAGACTGAATATTTTTGTGTGATGAAGACACGAGGCAGCCTCTTTCCCTTTGCCTAGGAACTGAACTCAGAACTTTGGACCCTGTGACATTATTCCAGCACTAAAAGCACAAGGTTTGGATGTGGGATGTCTGATGACAGAAATTTCTGTGCAATATTAAACTCTGTAAATGAGATAAAAGCACCCAATGTAGTTCCCGGCCCTCCACAGGCTTTCACTGGGTGCAGAAAAGGTATAGAAAAATTGGCTGAAGAGGAAAGATGAGAGGTCTTTAGGTCAGAAGGTCTAGGTTCCGGTCATATATCAGCCACTTGTATGTGTATGACCTCAGGCCACTCTTTCAGAGTTTCAGTTCCCTCATTTGCAAATGGGGTCCCTGAGCTTCCCAGCATTGTCTCCTGGTCATAAAATGCAGTCGTGGGGGCAAGAAAGCTTTGAATAAAGGATGACACATCCTGAAGGTGTTGGGTGTCTTATACTGTCCAGGTCAGATTCTCATTAGCCCTCAGACGTCTTTGCATGATTGGAGAAAGGTCTGGGCTAATATGTTTCAGAAGTGAATTGTTCTTAAAATTGATGAGCGGATTTGAGTCGCTGTCAATGTCTTACCCCGCCATAGGAAATGGCTCTTCTGGTGAAGGGCTGAAAGGGGCTCAGGGTGGGCTGGGAGACCCCATTACAGAAGAGCCTCCTTCCCAACTAGCCCTCGGTCCCCACCCTCCTGCAGCTTGTTGTTAATGAGGGAGCTCGGTCCAAACCCAATTTTCCGGGATCTGATGAAAGCCGTAGCCGACTTAAATCACTTTCATGTGGCCTTTAACCTAAAAAGACTACATTTTGGGGGGTGAGTGGGTAGTGAGCAGCAGAGGACCAGCCTGCTGTCAGAGGACAAAATCAAATTTTTTTATGTGATGTTGCTGCATTAAAAGAGCCAATCTTGTGTCATGTAACAAGTGAATAATGGCTCTAGCCTGTGATGTCAAAATTTTCCACATGTCTCATAAATAAATCCAGCCACACCCCTCCCCCCAACCACCACCCAAAGGCTATCCGTTTTTGAACCTCAGCTTGCATCCCAAATTAAGAATGCGTTCATATTCAAGGTTAAAGGTACAGTATCCCCTTTCAAAAGGCACATGTCAGTGTTTCTGCCGAGAATGATAAATAACATTTGAAACAGGCTATCAGTTGTCAAGAGGACTCCCCTTGCTCCTCCTCCTCCTCCTCTTTTCTGCCCTAACTTTGCTGAAGATCTGATCCTTTGGAAAGAATAGATGCTGTATTAGGCCAAGACTTGATGAAATTTTCTTTAAAGAAAACCACTTGAGTGAGATCCCTAGGGGGGAAAAAATCAAACAGTCAAATAGTCCAGTGGCCCTCAAGAGCAGAAAAGCTGGATCCAGTACAGCTGCAATTAGGATTAGCAGCATAGCCAAGCCAAGTGCTTTTTATTGCAAGAAGCATACATTCATCTGAGCCCTGTCCGCTTGCCTGGGGATACCAGGCACAGATACTGACAAAAGTCAGAGAACCTAAAATATTGATGCTGTTTGCCAAGGAGATTCTGCCTGTTCATTATCAACTGTGATCAACATAGGTGACTTTCAGAAATAAGAGTCCAAACCATCCTTGGGTGTAGTATACCCGTTATTGTTCCCTTTCTTTTAATGTTAAAAGATTGGCCAGCAGTCAATGTACAGGGAGATTTTTCTATTAAATCCAGTCTTGTTGAAAGCTCCTTTGCTGAAGGAAAGCTGCCTCTTTATTCCCCCTAAAGGACAGAATGTTTTTTTTGTTTTTCCATTTTAGAGAGGGTCAAGGGGAGGGGATGGGCAGGCGCATGATGGCTGAGAACCAGAGCAAAGAACAGGAGGGGAATTTGGCGGAATTTTCATAGAGGCTCAAGTCCCCCTGTCTGCTCTTCTGCCCCTCTCTTCTCTCCCCACCTCACAAACAAAGGCAGCATCTTTCTCAGATAATGCCGCATGTGTCAGAAGCGAACGTTCTGGGAATGTACATGGTGACCTGCTCTGTGTAACAAACGTCAACCCCAAACCATACAGAAGTCGCTACATCTGTTTTGGCTTTGTTCGCAGCACAGAGGGGAGGGGGGTGCACTCCATGGTCAAGGGCCAAACTACATGTCATATTTCATTACCTTCATTAGCTACTACAGAAGGCTGCATTCAAAGGAAAGGTTGGTATTAACTCTTGAGCCTCCAGCCTTTTCTAACAACTATTTTCACCTTCACCCACTGCTTGCCGATCTGTTCGTTCATGCTGTGGGCTCTGATTTAACTAAACTGTAAATCAGCCCTGAGGTCCACAATTTCACCTTCTTAACTTAAAGGAGGCAAGCTACTGTTTTATCCTAGGTAGCTACTTACAGGACGGCTGAACATCTGGAACCTATTAGGACAAATGCTAGCGTAAACCCAATGGGGAAAGCGTATTTAGAATTAATAAAACTTTCCCTTCTTATTTTGTCCACAGTTGTCTTTTTCTTTTTCCCCTCACATTATTTCTGTGATTTAGTATCGCCAGCTCCTTTCTTGGTTGCTGTAGTGAGATAAGATGATGCTTATTGCTACCTCGCTATTTTCTTTGGTGAGGGGGGGGTACTTTTCTTGGTGCTTCCTTGTGGTTACATTGGACTCACATGGTCGCTACCCGTAGAAATAAGAGCCCATTTCCCCATATTCATGTTGCATTTCTTAAGGTATACTTTTCAATTACTGAAACAAAGTGAGTGAAGGTATAAGGTAGATCTTTATACTGCATGGCTATAAAAATGGTCAGTTTTCATGCTGCATATTGATTCCATTTAAAATCATCTGTGGCCAGCACATGCTGTTATTTCATGTTATGAAGAATGGCCACTTGGCCAGCATAGGTCAGAACACACCTGGACTGTGGAATTACGAGTCTGGAATTTTGATTCTTCATCCTGGCTCTGCTCTTGATTTATTGTCTGGTATTAGACAAAGCTCTTGCCCTTAACTCTCCCATCTGTAAACTACAGATCATTATACCATTACAGGGTTCTAGGAGCTTGAATGACTTCATTTTAAGATACTTTGAAAAGCCCTGAGAAGACAGTACTTAAGAATACTATGCCATGTAGAATACTATAACATCTATTTATTTTCATTAACACACATTTGAAAGATACACACCAGTGGTTTGCAGCTGTGGTCCCCACACCAGCAGCAGCAGCATCACCTGCAAATTTGTTAGAACTGTAAATTCTTGGCCTGTGGACCGATTGAATCAGAGACTCTGGTGGTAGGCTAATTCTGATGCACGCTGAAGATTAAGAACCACAGATCGGTAGATTTGGCTTCAAGTCCAGGAGTTAAGTCCACAAAGCTCTATCAGCCTAAACAGATGTTGGAGTGGAAGCTCAGCTCAACAAATCTTGAAACGTGGCATCTGAAAGACACTCTTAACTTATAAGGCATGTGGGCCTCTCCAGTTCTGACTTGTGGACGATGCCAATGCAAAATTGTTTTTCTGGTTTTTGAAATGAGTTTTATAATTTCTGCTGAGCATTATTGGCACCCTGAACTCCATAGTCCACTTTGTAAGCTGGTGTCTGTCTAATGACGTCTTGGATACAGTTTAACCTGCCAGAAAAATAAACCTATACTGAAGATTAACAACCACCGCTGGAATAAGGCTTGGATTTGGGACTCAAGTGTACACAGAGGCAGAATGATGCCATAGAAGAAGACGTCTAGAACTTCTTTGGAGTTGGGACACGGACATAGAAATAGTTACTTTGCAGATTATACCCTTTGAGGTGGAAAGAGAGGTGTAATGGCAGAAAATAACGTTCACGTTCAGAAATACTGAGCTCTTTGTGGCTGAGTCACGCACGTCCATCCTTTACACTTTACAGGAGTTGTTATAGAAGAAAAGCTAACCAAAGAACAGATACCCAGACAAGTGATCTAGTTTTGTAAATCAGTAGCAATATGTAAATTATAAACACAGGAATATATGGTGTAAGTTGGCTTTTAATATATCTGTATCTAATGCTACTTTGTGCCGATAGTGACTGTTTTCACAAAGGAGTAAAAAACTATACGCACATTCTCACCTCCTTTTGGTGTTTCAGGTTTCTCTAAGATTCAAGATGCGTTCTGAAGTTGAGAGAAGGGCCAACAAATTAGGACAATTTTGTTTCCATTTTTAACCTCAGACTAGTCAACTCAGTTCTTCCTCTTTTAAATTTGTCCTAAGTTTGGTCCTACAATGAGACCTTTTGCATGGCAAGTTTCAGCCTGGAGCAAATTTTTATGGCTGAATTATAAACCCTTGAAAATAGGGGTTTATAATGGAAATGCTGACACAACCTTAACTCTAGCGGCGAGAGTGCAATGCAATAATAAATGAGGCAGAACAGCAAAGTGTTGCTTTTAATTTATCATTTAGTAGGAGAAAAAGGCCTTGTTTACTTCTTTTTCATCTTCTTCTTTGATTCCAAGACTTGCAACCATTATTTTGAAATGTATTTTATAATAAAACCTCAGTGGTTATGTTGCCTAGGGCTTGAGCGTCCATTTTCGAAAGGGAGAAAGAAAGAGAGAGAGAGAGAGATTTTTGAGGCCTAAGAAGCATATTCTGTTGACTGATTATGTTTTGACTGCACAGTTGCTGCCTGGCAATGCATTTATTACAGAACAGATTGACTACTCTGTTATGGTCCAGAAGTGCCCTGAACATATGATCCTATTTGGATATGTCTATAAGAGTAGCAGTAAAATTATTATAATATTTGAAATGCCTTCTAGTACTTTTTATTCCAGATGTCACTGTATTTGGACCACACAGATTACAGCCTTTGGAGTAATGTAGTTAAGTATCTATCCCCATTCCCTGCTTTCCCATTTTGTAGATGGAGAAACTGAAGTCACTTGCTGGTGTGATTTCTATAAATTCCTTCCTTACCGGGTCTCTGTGTGCTAAGCACTGGTCTGGGACACAAAAGAGCATGCCCCCTGCTCTCTAGGAACTTACAACCTAATGGGCAAAGCAAACATATAACAAACAGAAAATAATGGTGTAAAACATAACAGTATTAGCCTATTGTAAAGTCACTTTATGACATGGGCATTCACTTACCTCTAGCCCTGACTCCGTTATTCCTATATCTTCAGAGGGGCCCAAGGATACAAAATTCCATATATATGTATATATATATATATAGTATATATATAATATAACATATATTATATATATATATATATATATATAGTATATATATATATATATATAAAATACTCTCTATCCCTCTCATTGTGCCTTGGGGGACAGATGACCTTTATGACTGCAATACCTCCCTCGTTGTCCTGCAGCTTCTACTTTGGTGTGAGTAATAGGAGGGCTCAGTAGAAGAATGGGTGGCAGGAGGAGCGTGAGGTTCTGATATTTATTCCTCTGGCTCCCTCCATTTCTGGCTCAGAATTGGTTCCATTTCTCTACTGAAGACCATAGCTCCGTTCTGCAGCCCTCTCCTACAGCCATCGGTCTTGCCAGGCTTTGGCAACCCCACCCTCTCTTGGCACCTTCCGGCCTGGGAGTGGTATTGGCTTGTGCTCTTGCTACCTCTAGGGTGCTTCACTGTCTCTTCTGGGCTTCCCTAAACCAAGCTCACACCTCTGCAAATAGTTCCTTCTTTAAACTTTTCTTAGTTACCCCATTTGAGTGTGTGCAAATTGCTTTCTGCTGGGCCCCTGGCTGATTTAAAAAAAGGAAAAAAAAAATATATACACACACACACACACACAGAGCACATGTGTGAACATACATATACACACATATACACACTTTAAGAAAACAGAGTATTTATTTATTTATTTATTTATTTATTTATTTATTAATATTTTGATCACTGTTACATTTTTTTTTAACATCTTTATTGGAGTAAAATTGCTTTACAATGGTGTGTTAGTTTGTGCTTTATAACAAAGTGAATCAGTTATACATATACATATGTTCCCATATCTCTTCCCTCTTGCGTCTCCCTCCCTCCCACCCTCTGTATCCCACCCCTCTAGGTGGTCACAAACCACCGAGCTGATCTCCCTGTGCTATGCGGCTGCTTCCCACTAGCTATCTATTTTACGTTTGGTAGTGTATATATGTCCATGACACTCTCTCACTTTGTCACAGCTTACCCTTCCCTCTCCCCATATCCTCAAGTTCATTCTCTAGTAGGTCTGTGTCTTTATTCCTGTCTTACCCCTAGGTTCTTCATGCCCTTTTTTTTTTTTTTTCCTTAGATTCCATATATATGTGTTAGCATACGGTATTTGTTTTTCTCTTTCTGACTTACTTCACTCTGTATGACAGACTCTAGGTCCATCCACCTCACTACAAATAACTCAATTTCGTTTCTGTTTATGGCTGAGTAATATTCCACTGTATATATGTGCCACATCTTCTTTATCCATTCATCTGTTGATGGACACTTAGGTTGCTTCCATGTCCTGGCTATTGTAAATAGAGCTGCAATGAACATTTTGGTACATGACTCTCTTTGAATTATGGTTTTCTCAGGGTATATGCCCAGTAGTGGGATTGCTGGGTCACATGGTAGTTCTATTTTTAGCTTTTTAAGGAACCTCCATACTGTTCTCCATAGTGGCTATATCAATTTACATTCCCACCAACAGTGCAAGAGTGTTCCCTTTTCTCCACACCCTCTCCAGCATTTATTGTTTGTAGATTTTTTGGTGATGGCCATTCTGACTGGTGTGAGATGATATCTCATTGTAGTTTTGATTTGCATTTCTCTAATGATTAATGATGTTGAGCATTCTTTCATGTGTTTGTTGGCAATCTGTATATCTTCTTTGGAGAAATGTCTATTTAGGTCTTCTGCCCATTTTTGGATTGGGTTGTTTGGAAAACAGAGTATTTAGGCAGAAGATTTATAGAGTAAGTCTATCCAATATCGGGATTTGTGGTGAGTACATTATGAAGTCACTCCTTACAATTCCTAGGCCAGATAATGCATCTGTCATGCAAGGCGGCAAGCCCCTGAAGGTACATCAGATTTACAACATAATAAACTTTCGTTAAGATGAAGCTACATGAAACTTACTCCATTTCACTCCCAGGATAAACAAATGCTGCTTGAATATCTAATGAACTCAGGTCTCACCCAAATTGGTAATGCTGGCATGAAGATGATAGAGAGAATGAAACCAGGAGACACGGAACAGCCACTCCATGGAACAGCCTCAGTAGCTGGAGCAGTATGTATATCGTTGCCATCAGTTTTCTTCAGTCATCCAAAATGGGATGCATGAGGCTGCTTACTGAGGTTGATTTGTGCTTGCACCCACTGTACAGATTACTGTGTGCATTCTAATCACAGCATGTCTTGTGGTTTGTTGAAGGGTTTACACTGTTTGTTTGCCTTCCCCTCTGATACTTCACTGGGTAAGTCAGTTGTAATCATTCCTTAGTATTTTAGAGAGCAAATACCCCAATGATTGAATGGAAGTGGTTCACCAAAGGCGTCTAACACCAAGACGTAATTCAGAAACATGGTGGCTAAACACATAGGTTTATTTCTGCTCTCTCTCAAAGCCTTACTAAAATGATGGTTTAAGTATAAGAGAGCATAAAGTCATAAGGACAACAAACAGTAGAGGAGGTGATGGCAGATAAGAAATGTCAACAAAATTTTGGGGGCTGGGAAACAACTGGACTGATGGTAACAGATTTAGTGGAAGACAGAAAAATTAGCTACGTGTCTACAAAAGGCAAAGTCAAGAACTGAGCCAGTATGAGGTGCTAGAACAAGAAAGATTCTGCCACTGACTGTCTCTGAGGGTGTGGGGATGGGTAGGGCTGGGAACAGAACTAGTTGGAAGTTGCATAAAAGTCAGTTGATCCTCTAGATTCTCTCACTCTGTCCTTCACATGAAGACCTCTTTGCCCAACTGCTTCAGAAGCTTGGAGTGCTGGAGAGGCTGAACAGGTGCTGACGTGGGGAATCAGGAACAGCTGAATGAAGGATACTGTTCCATGCATGTGGGCATTAAATGAAGTCAGTACTAAATGGTGAGACCTCCTTGCCCTTGTCTGCCATTTGGATGGGGAACATTGTTGACCAGGCTTATCATCTCCAGGCTAGAGACTGGAAGAGTCCTTTCTGAGGAAGTTGATCATTCCAAGAGGAAAGATCTATGGATGCTGTCAGCTGAGATCCCAAAGAAACAACCAGGTCCCCTTCTGAATACAGAGATCACCTCACACAGAACTTCCAATGGATTTTTAAAAAGGTTTCATTTTAAAATATAAATGAACAGTGTCCCCTCAGACATTTAATGAAACTTTTGCCTTGATGATAGGAACAAAGAGGAAAAAAGAACCCAGAGGAGATAGAAACAGTGAAGAAAGAAGAAAATACAAAAACAAAATTAAAATACACAGAGAGACACGGGAATATGCCACATTCATGAAATAAGAGTAGAGTGCTATTTAAAAAGATTATTCAAGATGAAGAAGGTCCCCCAAATACCCAGGCAAGAAGTGAATATGGCAGAAATTTCATTTAAATAGGGATTAAAAATTTCAGAGAGGAAAACAGTCCCAATCAGCCTTAGCTTTCCCAACAGTTCTGGAAACTAGAAAACAATAAATGTTGAGCAAAAATTATTTCCAATGTAGAACTTAGTAACCAGTCAAATTGTTGCTTAAGCATGAGGGTAGGATTTACCTCCCCTGTCCCTTTTCTCAGAAAGTTATTGAAGGGTGTATTCTACTAATAAAGACGGAATAATCTAAAAAAGACATAAAAATCTAGGATATAGATGATTTAACACTAGAAGGAGGCAAATTGAATTTTCAGGATAATGGGGAAGAGACACCTCAGGATGACTGCTGGGCAGAAGGCTTAAAATAGAAACCCAGTCTACTTTGGAGCAATAAGACATAGGGATCCAGATGTCTCTGAGACAAAAAACATATATATAGGATATATAGTTTGATGCATTTAAATGTATTCATAAGAAATTGATAAATGTGGCAGAGAATTTGGGAATAAATTAATGTTAGATATGTAGAAAACCAAGAAGACAAAAAACAAGGACATTACCAACACCTGGAAAGACCAAAAGTTGTGCAAGAAAAGAACTATAATTATAATAAACCACAAGGCTTATATGTTGAAATGTTAATATAATAATAATATAGTTACATTGTAGACAGCAAGTATCATTTTAAGAAAAAATTGCAGTATAACTATATCAAAAGAATGACATGTGTGCACACACATGCACATGCTTAGCATTGTAAGAGATCTGAATCCTCATTTTCTATAGGATGAAATCAACAGATAATAATACTTAAAAAAAAGAAAATCAAGAAACACAAAGAAAAGCAGACTAGTTAGAAACATAGAAGCAAATACCAAAAGAAACAACTAAAAGATGAAAGGGTTTCTTCTGGAGAGCAGGAATCAATATTGGAAAGAAGGTGAAGCAGGGAACTGCTGTTCTTCTTTGGAGGCCTTATAGAACTATTTGGCTTTTTCAAACTATGTACATGTATTATATTGTTAAAAATAAATTAAAAAAATTCTTAGTGTGAGAATCTGTTTTTTCTTTTCTTTTTTGGTCATGGTTAAGGAAAAGACTCGTGACTATATGAATTGGTATTGCTCTCTAGGTGCCAGGCACTTGGTTAAGCACTTGACATGTTTTTTCTCATTTAATCCTCTTGTTAATCCTGAGATGTTTCTTTTATCCCCTTTTACAGATGGGGAATTAAAGTTCAGAGAGTTTAAGTAATTTGCTCAAGTTACATACTTGTCTGTGCTTCCAGAGCCCAGATGCTTGCCTGTCTGCTTTCTTCTACCTGCCATCTCTCTAAGGCAGCCAGGCATCTTCTTCCTGTGATTGGCTCCTCTGACCATATTTCAAGTGAGGTTTTGTCATGCTAGTCTATCCACCTAGAGTACACACTTTCCTGCTTTTCCCACCGTCCTCCTTTCCTTGCTTCCTAAACACAGCCTGACTTTGTTGGGTTACTCTTCTTAGGAACAGCATTGGCCTGGTGGGGATGCTGCCAGCTGAATAGGTGGAGTCCAGGATAAGGTGGAATGTAGTACCTAGGACAGATCTACTTACAGCCTTATAGCTTACTGGCTGCATGGCCTTGAGCAGATCATCTAACTTTATTTAGTTTCCTCATCTGGAAAATGGGATAATAATAGTAACTGCTTTATTGAATTGTTGCAAAGATTAAATGAAGTTAATGCATGTGAAGTCTTTTTATTTTTATTTGTATTTGTATTTTTTTTGTAAAGTCTTTTTACATACAGCTGGCACATAGTAAGTGTTAGCTATTGTTATTATTATTCTTTGTAGTAAACACTATTGACTGGTTTACAGTTGACTAACAATTGACAGAAGTTTATGGATGTGAGTGAATAATTCATCAGTCTCCTAGACTAAAATAAGAAACTGTCCTACTTGTCATAGGCCACAAACTTCTTTCCCACTGGGTTTCCTCCAGGTTAATAAAACAGCAAAGAATTTTGATTGTTGCCCATCTTTTGCTCCATTCTTTCCTTTCCAAGTGCCAGTCTTACGATGAGTTATCCAGAAACAGTCTGAGGTGGAGATGTGTGTGCATGGGGGTTTTTAGGAAGTACACTTAGGAACAACACTGCTAATGGTCTTGGGAAGGAAGTGGGATTGGGCAGAGAAAGGAGTTGATGTGGTTGCCTCAGAGGCTGTAGTTGATCCTATGGGGAGTTCTGAGGCTGGGTCAGCCACTGAGAGTTCTCTCAAATGGGAGGAAGGGGGTTGTACCTTTATACCCCCACATTAACTAGTCATGGATGTGAGTTGTGTCATGGATGTCGTAGCACACTTGAGCTAGGGATGCAGCTGTGAATCACCAACAGTCAACTCTCCTGGCAGCTGCAGGAGTGGTACCTTAGATGGAGGGAGTTGGGCTACTCATCCTGGCCTCCATTTCACTGTTCCTCTCTTTGGCAACTAACATTTTCATGCTACCCCAACACTTAAATTTGGGAAAGAAGGAAGTCCCATAGATTCACGTAGTTTAAGATTTTACCCCCTGTATTCCAGAATAGGTTAGTTTATGCTGTGGCAACAAATTAACTCCCAGTTTACAAGGGCTTAACATGACAAAAGTTTACCCCTAATTTACAGTGCATATTTAGCGTATTTAACTCAGCTCAGTGGTGGATGGGCGTCTGCTCCACACAGCATTTAAGGGACCCAGGCTTTCAGGTCCACCATCTTGTAGCAGACCACCTGGAACACAGGGCCTCCTTTTTTGTTGAAAAGGAGGGAACCAGAGAGTCATATGCCAGCTTTTAATGCTTCTACCCAGCAGTTATACATGTCATTCCTGCTCAGAGACTGATCCCAGACCTAACCACTTGGCCCTATCTAACTGCAAGAGAGCTGGGAAATGTGGAAGAGCCATAGATACTCAGTAAGCAGCTGATGATTCCACTACACTTTACTCAAGGATATTCATGTTTTCAAAGGGGAAGGATGGCAGATGAGTATCTGCCACCAGAAGAAGAAAGCTAGATTTGAATGTTTTCCTCTATTGTAGGCTAAATTAGGGTCCTAAAATTGCTGCTCATGAGTGGGCTTCAGGGAAAAATTGAGCCCCTTAATATTGCATGCAGGGTTTTACATGTGTCAGACTTGTTCCTGGGTTAGGAAGTCCATAACTTTTAGCAGATTCTCAAAGGTGTCTGTGACCCCAAACAAATAATATCAGCACTTGGGTTCATCCACCCAACAAAACAGAGGATCAGGCTTTGCCTCTCCATGAGTCTTGAGATTCAGATTTATCATCTGGAGGTAGGAGTAGCATGTGTGGTTGCCTTTGCACTGAATCAGCTGCCGGCTGAGAACCTCAAGCATGATTCCTGACCAAAGGGAGTCTTTCAGTCTGACCAGGATCCTGCACTGGCTAATGAGGGCCCTGCCTGGGCTCCAGTTTGAGCTTTTCCCAATTTCATGGGCAGGTTTTTAAAATTTATTAAATAGAGAATCCAGTTAGAGATGGTTCCTCTTAGCCCTAAGTGTCTATGACTCTGGTTATAATCTATACCCAAAGTCAGCAAACTTTTTCTGTAAAGGGCCTAATAGTAAACATGTTCAATGCTGTGGGCCCAACGATCTCTATTATAGCTACTCAACTCTGCCGTTGTAGTGTGAGACAGCCATAGACAATATGTAGATGATGGGTGTGGCTGTGTTTGAATAGAACTTTATTTACAAAAGGAGCAGCAGCCCAGGGTTTGCCAAACCCTGATCTACGTTAGTGGCTCGTAAAGTGTGATCACAAGCCACCAGCAGCAACATTACCCGGGAACTTGTTAAAAATGCAAAATTGGGGCACCACCCCGGACCTGCTCAATCAGAAACTTTGGCGATGCAGCCCTCAGAAGACCTACCGGGAAAATTCTGACAAATAATAAAGTTTGGGAAACACGGATCTCTCTCTAAAAAAAAAAGCTTAATGATTCCAGGATTATTCAGATACGGTGATCTCTTGCTCAGGTAATGAGGCAGGAAATGTTAAATAAAATAACTAGCTTAAACACCCCTGACTCCTCCAAAGCCCCCAAATTAAATTAATTTCCTCATCTTCACAAGAAAATTATCCCTTTCTGTTTTGTTCATCATAATCACTGCCAAGGCTTTTAATATGGAAGAAGTGAAAGCTGTTGCTTTTATACACGTCTTCTTTATTATTGTTACTGCATAACTGATATTACCTTTCATGTGTACCCAGGGACTTCCTTGTAAATAGCAAATAGGTGTCTAAAAAAGCAGCCTTTGAATAGTAATGACACTTAACAGTTATGTTACACTTTCATGGAGGCAGTCTGTACATATATCCACTTTAAAAAACATGAAGTTATCCACAACTGAAAGAAATTAACAGGGAAAGATGAGTCAACATTAAAATTCAACTGGAATAAGCCTTGCTGGATCATAGGAGTTCATGGTGGATAAAACCACCCCAGTCTTGACTTGGAGGTCTATATTAGATGGAGAGAAGAACATCTTAGGAAGTCTTGGAACAATAGTTTAATCAGAGGTGATCTTTGTTGCTAACCAATAAGAGTGTAGCTCCAAGTCTGCTTTCCCTGAATTGTGCTTCTGTGCCTTAGGTTTTCATTTGTGGAATTCTTTGGTTTAAGGTCCTCATAGACTAGGGCCTTGTCTACCATTGTAGGACCTAAATGTTTCACCCTGCACATGGCAGATATGACACAGTAAATGAGAGAATGAATGAATGAACATTGTGCGGGATTTTAGCTCCCAGTAAAGGCAACCTCATTCTTGGGGTTTTCTTCTCGATCACATCCCAGAATGAAGCACCACCCCCTCTGCCTTACCCTGCATCCCCCTCCTCCTCCTCCTTCATTATTGTTGTTGTCTTTTCAGATGAATTGTCCACATCACTAAAAAATTTAACTTCTTGACAGTCATTATAATTGGATTGTGTGTCATTCCAATACTGCACTCACTGATCGTACTCTGGTGGTCTTTGGACATGTGAATTTGAGCACAGTCAATAAAGAGAAAAGCGAGGCCCAAAATTCCCAAGACATACTTTTACGAATGTTGGGAAATTCAGGAATGCTACAGTCATATGCCAGTTTTTGTCTTCAAAATATCAGATGTGGATTACTGCCTTCCGGTCTGTGTACCCATCTCCTGGGGATTCTAGCTGGACTCTCGCCCTGGGGCAGGGCCCAGGACACTTGGGGCTTATCCCAGAGCAGAAGAGTCCCACGATGCCAGAGAAAACACTTAGTTCTAGCTTATCTCCCCAGAGCTTCCTGGTAGCTTTGTTCATTTTCCACTCACCTGTGAATTTTCCATTTAGAAACCTTATGATTAATATTCCACAGAAGAAGAATAATCCCTCCTTTCAGAGATTTCTTTACCATCTATGTTGCATTTTAAGTATGAGATGTCCTCCTTTCTTTAATCAAGATTCTCTACCTTACTCAAGGTCTAGAGAATCTCCTTCCAGTGGACTCCTTACTATGAAGTGATCTTGACTTTCTTTACCTGAGCTCAGGTACAAATTGTTGGTCATCATTTTTGTATTGACATGGTTTCATTGCGTTAGTTTGAACTGTTGATTAAATCCTGCATTGCCATTTTATCATTTTATTTTTATTAATTAGACTAGACTGTAAGCTCTTGGAAGGCAAGAACAAGGTGTTTTAGGTCTTTTAAATCCTTTAGTGTTTTAGTATGGTGCAAAGCCACACACATGGGAAATGATTGTAGCTCTGAGTAGATAATAAGTGAATACATCATCAGTGGCTGTTCTCAGATATTAAGATTTTCCCTGTCTGATTTTTGAAAATAGTTAAAAGCGAGCTTAAAACCAAAGAATGTACATTGCTGCTACCCTTTAGGGGATTATTGTGAATTTTAAACCTGCTTTTGAAGAATACTTTATATTTTGCAAAGTATTTTCAACATTCATTTAACACAACAGCTCTTGTAGACATGGGAAGGTAATAGAGAAACTGAAATCTCACAGAGTGATTATCTTGCCTGTCACGTGGTGATTGAATGAATAAAGGGCAAATGGATAAATGGTGGGCAAATATAATCAGAATTGGAACTATTTTCATTTTGAGTTGAAGGCTAATGCTTTTTTCTTTTTTTTTTTTTGTACACTCCCTTCAACAGTAAGGGTAGTGGTTAGTGCAGGGTCTCTTACAGTTTTGCTGTTGGAGTGTTTAGTGAACCTATTTCTCTTCCCCAGCATGGGTAACTTCCAGCGTCTGCTCTATTTCCTGGGAGTGAGCTTCTGAAGTCAGCTTTGCATTTAGCGTTGGCTTTGCTGTTTTGTGTTATTTCGTCTTTCTCAGTCCCTTCCAGGATGCTTTGGGGTTCCTTCAGCTAAAGAAAAAAATCGCACCTCTGCCACTTGCAGTGGTGGGAAACCTGAGGCAGTAACCTCTCTGAGCCTCAGTTTCCTTATCTGCAAAATGGAGGTGAAACGGAATCCAGCCGTACAGATGTGAGAATTAGATGAGGTAATGTCACATGCTCAGCGCTGTACTCAGCTACGGTAAGCATGCTCAGTACAGAGCAAGCAGTCACCAAGTATTCACCATCGTTGTTGTTGATAGAATTGGAGAGATGCATTGAGAAAAAAGGATTTGGGGACAATGTCATCAACAGAGTAGAAATTAATGAATATTTCCTTATTTATGTTAAATTAAATTTAACTCAGCTTTCCAAAGGAGGCTAGTTGATCCAGGGAGTGGTTAGGAATAGGGGTCCTTGCCATGCACATAGAGAAAGGGAAAGTGAGACGAGGCTCCAGCAATTAAGCCCGATACGTTATGTGGGATGTGTGTCTTCTTACAAAGCCTGGCAATGCTAGGTTGCAAAACAGGGGAATGCAGGACCTCCTTTACATTCGTGGGAGAAGGTGAAGAGTAATCCTACCTCCGGATGCTGTCTTCTCTTCCAGGAGCAGGGAACTGGCCCAATTCAGTTTGCACAATGTGCAGGGATGTAAATCCGATAATGTCATGCCTTAAAAAAATAAAGCAAGCCGTGCTGATTGCTTATACGGACCGCTGGCACACCTTAAGAAGTGGGAATGGTTCAGGCGGGAATGTAATAAGGCCCAGGAAAGTGGCAGCATGAAAGGGATGACCTTTATTTGCAATCATGGCTGAGATTTACAGTTTATTACTGATAGCTTTTATAAAGAGCCATTCAGTTCAGAGGTGAGAGGTTTGTCATCTGGAAATGCAATTAACTTTACCTTATCCCAATCCCCCTGGTCTTAGTGTGAGAGCAGCACTCCAGCACTTCAGCAATATCATGACTTCCCCTCTAATTTCATTTCTGTCTATTGCATCCCGAGGTCCCTGGCATTAACGGGGTTGCATATTTTTTACTATTATTATTTTTTATTATTGCTACTCCCTGTCATTGGTAGCCAGAAGGCACTTCTGTATTTTTTTTTTAGATTTAAATTGTTTGATGTCTGAATGAGGAAACCTCAAAGCATAAAGCCTTTTTAAACCACAGCAGTTAGAGTAGCACACAGAACTGAGATGTGCTGTCTTAGGTGCCTGAAATTAATTACAGCAATAGAGAGGGTGTAGCAAGGTGGAGTTGCTGTTTTACATAAAGATGGGACCCTGAGAGTTTAAGCCCTTGCAGTTCCGTACACTTCAGTGGCACACACCGTGCCTGGAAAGACGCTTGCTCCCCCATGCCTCCTCAGACACACAAGCGTACGGAGGAAGCACAACATGATTGGAAACATGAAAAAAATGAAAGCGATTTTGGCACCCCTGCTGTGTGTGTATGAGAAGTCCCAAAAGGTCTATTTTTGTTTCACAGGTTCAGTTTTATGACCCTCTCTTGTCTGTTAAGTCAGGTCTGCAGGAATTTAAGAGCCAGACACAAAAGCAAGAATTTAGTACTTTTTGCCAGTTGGTTTAGGTTATTTGAAATATAGCCTAGTATATTTTCCACACTAGGCTGCTGCCAGATAGAACAGAGGAGGAAAGTGGTTCCAAGAGCCTGCATCCTCAGATTTTTCAACCACTGAAGAATTGAGGGAGAGGAGAGGGATTCTGCTGGGGGCCCCATCACTTAATGCCACGTTGTCTGAGGCTCTGGCAACTCCCCCTGCCTCCAGATAGCCCTTCCACCTGCCTTATAAAACCCCAGACGAAGGGACGTTTTACAAATTCCTAAGGCTCTATCTGAAAGCTATTTCCTCTGGGGTAAGGTAGAGCAGAATAATTACTACCCCTGCGTTTTTCATCCCGATTTTATTGTGGCTATTATTTTCATCAGTGTTAGAGGTTAATATCCCTATTTTTCCCCTCCACTGCCTAAATATAACTGGGGCTCAGCACACAGCCAAACCAGGTAGTGAAGGAAATAGCATTGCCTCCAAAAGAGGTTCAGATTAGTACGTCTGAAATGAGGGTTTGGGGCCCTAGGGTAAGAATTACCCTGCTGCAGCTGATAGCAGATAGATTTAAACCCATAATATTTCTTTTCTCAGCTGAGAGAGGTCGGGTTAAAAGATTCAGAAGGTGAATAGAGCATGAAACGATGCACTTATGTAACTATATTGGTGCTACAATAGAATGGCATCACTAAGAATAAAAGCATCCAAGAGCCATTTTTAATAGGAAGAAGGAAAAGCAGACACCTCAGTTGAGCATCCTTAAAGAATTCTTTGTAAGCAAAGCGGTGTTGAAGATGCTTAGCTTAAGGGACGGTGCTAAACTTGAGAAGGATATATTCAACTGCCCTTGCCCACAGAAGTGTCTTTAAAGTTAACTTTTGGAAATCTTGTGTTTTAAATCTTGTTTGTCCCCAGGCTGTGTCTATACTCAAAGGATAGAAGTGAGGAAGGGGGCAAGCATGGAGCAGGGGCCCATTTAGAAGGCTATTGGAGAGTTCCAGTTGAGATGCTATCTGGTCGTAGACCAGGGTACCAGCAGTGGAGATGGGGAGAAGTGCATGGCTATGAGATAAATTTTGGAGGCAGGTCCTACAAGACATACTTCTGGGTTGCATATTATCAGGATCAATTAATATGGGCTCAGGTCTTGAGGGAAGTCAAGAAAACCACATCCTGGAGCAAAAATGTATCCATTCACATATACTGCTTACTTAGAGTTACACATGCTACCAAATTGAAAAACTATTCCTGTTCAGAAAAGCTATGATAAACCATTGTCCAGCTCTGATAAACTAAGGTTGTACTCAGTTACCATCGGTGGCTTAGTGATGGTGCCCAGGTGCTCATCATGTAATTAATGCCTCGAGCTGTGGAACTCAACAGTGCATGCCCTTTCCCTTCACAGCTGGCAGTTTCTTTAGAGGGTGTATAGAGACCAGCATCTTTATTACCTAGAATCAGCATCCACAATGGATAAGTGATTTAAGTTAGATTTGGTATAGGGGTAAGCCACGTGTTTATACTTAGGAAGAACAGAGCATACAGGACTTTGTTAGAATATCTCTGGGCCACCAGGCTCAAGAATCATGGTGGATTATGGGAGTCCGTGTTGTAAAGCCATTGTGGACCATGAGGGTAGCATGGAGGCACGAAAGGGGTGAACTAAAGTTTCACTAAATACTTAATGAGTTTATGCTGGCACCATGCCAGGCCATGGGGATTCCACAGTGAATAAAATAGACAGTGTCCAAAATTGAATTTGGAAAGTTTTCGGCCCATGAAGTCACGAGTTAAAGAATCAAAGAAAGTAATTAAAGCTTAGTATCTTTTCAGCTTTTTAAAAGGGTCATACCCTGGAACGTTGGAGTCCCCTGGAGCTTGACTCAAAACCCTGTTCTCTTTCTACATTCTCTCCCTAGGTGTTTTCATCCACCTTTAAATACAATTTGTTTACGGATAATGCTCAAATTTGTATGTTAAAGCCTCTTCCTTCTTCTGAGTTCTAAATGTGTATAGCCAAGTGCCTATTAAACAGTTCTCCTTAAATGCCTGAGAAGCAGTTTAAATGTGAGCAAGTTGAACTGATTTTCTCCCCCAAACTTGATGCTTAACTCTCCTGGTAAATTTCACCGCCCCCGCCGGCCCCCCACCCCTGTCAGTTCCTTTAGCTGCAAATATAGAATTCTCTCACCTTCCACATCAAAACCCTTAGCAATTCTTCAGGTTGTTCCTTCAAAATGCCCTCCCATCCACTGCTTACCACTCCAGTTTACACCATCCCTGGCCCTGGTGTAAGCACAGTCATCTCTTGTCTCCTACTTGACTGATCTCCCTCTTTACACCCTGTCCTTGTTTCCCTTGTCAGTTTCTTACCCAGAAGATATAGAAAGTATAAAGCAAAAACGGTTTTACAGTATAAATCAGAGCCTAGCCCTTCTCCACCAAAAACCCCACCCTGTGGCTTCCCGTCCTTACCATAGTCTCTGAGGCCCTGCAAGGTCTGGTCCTTACCTAGCTCTTTGACATCTTCTTTCACCGGAAGTGGCTTTACTGTGAAGTTTAAGATTCACGGCCCCTCATTTGTATAGTTCCTTTCCAAGATTTGGGAGGTCCTTAATCAAGTTCATATTTGTAATTTTATTTTCTGTATTTTAAAGAGGGTCCCCCAAATTGCATAAGCTTCAGGCCCCATGAAACCTGGGTTCACCTCTTCTTCTAGCACTCTTCCTTTTATTTCTCTCTAGCCACATTAGCCTTCTATACTTTTATCAAACATGGCAAGATCCTTCTTACCTCCTGGCCTTTGCACTCACTCTGCCTCTAAAGAAGGGGTCCCCAACCCCCGGGCTGCGGGCCAGTACCGGACTTTGCCTCCTTCACTGTTTATTTCCAGATCCCGGAGCAGGACCTGGCCCATAGTTGGTTCTCAGTGAGTGAGTGTTAGATGAGTGAAGATGGGGACCAGCTGTTCTCCATCTTCACTGACACAGAAAGAGTTTGATGAGAACTGAAAATGTAGCACAAGGGAGAGAAAAAATTACTGCCTGCTGGTGAGGTCTATGGAATGTAAAGAAGGGGAAGCAGTGTCCTCTAGAACTTTCTGTGATGATGCAAATATTCCATATTTGTGCTGTGCAATATGGTAGCCACTAGCCACTGTGGACTGAGCACTTGATATTTAGCTAGTGAAACTCAGGAACTGAATTTTGAATGTTACTTGATTTTAGTTAATTTCATTTCAACTAAATTACTTGGTTAATGTAATTAACTTTAAATAGCCACGTGTGGCTTATGGTAACTACATGGAACAGTATAGGTCTAGGGACCCGGAATCCTTTATCTGGAATATCATGATACAGCCAGATGTCAGAGCTGAGACCAACAGCAAGTGCTTCTGGTTTTAAGAAAAAGATGCTCTGAGATCTACACAGATAGTGCCAGGGTGTAAAATGAAACACATTTTCAAGATGCATTGAGATCCTCCAAAAGTAGGAACTTCCTGAGAACAGTGTCTGATATTTAGCAATAACTAGATTTTTTAAAGGTTAGCCTAGATAGTTTAGAAACATATTTACACATACACATCACATAAGCCTAGAACCTAAAGGCCAGGTGAGTTACACCAATTAGAAGCAGGAGCTGCTGGCAAAAGATGCAATGCAGCTGTAATAAATACAAAGTTCCCTGCTCAGAAAGGGATGCAAACAGCCAAGATGCAAATGAGACTCGCTAACTGCAGAGCTGGTGGGTCTGAAAAACACCTGAGGGGAAGAGTTGATGACCAGCTAAATAGGGGTCATGGCAACACCATGGCAGTGCCAATTCCACTTTCAAATAAAGGGTATATGGCCAGGGGGTCGAGGTGGGGAATTGCATTGTTCTACCTCATTCGGAAAGATTCTAACCACATCTGGAAAGTTAGCTCTGGTTCACATATCCTCGGTTTAAAAAGGAAATAAAATGTAGAGGAAATAAAAGAAAGGCCACAAAAATGATACGAATGTTGGAAGAGCAAACGTGAGTGGTCTGACTGAAGAAGTAATTTATAGTCTCCGTAAAGAAAGGCTTCTATGGGGGAAGTGACCACAGTCTGTAAATACCTTCAAGATAACCATATAAATGAGAGAAAAGTATTAGTTACCATCTTCTGGGGTGGCAGGACCAGAAACCATGGCTAAAGCTAAGAAAGAAGAAGTATTGAAACCATTAGTTTAAAAAAAAAAAAAAAATTCTTCCAGGCTCTGAGGACTGGACAGTGGGCAGACCTCCCAAGGGAAGAAAGCCAAGTCCTGTCACTATACTCAGGAGCTGATTGAATGAGATAGTAATGGAAATAAAAGGAACATCAGGCTAAGGACTTACGTCCTGTGAAATAATTGGTCTGATAGGTCCGGAAATCTGCCTTTGGCTGTGGCCCATGCATGAGGCCTCAGAGAAAGGTAAAAGCTCCTCACAGTATTTCTCCAGACGTGCCGAAGCAAGGCAAAAGAGGAAAATTCCCGACTTTAAATAGGCCCAAGTTTGAAGTTTTGTGCAGTGCAGCCTCGTTTGCTCACACCCTGCTCATCTGGATTCTTGGTTTATCTGACCAGCTCTCCTGGGGGGTTGGGCTGAGGGGGGCCATGGTGCCAGGCACAGTCCCCAAGGTGTCTTACTTAGAGGGTCGGAGCCATGTAACTTTCCAGGATAAATCCTGGCCCAGCCGGATCCATGTAGACAAAGTAGGGCTATGGCTTCATTAGTAATAATGCTCAAAATGCTTGAATTCACTCCTCACCTTTCTTCTGAGGACTTCACGAATTGATCTTCTTTTCACTCTTTCCATCAGGAGGCGTTATCACCCCAATCTCTTTGTGCTCCAAACATTTGAGTTCCAAGCTTTAGAGATCGTATCATCTTATATTTTTCACAATGAGAAAGCCAAAGCCCAGAAATATCAAGTGACTTGCTCAAGCTCACATGGCTATTCAGGGACCAAACTCCTGATTCCCAGTCCTTTATCTTCTATATTATAGTGTCCTGGCTTGCAAGGGGAGAAAATTATACATTCACCCATCCAATAAATAATCATGGTCCCCTGTGGTTGCATATAGGGCACCGTGTTAGATTCAGCGGCTATGTTGGGGGAGGAGTTGAAATACGGATCACGCACAGATTCTAGCTTCATGGATGATCACCTCCATGGCAGAATGTGCCTACCTCAAGGGGTGCCCAAGGCAATCCACTGAGGGTATCAGAAGAAAATGTTAGGGCTTCTATTTATATTTATTTTATTTCATCCTTGAAAAATGTCTATTATTTTGTGTGGGTTCAATTATGTAAATAATGGTATACTAGGTAATGTGTATCTCTACATATAATTTATAAGGAAAAGAAATACACACTGGGAATGAACAGGCTAACATTTTATAAACTGATTTAGAGTGGGAGCAGAAAGATACACTCATGTAACTATAATGGCAGTTGGAAGAGTGATACTGCTGGATAACCAGGGACCCAGAGGAAGGATGTGGTGGGATTAAGTAGAACATGGAGGAGGAGGTGGCACTGGAATTGCACTTTGAAGGATGGATAGCATTTGGTGAGGTAGGAGAGGCAGAAGAAGGTGGAGAGTTTCCAGTGCAGGGAAAAGAATCCTGACAGCATAAAGATGCAGATTCTTAAGGGACAATACTGGAAACATGATGGGCGGACCTTCAGGATGATGAAATGAAAGAGTAGTAAATATGACTGGAAAGATAGAGTTGTGCTAGATTGTGGCAAGCCAAAAAAGTTAAGGTCTGTTTTAATTGTTTACTAAGATTGTCCTGGTTAAACCAAAATGGAAGTGGGTGGATGGGATCAACAATTCCCAAGAGAATTTGCATGAACTTATTTGTGGGGGAAATTTTGTTTCTTGGCTAAGAGGAGAAAGAAGAGTTGTGTACAAGGTAACAGGTGAGCAAAGGCATAGGGATGGGGAGTGGGAAGGAGTTTTACAAATAATATGGTCTTTTCCCACCCCACCCCCTACTAAGCCCCAAGAAGAAAGAGTGGGGACAGACACTGATATAGCTGATCTCAGTAGGGCACTTGGGGCACATGTGGTGACAACGTGACAAAGTTTGCCACACATGGTGAATCAGTTAACTACTGCCATAATATGCTCTGTAGCAAACTACCCCAAAACTCAGTGGCTTAGAAGAACCATTTATTGTATCTGTGTGGGCCAGCTGGGGTGGCTCTTGTGCCTGGAGGTGGCTTCGTGCTGCA